>NC_132797.1:10251500-10572500 GCF_048594095.1 Paramormyrops kingsleyae
GGTCCATATCATGAGGGCTGAGCCTCGGAGATGCAGAGTTTTCGGCCGGAAGCGGAGATCTGTCGACACTTCTAGAAGCTTCGGCACGGACGCGGAAGGCGGGTGGCCCAGTGAGGAGCTAACCCCCGGCTTTATGGCTCCCCGGAACACGACGCAGTACCTAATGCGCATCGCCTACCAGGACCTCCTGCGCGACCTTGAGGAGACGGGCAACGATCCGCTGCCTTCGTGGGGCCTGCACGCCTCCCCTGACCGCGGGTACGAGAGTACCCTGGACTTCCAGGAGAGGGACTTCGACGTCATGCTCGCGGCCTACGCAGACTCGCCTTGAGACGTTTCAAAGACCGAAAACGAGTTGACTTTGTACAAAGGTGTGCGAATGCTGTTATAATGCCCAGAGATGTCGGTTCCATATGATGGCACTTGATTTTTATGTGAGAAATTTATGTAGTCTCGTTCAGAACTTGAATAGCTTTTGTCCATGCTTTGTACGGTGTAATCAAATCGACCGTATACCACTGTCACTTGCTTTTCAGAAGAGACATCCGCCACCATTTGTAAAAGAATTGAGTTTCGGGATTCACAGTTGGGTTTTCCCTGTCCCACAGCAACGCACCTGGCGCTGCCTGCAGAGGGCGCTCTTCGCTCATCCGCCTGCAGGCTTCGCTGCCAGCCGGCCGACTGAGTCCGACTCTGCTCTGCCACCCAGTGGCCTGCAGGTAAAGCTGTCAGATCCAGCCTAGGCGTTCTGGCATGTGGTGACGGAGACCAGTGGTGTGCTGGCCGTTTCAGGTGTGGAAATTGTTCTGGGTGGGGGGTAGCAGAACATTCTCTTTAGCCTGTCTGCTCTGTATAAATCAATGTGTAGTGTCCCTTCAGGTTGAGTTCATTTCAGACTTGGACCGTTCATACTGGACAATCTGAATGACCCCCTGGTGTCCGATTGCACCCTGGCTGCTCTCCTTTCTGTCCTGAAGAGGGTACAGTTCGGCATCCAGCCTTTCCAGCCACCCATGTGGGTCACTCCTTGGAAAATGGATCGGTAACCATCTTCAACAGTGCACAGTTGTAATGTTGTCATGTCGGCCTCTTGCAGGTGACTGTTCCCCTGACAGTGCTGCCGGGGGGACTGGGAGGACTGTTCTCAGTGCGGTTAGTGCTGGGTGTTACTGTGTGAGTCGGCATGTACGTGCTGTGTGCAGCGTGCCGAATCCCTACCCTGCTCTGTAATTTCCGCATTGGGCCATCGCTGTGATTGTAATGACATGTCCAGGGAAGACAAATCCAAATGGATTAGCCTGTTATAAGCGTCTCATGCTCTTTTGTGTTTCGGGGGGGTGATTTGCCTATGTGTCATTGAACCCCTGTCCGTCCCCCCCCTTAGTTGCAGGTCTCCGTCTGGACTTAATGATTTTGGCTTTGGACAAGTCCAGGCTTGCCAAGTGTTTGCAATATCTGTGGTGATGAGCCACTTTTGGGGGAAAAAAATAAACATTTTGAAAAGCCAATTGTCTTTTTCCTTTTTCTTTTGCATGGTTAAGCTGTGTGCTTCTGGCCTGAATTGGGGTGGGTTCAACTGAATTTTTCTCGAGGCCTCCCTTATGTGCACATGGGTTTTATATGGTTTGTGTAAGTTGGGTTCAGGTCAGGACTTCCTGGGCTGGGAGGCATTTTGGTAGCTGCTGCTTTCACTGGTTCATTTTCAGTTGCTTCTGGCTTTTTATTTTTGTTTTAAGTGTAGGGGTTTTACCTACATACCTCATTTCACTAACTTCTGGTAATGAAATGAATCAACAATCCTGACAATATGAATGAAAAGACTTGTGGCTCCATTACCCTTTACTGTCCATTAGGGGGTGCTGCAACAAAAGGTATGCAGTAATCTTTCCACAGGTCTGTATGAGGTGGCAGTTGGTGATAGTCATGTTCAGCTTTATAATGATCTCTGCAAGATTTGTATTTCAGGTATCTTTTTTTTTTCTCTTTGGTTTCTTACCTGTGATGAGTGCTTAGTACTGCCAAGTGTGGAGGAGTTCAGGCTTTTATAATGAATTCTTGAAAAGGTTATTGGTTTACTGGTCAATTTCTGGTTAGTATACTGATGTGAAGGTATTGATATCTGGTTATACACTGATCAGCCAAACAAGGGCAGTATACCACACATCCCTGTCAGGAGTCTGTAGGAGTGATGTGAGGTGAGAACTTGACATTTGAAAGCATGTTCTGTTGCAGAGTTCTCGCATTTCACACACAGGGCCTAGTGTTGCCGGATGTGTTCTGGATTGGAGACCAGTCAGCTTTAAAAGTGAGGAAATTAAATTTTAAAGCATCAGGACAAACAGCTGGCGTCTGTTGTCAGTCAGGCATGTTGGAGGAACAGTGCAGAGAACTCAACAAAGCAGTTCTGTAATAAATGCCAGCACAGGTCTTGTGTACTAGCACAAATTTTACTTAATAAAGAAAAGCGTACTGTCTCGATGAGTGGTGAGTCTACGCCATATTAATCTAAGGTCAGCTTGACCATTTAAGCAGCCCCATTTCTGACCCTCATTGAGAATAAAGCAACCCAGTTCTAACTTCCCTCAGGGCTCGACCTGATAACAGCGATTCCCTGCTTAATTAGGGTCGTTAAGCTTCCGGCTAGTGTGACCTCCGCAGGTGGACAGTCGCCGTGGGTGATGTGGCCGTCTCTCCTGTCTTCTTGTTGTCTGGCAGCATCCTGTCATCCGTATCACGGAAATGCCATGGACTGCGTTTTTCTAAAATGAGTCCTTTGAGACGTGCTTTTTGGTTCGTTGGCATGTGTGTGTGTTCGTGCCCTACGATGGACTGGTATCCTGTCCAAGGTCTTCCCCAGCCCTGTGCCCCAGGATTGGCTCAAAATCCTCTCTATGCAAACTGGGCCTCTGTGTTGTGGGACATTAGTGTGGAATATTCTTGGGGTCAATGTGCTTGACCGTATCTGACTCCGGTATCTCAGTCCAGCTGCTGTTAAGTCTTAATGAAGACCAATCCCTTTGCCATTTGGTTCAGCTACATAAAAATGAGTTGTTTTAATTGCATTATAGCGATGAAGCTGTTTGGTGTCGTGTGAGTGCGGATGCACAGGTGAGGAGACGTTGATGTAATTCTCCCCCGTGTGTCTGCACTTGGTGATCTCACACGGCTCCCCCTCACTTCCCAGCAATAAAAGGCACCTCATCCGCTAGGTGTTCTGTTTCACTCGAGCCCATTGAGACCACGGCAGCTGAGAATCCAGCAGGGCGCCTTACAGAGTGATGTCATTTTACAGAATAGCCCCCTAGCCAACCATTCCGCAGCTGGTTGGCATAGCGACATGGTCTGTTTATGCCACGCAGGCTTCTGGACCTTTCTCCTTTCCTGAGTGACCGGTGCAGTGCTACACGCCATATTGAGTCACTCGCTCTACAAAATGCGTCAAGGACACTGGAGTAGCCAGGCGGAGACTCCTGGGACGGCAACAGACAACGTTGATGCTGCATTATACTGTTATTACCTTACCTGTAGCACTTCTTACCTATATATTATTATTTCAAATTATATGAATGAGGTGGAGGTGACCCCCCCCCCCAAGATCCAGGGTTATGTGTTTCATCATCAAAGGAAATGGTTGACTTGATTCCACTAAGTGCAGCAGATGATCTGAGATGTTTCTGTCCTTTGCGCCATCGGCCGGGGGTCTCGCGCGTCATCCAGGGTTGACAGAGCAACGGTGGCTCCCTGCTCCTGCAGGTCTTGCCCTGTCCCTGTGGCTGCAGGCGCGAGGTTAGAAAGGCCTTTCTCCCCAGCGTGAGGCCTGCTCATATCTTCTCCTTTTTTGCATCAGTCACTCCATATTTATCGAGATGACCTTTAACTTTTGCCTCCGTGTCTTTATGAGTCCTCCCTTGATACTGTACTGTGAACTGGGCTCTGATCCAGCTGTAATCTAAGGCTCTTTTCTTCATTCCAAATTGAATCAGGATGACAGAACCAATCCCTCCACCACATATTTGGTCATACATCCATCTTCTGACCCTTTATCTTCATTTATTTGTGGCACCAGAAGGACTCTATGCTGAGGACGGACACTTCAGTGGAAACAGTGCAGTAAGTAATATCTTTTTATTGTGAAGGAATCTGACCTCTGGAGTTATGTCCAAAGTGGCCCCTGGAAAAATATTAAAAAAAAAACATTCTTAGAATAGATATGTGAGTCTCCACAGCTGAGCTGGGCCGGTCACACCCATGTGTGTTGAATTTTTGTCCTGCCCATGTAGTTTGCCCCAAGTTTTTTGTGCCATGACTAAATGAATAACGCGGGCTGTCTCCATGGCGACTGGTGGGTACGGCGTCAACTTCCCTGCACCCTATTATGATGTCATTGTTTTTCCAAAGGATTCCAAGAGATGATAGGATATAATGGAAGTGGGGGGGCAGGTGGGACTAGCGGGCGGGCGGCTGGCTCTTTTGTGTGCGTGCCTGTGCTATCAAGACAGGGGCCTGCTTAATTATTTACGATGAGCGAGTAATATAGATGTTTCAGTTAACCTGAGCCCGATATGAGAAGGCATTTTCCGAGGAACCTAATTAAATGGCTTGTCGGTGGTACAGCTGCACGCTGCCCCCCAGGACCATGGCTCCGAGGAGCCAGTCAGTGTAATTATGTCCTGATCTTCACTCTCACTCTCCCTGGGATAATAGTGAGTAACATGTGAGTCCACAGCTGTCATCATAGCACCAGGTTTGGTCACTGCGTGTTACATGAAACGCAAGCATCTGTTCAGTAGGGCGATCTGAACGCCGTGAATTTCCTGAGCACCGGCCATGTATGCAGGTCACTGCTGCCATTGGACTAAACAATGAGCCAGGACCTTGCAGGCTACAGAGATATGGCCCAATGACGCTCACGTTCAGGGGGTAAGTGACAGTGACGTCGGTAGCAGTGAGACCCCAACACCTTCACATCTGTACTTTGTTCAAAAAGCTGGAGACTCAGCTCAGCATGTGTATAAAAGCAGTTCAGATCCTCTTGGGAACATCACCGTTATGTCTGTTATTTAGCATGTAATATTGCGAATACGTTATTCTTAAACAGCCATAAGCTCTTCAGTGACTTGCGTTATGTAACTGTCAACGTCGGGATCTGCCTTCCGTTACTTGCACGTCGAATCCTCGTCGGTTTCCTCGTCTCTTTGTTTGGGGGTTTGCCCCCCCCCCCAGGGTCGTCGTGTGTCTCAGTCTTCCCCCACCCCTAAGCGGCAGCACCGATGTCCGCCTGATCCCTGGCCAGAGCAACAGATGCGGGCAGTTCCAAGATAAGCAAGCTGAGAAAAGAGCCTAAGCTCACAGCTTCTGTCTGGCAAGGTGCTGAGGTCTAGCTGGCTTTGCGTCAGCCGCCGAGTGGCGGCATGCGACTGACGGAAGCAACAGACGTCCAGATTGTGCTGTTACTGTGTGGCAGGGCCTGGCAGTCTGGAGGTAGGGCAGGACCGGAGTGCAATGCCTGGAGGTCTACATTAGAGGGCAGTAGATACGCAATCCCACTGTCGTGGGAACATCTTGCACAAGCAGGCACACAAAAAAAGCACAAAGCTTTCAGAGAATGCAGCGGCAAGGAAGGTCACTTCATTTATTAATTATTCACTTTTAATTTAGCGTTCTTGGATTTTATTTGAAGTTCATGAGTATTTCTCCAAAGGAACATCAGACACTAACCACACTATCAGACACTAATCACACGGATGTTGAAGCAGGAACAGGGGTCACTCTTTACTTAAAGAAGGAAGAATACAAAACGAGGCATGGGAACTACTAAAGGGGACAATTTAAAACCAGTGAGGTTGGAGAAGTGACTAGAGCAAATGAGGTCTGGTTCCAGCCCATGTGGGTGTTTCGGGGGAGGGGTATTACTGGACTGGATCGATAGTGAGTTGTTAGCTTGACAACCATGAAATTAGACAGAAAAGCAGCCAGTATGGGATTTTCACTGAGTCAAACTGCTGCCGTTCTTCCCGTTCTGTCCTCACTGCAGATTCACTGTTTGCCATGTGCTGTCAGCAGTCACTTTCTCACAGTACAGGAAAGAGCTTCACATGGAGCCACGCAGAGCACAGTTGCTAGACACTGGTCTAAACTGGTCCAAACTGGTCCCGCTGCTCCTCCCAAGACGTCC
Source organism: Paramormyrops kingsleyae (assembly GCF_048594095.1). Taxonomy (NCBI): domain Eukaryota; kingdom Metazoa; phylum Chordata; class Actinopteri; order Osteoglossiformes; family Mormyridae; genus Paramormyrops; species Paramormyrops kingsleyae. The sequence continues at coordinate 10,257,676 of NC_132797.1, forward strand.
GACCTGCCTCGGTCTGTGCACGCGTCCTCTGTCATACTGCTAGCACCACTTTTCTCACAGTCCAGGTTCCGGTATTCCCACACAGACTGTGCTCCAGTGTGGGGTTGGACACTCGTGGTGATTTTGCCCCCACCGTTCACTGTTTCACAAAGCCCGCACTGTTGTGATGATGTAAGCTTTCAATTTTCTTATGGGGCCAGAAAATTCATGGGGTCATCTCCGTAGATCCTTGCATCCGTTGTCACAGAGTGCAAGCTAAACGTTCCGAGGGTTTGGGCTGGTATGTAGCTGAGTGGATGTGGGATCTGTGCCCATGTCTATTAGGTTATGAGTTTGAATCCTGTAGCTGAGGGAAATCATCTTAATGTTGGGCCCTTGAGCAAGGCCCTTAATCCCATCTACTCCAGAGACACCAGTTTGCCCTGTGATCGGACCCCAACTCTTGCTGTCACCCGTATGTATGTGTGTGTCCGTGAGTCTCGTGAAAACTATCCAATTTCCTCACAGGGATGAATTAAGAACTGCTATTCTGTTTTACACACTACACTAAACAAATACTATGTTTGGCAATTCTCTCCAAATTCTTATAATGGCCCTGAGTTTATCTGTACCTGAGTCTGCAAAGATCTCACATGTGTTATCTACGTGCCCGGACTCAGCAATAGCATGAAGGCTGATCTGGTGATCGTGCCATTACTGAAGGTGAGTCGGTTCACCAGTTCTCATTCCCATCTTCGGCTTAGCTTTGCTCCCAGTAAACCCTGATCAAAGTCCCAGTGCTAATCATAAAACTGCTTCGATTTATCACACCTGCCAAAACAGGTCCAATATTTTTCATATGTAGTTTATTTGTTGTTGGGTTGTGTCTGATGTGGCCTCGCCCCCCCGTGTCCCCACCCCGTCACCCCTGAAAATGCAACCCCTCCCCCACAAATCTGCCCTTCATTTGTCATCCCCTGTGTTACACGCTGCCGCTCTCCGAAGAGGAAAGGGAAGTCAAATTAGGGTAGAAGCGATTACAGCTGCAGCAACTGCCAGTGTACCGCGGTCCCCCCTTATCCACGGTCTCAGTTACTCTTGGTCAACCGTGGTCTGAAAATATTTATGGAAAATTCTGGAAATAATTTGCACTTAGGTCTCTCTGCATAAACAGGGTCAACCTTGTTTGAAGAGACTGAGTGAGTGATATGTTCCCTTTCAGCTGCACAGGGTCATGTGGACCCCAAGCCTGTCCCCGGCAGCATAAGGGCAGCGGGAAACCCAGGACACTGCAGGGTACAGACAGGGCACTTCAGAGACACCAGAGACCCGTTATTGTGTCAGAGGATTGTGGGAAGAAACCCTGATGACAGGGGAGAACATGCGGACTCCCGGTGCCAGAGGGTGAACAGAGCTGCCCAGTGAATCATCGGGCCCCGCATACTTCCTGCTTGTTCTTTAATCTTTCTGTTTCAGTAAAACTTCGAAACATCTACTGAGATACTTTCCAAAATCAAAGCACAAGTCATGACGAGCTGGGGAAACAGCCTATCCAGGGAACTCTTTGTCTTGCTGTAAGCAAAGAGTTTTATTGGACCAAAATAACTGCATTCTCAGTCTCCTCTGAGAAGGAGGAGGAGAGCGCAGTGTCGTTTGTGGGAGAAAAATCTTTAAGATGGATGCTTTTAAACAGCTAATTGCATCTTGTTGAAAATGCTTTTCCAAGGCCACTGTGTTAGGACACAATTAGCAGGATGTTCGGGTTTTGGCATTAATAGCAGCCCTGGATGCTGTGCTGAAGGCTGCATTTTTTCCAACATCAGGACCCTTCTGCCAAAGCTCGTCTCTCAGTCGGAAGCGCAATCTCACCTGCCCGCCTGCTTCGACTCATCATTTTACACAAGGAGTCAAAATTATTTATTTACAGCTTTATATAACGGAAAACAATAAATAGCATGCTTCTTTTTTCCTGTCAGGGCCTTGTAAGTCCATATGGGGCAGTAGTAGTGCAACTATTAAACAGAATTGTTCAGAAGATCTGGATAGGCTGTGACCATGACTTCCTTGGTAGCCTGTGTCCTACTCTTCTTCATCTCCAGGAATACAGCATCGACACACAAAGCACTCAGGCATATTCTCGAGGGTGACAGTGATGCTGATGTACTGGTGAGACACTTCTCACCCAATGTTTGCTGATGGAATTGGGTGCCCTGCCACTGTGTCAATGAATGTGGAGATTACTTAGTATTGGTCTCCAGCCCAGAGTTCTGCGATTGCAGCAAAGCGCTGAGGACAGTCTGCTGTTGCCGGTGGGCCCATGGGCACCACGTCATAACAGGTTGGCAGGAACATTTAGTCCTGAAGGTTCAGCAAGAGCACATCAGCCTGCTTGTGCCATAATAATAATTACTATTTATGCCATTTATTGTGTCTCAGAAGATCAGTAGAGTCGTGTGTTAGTGTCTAAAAGAGCACGTGCCTATTGTGCTTTAATGCTGACATGCGAAGTTCGAAAGCGGTGGGATTCTGAGAAATAGGAACATCATGTCCTGCTAGTGATTCTCTGAAAACCAGCCGCTGTGACAGAGCAAACTGCTTTTTATAGCCGAAACAATTATTCCTAATGTACACATACACAGCAACGGAAGAGCAGTGACTCGGTGACGTAGTCGCCACGAGGAGCTGGACTCCAGCTACAGGGGCATCGAAAGGTCAGAGGTCACAGATGCCTGTGATCCCAGGCCGGGAGACCTGGCCCTGAAAGGCCGCGCGTGATCCGGAAAGGTCTGCTGCCGCTCTCAGAGACCGAGGCAGGTGGGCGCCACCAGAACCACCGCGGTCCGGTCACCGCACGTACTGGGCGTGCAGGTTTAATTGGATTGATTTAAATATGGTCAAGGTCAGGGTTAATGGCGATGTCAGAAGGGTGTCTTAGTTACAGTTTACAGTGATCTGCAGCCAGCAAGCAGCAAACCTCAGCGCGCCCTTCGATGGAAATGATGTCAAACGCAGGAAATCCCGAAAGCTTTTTATGTACGTTTGGTCAACTCTGTTCCCTCTTAATGACTGACTGTTATTTATTTATATACTTCTGTTGATTAAAAAAGACATCACCTCAGCCAAGAGAGCGCCCCCTATGGGTGCTGCCTTGGGCTCATGGAGCAGCACTGGCGGGGCGTGACGTTACATCCCCATTCAATCAGGAGAGCGCCCCCTATGGGTGCTGCCTTGGGCTCATGGAGCAGCACTGGCGGGGCGTGACGTTACATCCCCATTCAATCAGGAGAGCGCCCCCTATGGGTGCTGCCTTGAGCTCATGGAGCAGCACTGGTGGGGTGTGATGTCACTTCCCCATTCAGTCAGGTGGGATATATCACATCTTTTCATTATATTCTTTATATTCTGTTTAAGAAGTCACATGCAGTAATTAAGATACAAATTATTTTTTTCCCATGATGTCTCCAGTTTCCTTTATTTATTTCAGTTTTTTTAATCTCATCTCACTTGTATAACTATGCCCTGCACCAAATTAATTATACCCGGTGAATATGGCATCATTTTATTTATAACTCTTCATGTGGATTAGTTCTCACGTTACTGCCGCTCGCACTGGGAGAGGGAAGGCAGTGATCATAGGAGCCAGACTCGTCCCCCAGCAGAAAAGGGGTTAAACCCCTCGAACTCCCCTCCCCCCACTGTTGTGACTCACTCCTATAAAATTGGCACCCTTCCTTTGCGACGCTGTTTTTCATTTTCTGTTTTTTTTTTTGTGCTTCTTTTCTGAAAGCGTGTGCAGTCAACTTCAATTTGCCGTCTAATAACACGTCTGAGTGGCACTGAGGACAGCGGGCTTAGAGGCGGGGGCTGGCTGATGGGGGATGGGGGGGGAGTAGCAGGTTTGTGCAGACACTGTATGTGGTGGGCTCCAAATGCGTGTGCGCACACACACACACACACACACACACACACACCTTAGCTGTGGGTTAAGATGCTTGGACCCAGCTCCTGTGATCCCTCCTCTCCCTCTGCGCCTCCCCCCCCCCCCATACTGCCATGTGCCGGGATGTTCCTGCCAAGGCTCCTTACGGGAGACATCGCAGCAGCAGACGCCAGAATATCTGACTTACATCAACAGGTACTGTATGCTGTACTCCGGTGGGGTCACGTGCAATCTTAATAAAATGCTTTTTATTATATGGATAAGCTGCAATTAACAAACAGGCTGGCTTAACATGCATGCATGTTACTGGTATTGTGTCCATCAGATATTTTGACAATGTGGACATCAATATCGGTCCACTGTTACCAGAAGCCTCCATGCCGTCCAGCTTGCTGTCCTCCCCTTTGTCTGCGGCTCAGCCCTCTGACTCGCCCAGGATGCTTGGGGCAGAGTGAGCGAACGCAGGGCTGACGGCAGAAGGCATAACCCTCCTTTAAAATGTCATCAGGACCTTTGTCGTGTCAGCTTTTGTTGAAGACTAAATTCATCAACGCTAATTAGGCCCGACCAACCTTCCCGGCCGTTTCTGTATTATGGGAATGCTGCCGCGTCGTTCGTAGGGTCGTACGTCACGTACGGGCAGTGAGGGAAACCATATACCTGCACATGTGCTCGTCCAGTAGCCGGGCAGAGGTCTCAGTCCAAACAAGCAGAGTCCGTACATGAGTCATCTTCCATTTCAAAGGCTTATAACTGACACTGGGTTGGCACAGAGGTAAGCACCTCTGGGACCAGGTTGTTAATGGTGTGCAGGTGTGCCTTGAGATGGGTTAACACCCCATCTTGGGTGATTCTCTGCCTTGCATCTATAACTTTTTGAATAGGCTCCAGCCCTCCCCCCCTTGCTATGATCCTGAATAGGACAAGCGAATTCAGAAAATAGATGGATGGCTAACTGATCCTGTTTTAGTCGAGTCATTTGTGAACTCCAGTGGATGCTCAGTGTGATGATGCGGGAAGCCCTCACACGAGTGGCTGGAATTAGTAATTATGCTGAGCACACCCTTTCCACACACCAAGAAGGCTGTATTTTAACCAAACCACTTACAGGACAATATCTCTGGTGCGATCCCTTCCTATGTCAGCTTATTGGCATTGTGATGGTCTGCAGGCTCATGCGATTCTACCCGCAGGCCAACGCTTAAAAACTCAGTGTTTCGTATCACCATGGGATTTTGACACCGATACCACAGGCCTGTGAGAGCTGCTCTGGACCATCCGATCCTTCGGCGGACCTGTGTGGAGCCTCGCTCCATCTGAGGGAGAGGGAAACACACAGGCCCAGAGTGATCTCCTGACGAGTGTCCCTCACACATGATGAAACGTGCTGATACGCAGCTTGAAAGCCTGGTGTGAGCTGTTCAGTGGGACCTTCTCTGGGTAAGTGCTGGTGGTGATGTGAGGTGTTCAGTCTGGAGATGGGTGGTGAGGGAAGCTCTTACTGATAGTGGACTTACTGATCATACTTATTTGTGGACGTGTGGACATGATGACAGTCAGGAGAGCTGAACCCGGTAAGAGACGACCATCTGAAAGGTGCAGGATGGGACCGGCAGCAGACACAAACACTCGCCAAAAAGAAGCAAGACCCCACAAATGACTTGATGAGATCAACGTCACATAATTTCGTTTCTTGATTGGCAACCATTGGTCTATTTTTCACCTTGGAAAAGTTGGAAGATTAGCGTGAAAACAGATCAATATCACCTTACTGTCTTTGGGTCCAGCAGAAATTGGAGTGTTCATCTGAGAATCAATAGCAAAGACTTTTCTGGGTTAAATGCATGGAACAGCAGGGAAGATGTTTTAATTAGTGAGCACTGAAGACACAATAGGTGGATTGTTGTGTTTGGTTTCCATAGGAGAGACAATAAAACAGAGGATTCATTACAGTACACGAAGAACAGTAGCGTCTAGATTGGTCGGAATAGACGAAACGAGGGGTCAGGTGACTGGTTTGCTGGGAATAACAGGGCCAGTGGAAAGTCTGTGTGAATGACCCAGAGCAGCGGCGGCGGCGCTCGCGTGCATGAGGGAGGCGGTCGGCCGCCTGGCAGTCGGGCCTGTCTTAGCTCTCCGCAGGCGCCTCAGCTTCCTGCGAGCCACAAACACGGCTATTTATAGCGCTGGGCCACGGTGTTTGCCGCGAGAAAGCCAAGCTCGGGCTCAGAGAGAGCAGCTCACCCTCACCCAGCCAGGGGGATGCTCTATGCCGCCCGCCACGTCTGCAAGGAGCCGGCACACGCGGAAAAAGCTGCACGGGCGCCGCTTAGCCTGCGGTCACCTGACTGAAAATGCTGGGCGAGAGGTTGATATTCTCTTCTAATATTCAGCCTCAAGGCCACATGACATGGGAAGTTCAGCTCCTGCCGGCAATAGGGCGAGACAGCGGAGCGCCGAAGGGGGCGCTGTGACTCCGATACCATCGCGCTTCTGCTGATAACGGCGGATGCTATTATCAGACGGCGCTAACAGGTCAGCGCGTACGGAGTAGTGGGCAGTCGGTGAGCACAGCACAGTATCCCCCGTCTTACTGCTCGCCTGGATACGGAGCAGCACCGCAGCGAGAGGGTTCTTCTGGAGCGTAGCCTGAAGGGCTTCCATCTTGGACCTGGTGTATAGTAATAGCAGGTCATCATGAAGCATGACCACAGCTCCTGGTGCCATTTAGCTTGTTTTGTAAGAGTGCTGTTTGAGTTAGTCTCACACCGAGAGAGAGGTTTTCGAATGATTTCAACTTTATTTATGTGACTGAAGATTCATGACTTAGCAGGTAGCACTGACATTTTAGAATGTGGCAGAATATTTTGTTTGTGACCAGCTGCTGGGTCTACAGACACACTCACATACAGACACACACACTCACACAGTAACCCTGCCACACACACACACACACACACAAACATACAGACAGACACACGCACACACTCACACACAAAAGTACAGACAGAGACATACACACACAAACGTACAGACGGACACATACACAAATGTAGACAGACATACACACAAACATACACACACACACAAACGTAGTGACAGAAACAAACATACAGACAGGCACACATACAGACATACAGACACACAAACATACAGACATACAGACACACAAACATACAGACAGACACACACACAAACATACAAACAGACACACACACAAATGTACAGACACACAAACATACACAGACACACTGACAGACAGACATACACACACAAACGTACAGACAGACAAACATACACACACAAATGTACAGACAGACAAACATACACAGACACACTGACAGACAGACATACACACACAAACGTACAGACAGACAAACATACACACACAAATGTACAGACAGACAAACATACACAGACACACTGACAGACAGACATACACTCACAAACGTACAGACAGACAGACACACATGCACAGTGTTGTTTACATCATGTCTGCCTTCCTCGTGGCCTCCCACCAGCTCTCCCTCTGAGGCAGCTAATGATTCCAATCCTGACACCAACTGAAATCAACAAAAGATGATGAACAAAATGCTTTTCAGCGGACGAAGTCGTGGCAGACGGGGATCCTCGTAGGGATGTCCCGCTGCTTGTTTTTTACAGGACTTAATATATTTGCGAGGGCATTGACTCCAGCAAAGACAGCGACATCATCAGTCACACAGAGTAGGATTGTGCAGTCACACGCACACACACTGCCATGCTGGTCCCTCGTCTAACAGCCGGGCCAGACAGCCAATGACGTGCAGTGACATCACCCTCGCTGGGGGCCTGCCCCTCAGCCCATCCCACCAATCAGGCAACAATTAGGAACCAGGTTGGAGAGGACCTGTCCAATCATCCTGCTGCTTGTGCACCTGAAATGTAACAGGACCCGAGGGAGGGGTGCCTGCAGACAGTCCCATTCTTTACGCTTTACAATCCATTTCGTTTTAGAGTCACATTCAAAAACAGCAAAATACAAAATGTAGAATTCCTCCCATGTCTTCAGGGTTCTGAATTACGGGTTGTTTTCTCCTGACCTGCTTCAGTCCTGCTAGGGGTTTATTACCTGGTTATTTGGGCAATGTCATTGTCCCCCCCCCCATTTGTATGAGATGAACAAGAAGTAGAAGCAGAAAGAGGCAGAGGAGGACTGACATGAGCAGCTGGGAGGGAAAAAACAAATCTGTCTTCCAGTGGATGAAAGCAATTTAATTATTGATTATTGATTCTGAAAATCACCCTATTTTACCTTTAAATGTCAGTATAACTGCAGAATGAATTTTCACATTTATCTTTCAAATAAAATAAACCTGCACGGAAACATGAAAATATGCTTTAAATGACATTTATGAAAGGAATATTTATCGAAGCCCAGTGAAAGTGCACAGCTGTTCCCCTGACCCAGAAGCAGTGGAAAAGTGGGATGACTGGGAGACAGTGAGGCCAGGGAAAGCGTGCCTTCAGATCTGGGCTGCTTCCCACAGGGATTCTGGATGTGCAGGATGGAGCAGCATGGAGCCTACATGGGTTTAGAAGAAAACCTCCAGAAGCAGACCCTGTCGCTTCTAGGGTTGAATACTGCTGGAGATACTTAGCCCCTTGCCAACGCCACAGGGCCTGCAATTCCGGGTCTGACCCCTAGCCGATACAGCAGGGGCCCACGATTCCGGGTCTGACCCCTAGCCAACACAGCAGGGGCCCACGATTCCGGGTCTGACCCCTAGCCGATACAACAGGGACCCACGATTCCGGGTCTGACCCCTAGCCGATACAACAGGGACCCACAATTCCAGGTCTGACCCCTAGCCGACACAGCAGGGGCCCACGATTCCGGGTCTGACCCCTAGCCGATACAGCAGGGACCCACGATTCCAGGTCTGACCCCTAGCCGATACAGCAGGGGCCCACGATTCCAGGTCTGACCCCTAGTCGACACAGCAGGGGCCCACGATTCCAGGTCTGACCCCTAGCCGATACAGCAGGGGCCCACGATTCCAGGTCTGACCCCTAGCCGATACAGCAGGGGCCCACAATTCCAGGTCTGACCCCTAGCCGATACAGCAGGGGCCCACGATTCCGGGTCTGACCCCCACCCACACCGATATCACAAGGAGTCCATGTTTCAGGGCTCACCCCCCCTCTCCAGCGCAGGTCGGCCAGCCATTGGTGCACATTTCACTGCGGTAATTATTTACCCTGGGAATGTTAAACATCCTGGGGCTGTACTTTAACTCAGATCATAAATCTGGCACTTACACCTAATACACACACAGAAACAGGTGAAACATTCCCGCTTAAGAGTCACAATGTCCCTTTAGAGGCTGAATGGATTTCTTAAGGGGAGACCCCTAGAAATAGGAAAGGAGGGGGCAGGGCAGAGCCTGGGAAACCGACTACATGGTGAAGTGCACTCTGTGTTAGGGTGCCCTTCTCCTCCAAGCCTACAAACCCATCTTTCAAACCCAGAACAACGCTTCTCATTCACTGGTACAGTTTCACTGACACCAGCTCACTAATTCAGTTTCACTGGTACCTGTTCACTGGCACACTGTTGGTGATACTTACTTCACTGCTACTGCACCCGCTCACAGTTTCATTGGTTCAGTTTCACTGGTATTGCACCCGCTCCCAGTTTTACCAGGTCACTTTCACTGGCACTGTACCCGCAAATGTTGCACTTCCATCTTGACAAGCTACAATGATCTCACCCTGGCCACAGTTATTAAATGTGGCCCCACAGCAACTCTCTGTTCAGCTCTGTTGCTCTTTAAAAATGTCTCACAAAACCAAGGTTCGCTTGTTTGTAATCGGTCAAAGAACAGCGCGTTATAAAAATTAATGCTTCCTTTTGATTTTCCAGCGTGTCCAAGACGCGGGCAGGAAGGCAGAGAGGCATGGAGGCAGTGGTCCGATTCATTAATGTTCCTGCAATATGAATCCCACCCTCGCAGATAAGAGGCCGTGCAAACAGACACCCGGTGTTTAAAAAAACAGGAGAAAGAGTCACGTACAGCAGATGGAAAGACTCCAGTGTCACACAGCTGAAGCTTTTACGTTACAGTATTGCTGAGTGCTGATTAACAGCCCCCACGTAGTGGCACTGCACACGGCCTTCCCGGACCAGGGTCATCTCGTTCCTGCATGTTTTCTAAGTGTCAGCGATAGTTTTATCTCTGCCCCCAGGTCACAGAACAGCAAAGAAGTTTCCACTTTCATATGCATAACAGTTGCTGTTCTGATAAATTTTCCATCATAAAATTTCACCACCTCTGAATTTTGAAGTGTCAGACAGATGACAAACTATTTTCTGCTGTGAAGCAGTAACATTACTAGTGGAATTATGACCAAGTTTATTGCGTAAATACCAAATGGCCCGCAATGTGTCGCACTTAACTCCGGGTCTAAGTTAAACTTTATCTTTAGTTCTTAGAAAACTGCTCCACTGATCCACCACTTTTTAAACTGGTGAGAATATCCAGGCAGGCTAAGGGTCATTATGGTTTGCTGTGTAGTAATGCAGAATTCCCATTTCCAAAAGCACTGCTCTTTGTAACAGAATCTGAGAATTTACCAAGCGCATGATCGCATGAAAATTTTATGATGTGTGTAATTTCCGCAGTGTATCCGCTCCACTTCCTGTCTTTTACCTGGGGCCCAACTGTGTGATCGGTGTATTTGCTCTTAGCACTGGGTGCGCTGTGCCGCTTTTTCAACGCCCTGGGGGGCGTGCAGGTGCCAAAATGGCACTCCAGCGGCCTGGGGGGTGTCGGCCCCCGGAAACACACACCGTGGGGAGCCAGGATAGGAAGGAATTAGCCAGGAAGCCAGAGGGTTTGGGAGATGATATTCTGGCTAATAAAAGGAATAAATAAAATGTTTATGGCTGTTATCCAATCCACTGCAGAACAGGAAGACGCTGCTCACTAGACAAGGCCCAGCTCGCAGGAACAGGGCGAGCGGCCCACTCCAGATTCCAGCAGACACACAACACTGTCCCAGTTGGACTCCCAGTGCCAGTGCTCCGTCCGTCACACCCCACCCCCCGTCGCTGCTGTCACACCCAGCCCAAAGACTCTGAAGGTGCCTCCACTGAGCACCATGATGAGAAAACTCAGCAAAAAGTCTGTGCTCCCCACAATCCCTGCCATGACAGAGTCGCCGGCGGTGTCGTGCACACTCAGTCACGGAGTCGGCGGCGTCGTGCACACTCAGTCACGGAGTCGGCGGCGTCGTGCACACTCAGTCACGGAGTCGGCGGCGTCGTGCACACTCAGTCACGGAGTCGGCGGCGTCGTGCACACTCAGTCACGGAGTCGGCGGTGTCGTGCACACTCATTCACGGAGTCGCCGGCCTCCGGCATTCCCACGGGCCCCTCCCCAGGATGGCGGGCGCTAAGGTGCCCCAGGAGCCCCGTGCTGGAGTGCTGCATGCCAGAGAGTTTCTGCTGACCATCGACTGGCCCTTTGCAGGTCAGTATTCATTACACCAGTGCCCCCCCCCACCCCCCCCACTCACTCACAGCTGCTCACCACAGAGGGGCACAACCTGAATGCTCAGGGGATGCAGGGACAGGGAGACTGGTGAACGGGGGGCCTAGGGATGTGGGAACTCTTCAGTCTCACTGATGTGACTGACCTTTTCCTTCTGATTCTGATTCTGAGGTGACATCACCACATGGATGCAGATTCACACACACACACAAACACGGACCTGTACTCTTTGTGGGGACCGTCCATTCATTTCTATGGGAAAAACCCTAATCCCAGCAATGACAACCCCTACTTAACCATAAGTAATCAAACCGAATGCAAGGCTTCTGGCATTTATATTATTATATTTTAATAACATTGATGTTTATATTGTGGGGGCTGAAAAACTGCACACACACACACACACACACACACACACACACACTGCGGCCCACGTCATGGGAAAGCACTCTGTCATAATGAGCCTCTTCACTCTCTCATAAGATGGAAAATGTTGCTTCACTGGGGCTGACCCGGCCACGCACAGGGGAGAGGAGGGGCCGCGTATCGGGTAGTGGGGGGGACAGCGGGTGTCGTCCGAGGCAGTGGAAACTCTTCTCTCACCGGCATCAATGTTGCATGGGTGCCGCTGCAGTGAAAATGACACCGGGCCGTATATTGCGTGCTGTTATCGGAGGAGGTGCTCGCGGCTGCCGGCGCATGCCAGCATTGTCGCTGAGAGCAGGATGACGAAAGGCCCGCTCTATTATTCATGGGGGTACGCAACAAAGACAGGCTGTGTTCTAAGGGCCCAGCGTGGGGTCCCGTGGTGGGGTGCGGCCTCGCCGATGGACAGCCGGTTTAGAGCCAAGCCTTGTATGCATGTTTAGGCTGCATAACTGCCCCATTTAGTCTCTGCGTCCTCAGTCTTTACTGGTTCCCATGTGATTCCCAAAACTGCTGTCCCATGCTTTCTGTCCCACTGGGCCACCATATGTGTGAGTCTGTTCTGACACACAGCCGGACGGCTGTGTTTTTTTTTTCTTTCGGGGGGGGGGGCTTAAATCCTGATACACTTGTCCTGTGACCCTCTCTTCTTGTCAGTAATTGCCCCCGATCTAAAGCAGAGGCAGTGGAGCTGTTAGCACTCCCCCTGGGGCATTTAGCCACGTGAGTGCGGCAATGTCACTGGGATGTGGAAAAGCGGGAAAGACAGTGGGTGGAGAGATGTGTACAACAGACCCTATACAACAATAGATGTGCAGCCTTTAATCAAAGCAGTCACTCTGTCCCCTGTCACATTGACCTTCATTTACCAGTGACATCAGCGGCTCATTTTCACTGCCCCTTGGTCTCCTAATCCATTCCCGAGTCCGGCCATCAGGCAATTAAAAGGGGACGCAGATGGGACAGGTGATCCGATGGCATATGCAACGACTAAAATCCGATGTCATGCCACAGAGCTATCAAGTGAGAATGGGAAGTCTGGCTAGCCCATAATATTACTGGTTATGATTGAACCCATTGCCCTAGATCAAGATTCACAATCCAAGATTCCTTTATTTGTTTATTTATTTATTTGTCACATACATGCTAACATGTCGTGAAACGTACACCTGGTCACTCCAGCAATTGTAAATAAATATAGAAAATATAGAAGGTATACAGTATGCATATATTTTAAGTACTGTAATCAGAGTATATTAAAGTGCAGTGTCCGATTGTGTTGTGTGCTGAACCATAGTTCTCAGGGTCGTGAGTGTGTCAACAGATAGTTCCACATTTTAAGTTTCAGTTCGTATTATGAGATATTGTTAAAAGCTGTGCTTGCATGTCCTGGTTAAGTCTTATGGCCTGAGTCTCTCTCTTTCGGCCACAATGTTTCTGAGACGTTTGCCTGTTTTCAGCATTCAAGACAGTGACTGCTGCGTGAGGCGAGTCTCTGACGATCCTGGTTGCTCTGTTTCTGCATCTACTGATGTAGATGCCCTATAGAGGAGGGATAGCTGATCTGGTGCAGAATATGATGTCCTGTGTCAGTTTGTTGTCCACAGCACCAGAGTAGAAGGTCTTTAGGGTCGCTGGAGTGACCACAGACCCCCTGGCCTTTTTGGACTGGGCTTTTATATATTCAGGCCATGTCAGGTCCTCCGAGATGTGAACACCCAGGTATGTAAAGCTACTCACCCTCTCCGCCACAGTCCCGTTGGTGTTGATTGGCTGCTGCTGTCTCCTGCTGAAGTCAGGACATTCAGTTGGAGGCAGTTTTCCTGACACCACGATGCACCAAACGTTACGGTGGAATTGGAGCTCTGTGTGGCCACGCAGTCACAGGTGTAGGGGACACAGAGCAAAGGGCTAAGTACACAAGCTTGTGCAGCTCCTGAATTGAGTGTGATAGTGTTGGAAAAACAGCTACCCACTGTTTCCACCTGTGAGGAAGTCAAGGGCCCCGGCAGAATGGTGGATGTGCAGGTCCCTCAGCTTGGTGATCAGCCTGTGGGGGACTATTGTGTTGTAAGCTGAACTGTAATCAATTAACAGTAATCTCACGTACTTCCTATTTTTCATGTCCCTGTGGCTGAGGGCGGGGTACAGGACCTGATAGATGGCATACTCTGTTGATCGGTAAGCGAACTGGGCGGTAAGCGAATTGGAGTGGGTCCGTGGAGCTGGGAATGGAGGAGGAGATGAAGTTTTTGATGAGTCTCTCAAGCACCTTCATGACTACCGATGTTAGTGCAACAGACTGGTAGTCATTCAGATAAGAGGACTTGTTCTTTGGTACAGAGACAATGGTGGATCTTTTGAAGCAGATGGGGACCCCCAGATGCCATCCAGACCCAGTGCTTTGCACACGGCATGCACTGCAATGGTGATCACACTCTCATCCCTGGTGATGTCACTGCTCCCCATAAGTCAACTATATCCAACACTGGCTGCGTGGCTAGTGTTAGCACAATTAGCCTCAAAATGGGTGTAAAATTCATTGAGCGTGCTCGTGAATGCAGAGTTGCCATTCATAGTCACAGTGGATTTGTTTTTAAAGTCCGTGATAGTGCGCAGTTCATGCCACTTGTGGTGTCTGTCGCCCTGATGGAAGTGCGATTCCAAGCATTCCCAGTACAGATGTTTTGTGTCCTTAACAGCGCGCCATACTCCACGTGAAGCTGCTCCACAGCCGGCACGCCAACAAAGCGAACAGAGCTAATGCTGTGTTCCATTTGAACTTGTAACTCTGAAATGCAGAGTTCCCAGTCGGAAATTTGAACTGGAGCACCACTTGAAATTGAAATTCCTACTCAGAACGTCAGAGGAATCTACACAACCCCAAGCTCAGCATGCAAGATGGCTGCACCCTTTATCAACAGAAGTAAAGACTGTAGTTTTATACTGTTTATTAGCACTTATGTCTTATTTGTAGCTCATTAAACCGGTGGTACACACAGTATTGTCCAATTGCTATCTGTGGACGTGTTGCTATAACACATAATGTGTTGTTATCAAATGATATTTCTAACAATGGCTAACGATTAACCTGGTTAGAACAGGGGCCTGTTTCAGAAAGCAGGATTTCTTGTTCAGCCGGACAACTTGTCGGATTTAAGGTAATCTGGGCTAAATGTAAGTGGACAAAGATAAAGGCCATTTAAACTGGGGTTAAATAAATCCAACACTTTATCCAGCTAAGCAAGAAATCTTGCTTTTTGAAACAGTTTCCTAGTTTTGTTAAATGGCTTTCCAACTTGCTGTACTGGAACATGGTTAACTGTGTGACGTCATTCCCAGTTCCAACTTCCGACCTCCAAGGTAAATGGAACACAGCATATCTGCTAATTCCACAAACTCATTGATGTTGTCTGAACATGTCCCAGTCTACATCGTCAAGCACATCTTGTAGTGTGGCTGCTGATTGGGCAGATCAGCACTTTACCTCCATTGTCGCCAGAGCCTCCCTGAAAGACTTTTGTTTATATTCCAGCATGAGGAAAATTGCATTGTACTCTGGTCTCCCAAACACCGGTTGTGAAACAGCTTTGTAGCCCTGCTTGTACGGGGTGTAACAATTGTGCAGAATACTGACTTCCCTTTTTCGACATGTCACATGCCGATAAAGGTTCAGCATAACTTGCCTGCGGTTTGCCTTGTTAAAGTCCCCCGCCACCATGAACGATGCGTCCAGGTGTATGTCTTGAGTCGCACTGAGCATGTCATGCAGTTCAGACACAGAGTTGTACTCGTGTCCGCATGAGGTGGGATGTAGACCGCCATGGTGATGACTGAGGTGAACTCTCAAGGTGGATAAAATGAATGACACTTGACTGGGATGTAGACCACCGTGGTGATGACTGAGGTGAACTCTCAAGCGGGTAAAATGGATGACACTTGATTCTGGTGTAGACCGCTGTGGTGATGACTGAGGTGAACTCTCAAGGTGGATAAAATGAATGACACTTGACTGGGATGTAGACCACCGTGGTGATGACTGAGGTGAACTCTCAAAGCAGATAAAATGGATGACACTTGATTCGGATGTAGACCGCTGTGGTGATGACTGAGGTGAATTCTCAAAGCAGATAAAATGGGTGACACTTGATTCGGATGTAGACTGCCGTGGTGATGACTGAGGTGAACTCTCAAGGTGGATAAAATGAATGACACTTGACTGGGATGTAGACCACCGTGGTGATGACTGAGGTGAACTCTCAAAGCAGATAAAATGGATGACACTTGATTCGGATGTAGACCGCTGTGGTGATGACTGAGGTGAATTCTCAAAGCAGATAAAATGGGTGACACTTGATTCGGATGTAGACTGCCGTGGTGATGACTGAGGTGAACTCTCAAGGCTGGTAAAACGGATGACACTTGATAGTCATATGTTCCAGACAGGAGTGGGAGAGAATTGGAATGCTCTTTGCAGTACGCCAGTTGGAGCTAATCATGATTTGTTTGCGTCTGCTGTTCTGTCCATGTGGAACACGGAGAAAGACATCGAAGGAGTCACCACCTGATCTGGTACTTCGGGGGTCAGCCATGTCTCAGTGAAACAGAGAATGTTACAATCCCTCATGTCGCATTGAAATGTAAGTCTTGCTCTGACATCATCCAGCTTGTTTTGCAGTAACTGAACATTAGGAAGTAGTATACCAGGCAGTGGTGATCAGTGGGCTGAACCGGGCCGGGTTCGCCTGTGGGAAAGCCATGATATATGAAATCCCAGCCTCCCTTTGTTTTGCATGAATGACATGAACTGAATGAATAATCCTAGTTTTAACATCTGACCTGGCACTTACTGGCCCAACGGCTACTTACGTTTGTCTGAAGTTGGGCCATACAAACACGAATGGTTCCTGCGTAGCCAAGCCAAATATGCAGAATGCAGTGGAAATCGCCGACAAGATCATTCCAGAAAATAGCTAACGTGAAGCTGCAGTCACAAGGAGCTGTCCAAGGGGCACACAAGGAAAAACAATAACATTATTGAAATTAACAGCCTACCAAGTCAATATGATCACAATGCATTTACATTCAGAATCCGTCGTCAGATTGTGCTTAGATGGTTCGAACTGAGGCCAAGGACTTCTTGAGAGGTCAAAGGTCAACCCTCCACCTTCACGACATAATGACTGTAGTTACAACCCCCCCCCCCCGTTGCCGTGGGAGGACCTGTTTCTGATAAAGAGACAGTACAATGGGACGGCATTCACGGCGACCCTCAGAATTGCGTCCGTTCTGTCACCGCTCACACACACACACGCATACACACACATGGCCATACACAAGAGCTTCTGTAACCCTGCCGCACGCCACAGGCTGAAGATTCATAACTCAGTCTGTTATAAATGGGCTTTGGGCACAGAGTGGGGGCGCTGCTGTAATTGGATTATTAATAATTCAGCAGGGCCTTCTTGTAGCGGCGTAAAAACAAACAGACAGTCCGATTTGCCGCACTTTCATCCAGTGACTGGGCGCGACACTGCCAGCTCTCAGCTGCCGCTATGCTGTCAAACCCCAGTGTCTCCCAGTTAATATTTTATCAGTTTTTCCATGACACTCATAACATTATTGAGTGAAGCAGCACCTGAATGAATGGGTACACTGTCTTATCACACACACGCATACACGCATGCACAGATTAGATATCTATATCATTATGGGGACCGTCCATTCATTTCTATGGGCATAACTCTAAGCCTCCCAATGATAGCTTGAACCCCAACCCTAACCTTAACCACAAGTAACCAAACAAAATATAAGACTTTTGCCATTTTTAAGTTTTTGACTGCAGTCACAGACTTTTATAAAATTGAACTTTATATTGTGGGGACTAAAAAGTAACAAGCTTTACCACATTGTGGGCACATTTGATCCCCATATGTGCTAAATACACTCGCACATTCACTCAGGTCTGACTGAGCCCTAATTGTATGTGACTAATCCAGTATCAACATCTGGATTAGTGTTGATCTGATGTCCCACAGCACAGCCAACTCTATGGGAGTCCTGAGACCAGCGGGTACTAGGCTGCGTACTGGGCTGAGTACCCAGGAAGCAAACTGGGCTGCATGCTTGGCCATGTACCAGGCTTTGTAATGGGCTGCGTACCAAGCTCTGTACTGAGGTGCATACTGGGCTGTGTACTGGGCTGCATACAGGGCCATGAATCGGACTGTGTACCGGGTTTCATACTGGGCTATGTACCAGGCTGTGTACTGGGCTGCATACAGGGCCATGAATCGGACTGTGTACCGGGTTTCATACTGGGCTATGTACCAGGCTGTGTACTGGGCTGCATACAGGGCCATGAATCGGACTGTGTACCGGGTTTCATACTGGGCTATGTACCAGGCTGTGTACTGGGTTGCATACTGAGATATGTAAACTCTCAGAAAAAAAGAAAAATGTGTACCTTTGTCACTGGGGCTGTACTCTTGTAATTGTACCTTTTAAGGTGCAAAAATGTACTCTGAGGAACATCCCAAAGGTACAAACAGCATTAAAAGTTGCCTACAGTTAAGGGTACAATTGGCAGACCCTGGAGGGTACGACCCCAGTGACAAGCAAAGGAACAAATTTTTACCCTTTTTTCTGAGTGTACAGGCCTATAGACTATAGCCTGAGGGCAAAGGTCAGGGTCAGTGACCCCATTCTATGTCTAAGAAACAGATGATTTGCTTTTCTCATAGTAACAAGCCTTCGTGAAATATACATCACGCGTGTAAGCTGGTTCATTTGCCTTGAGGCAGAAGGTGGAACTGAGTGTGAATGTTCATGTTAAATTATATCTGCTCTCTCTTCATTGGCTATGTACCATTAGCCAAGGGATTTGTGGATAGAAGGAAGGTCACGGATGTTCACTCCTCTTTGTAATGAAGCCGTCACGATGATCTCTGCAGCTGTCATGCACATCATGAAGACAGCAGTACTTTCCTCTGAAGCAGTGGTGCCCAACATTTTTATAGTGAGTGCTACTTTTACAAAGAAAATACCCTGAATAGCTACTGAATTACGACAGTATACTTTGCTGCTGACTGGGGGGCAGGGCCCTTGGTACATTTTGCCAATCATGATCGACCTGGAAACACTCCGCGATCGACCAGTCAATCAACCAGTTGGGCTCCCTTGCTCCAGAGAGACGTGAGGATAGAACTCATATTTCTGACAGCTTAATTGAAACAGTCTGACATTTTTACCACAGTTAATGGTCACATGGGCATTTTAAGCTGCCTGTGGCAACTGGAGCACACATTACAGCATTCTATGCTTGAGACACAGCAGATAGATCCCACCTCAATAGTCATACTAAAAACAAATTCTTCAACTTTAACTGAAATGGAAAAGTAGGTTCATGTGTAAATAAGTTTCTGTCCTACTTAGTGAGACATCAGCCTGGGATTACCAGGCCCACGATGCCAGCTGGCCGTGAATATGAGTAAATTTTTAATGAGTGCCACAGTTCTGCTCGACGTACTCTAATAAACGAAGCCAAGCCCCTCGATCTGTCCTCATTTAAGACCCAGAATGGCATTCGAGTTTGAGAGCTGGCTGTTCACTTTGAAAAAATGAAAAATAGATGATTGCTGTTTCTTAAAGATTTGACATGGTCTGATACAATACATAATTCTGGGACATTGAATGATAATGTTTTATAAGGCGTAGATGGTATCAGTCACCCTTGTGAAATGTCACAAGTGTGTTTTTACTTTCCTGCATTTTTAAGTGCGCGGTCTGGTTCTTTGAAAGCCCAGGAATGATGTTATGTGCTGTTGTGGACCCAAGGGGTGGAGCCTGGAGATGGAGCATGAGTCACATGACCATAGCAGATGTCAGCTCCAGAATATGGGTCATTTTTGGGTGTGTACAGAAGAGTGGCCATGTCTCTCACAATCATGTCAGACATTTTTTCTTCCTTAACTAATTCGACAAGTTAAAACACAGGGTTTATCTTATGAACACTCTTATTTATGTGATTGGCTTCAGATGTTTACCAGAATAATTCCAGGGAAAGTAGCTAGAATGGTAGCCCCTAACACAGTGCAATCTACCCATAAATCACACGATGTGGCCAAATTTATCAGGAAAGAGCCGCTATGGAGATCAGCTCCATGGCTGATGTGTACGAGCCCCCCATCCGGGCAAAAAACAATCCTCCAGTCACGTGTAAAAAAAAAGCCATGTCCATCTATGGCTCTGGAGATCCCAAGGACAGATGCCTTCTGGAGAGTTCCGAAGAAGGTGAGGGTGGGCGTCTCAAGGCGTCGCATGCCCCCGCATGCCGGGTGAGAGCCCCAGCGGGGCCTGCACTTAGAGAGGCTGCTGTAAACATAGCAGGGGGATGCCCGCACTTGGAAATGTCAGTAGCATATTTTAAGAGTCTGTGCTATACATTCTAAGGCCGGCACGGGTATTTTTAGAAACTCCCTGTCACACGAAGGGGGGTGCCCAGTCAGAGCTTTAGAGGCACGCAGGATGGTTTCATCTGTACGGAAGAGTAAGCCTTGCAAAAGTAAAAGCCCCGCTGCACTAGAGACAGAGTAAGGGAGCGCTACCACAGTGGTTGCCATGGCGACACCCCCGTCCTTCGCTGATCTGGAGTGAAAAGATGGAATTAATAGTAATTACATAGCAGAATCACAGCGTTTGTAACACTCAACGTAAAAATTGGAGGACATTTGCTCAGAAAGTTTGAACTTTTCTCCATTCTCAAAATGAAAAGCAGAAAAACATCGCAACTTAACATCATAGCCAACCTGCTCAGAGCCAAACACACCGCAGTGTGCGGCTCTCGTGTCTCTCGGCTGCTGCACAAAGCCGGTTTGACCTGGGCTGTGACCACACACGCCCTCGGGTCAGGCCTTTACCTCATATATACACTGGCAGTAGACACCACTCTGTCATGCTCTGTTACTTTTATGAAGCTAATTTTTTTTAATGGGTCTATTTCCCACTCAGGATTTGGTGAAGCACATGTTTTTTGTGAATGGTCAGTCATGCCCCATTGGTCATGTAATCTTTACATGGAATTACTGGCAGCTTAACTGGTACAACTATGTGTTAATTGCTTTCCAATGATGGTTTCCCCAAGACAACAACCTACACCCAACCCCCCCCCCCCCACCCTCAGCACCACTGGGTTCCTAAAGGGGCCTAAATGGTAATTAAATTTTGAACTGGGTCTTTGTGTGGAGGATCAGGATCAGCACAGAACTAACTGGTCCCACCTGGACCAGCTGCACACCTGCTGTTACCACCAGTAAGGTGGGAGGTTGCCATAGTTTCTCCCAGCAGGAAACGGAGCTTCAGCCTCGGGGTAGCAAAAAACAACCCCCAAACCCCCCCCCAACTTGGGGGACGTGGACGAGTTGTGTGAGTTGTAGGCCAGGACAGATAGAGTTATCTTGTTTACCGTCTTCTCTCCAACCCTAAAGCCAATGACTGTCTCTTTATCACTCCGCAGCATTTCTACTCCTGCGGTTCATCTGGAGGTTGATTGTCGCTAATGATCGCAACGAAGGCAAATAATTAAAAGTTTGACTTTTAGGCCACTCGGACCCAGTTCTAAGCTGTCCCGGTCCATGTGTAGGAGATCCACAATTTCACATCTCCAAACACAGCAGATGACCAGATCCCTAAAGCCCCGATCCGGATTGTTTGTTTGCAGTCTTTCTGGTATTGTCTCCCGGTTCTGCCGTGGCTTTAAAGGGTTCTTTTGGGCTGGGACTCCTGAAGGTCGGCGGTTTATTCCCGGCCCGGCCCTCCGCCAGCGGCCTGCCTGACATTTCGGAACATGCCGGTGATAATCCTTGTCTTCCTGTGCTCCTGCTGCTGCTGCAAGCTTCGCACAGATCACAGCTCGCCAGATGACGCTTCCTTTCGGGGGATCTGGACCACGGAAGCCCCCCGTTCCGCCACCCTCCCCCCCACCTGAAGCATTCAGTTCCTCGAGGAAGGGAGCGCAGCAGCGTGTCTGGGTGTTGACCAAATCCTGTAGACTTGCCTGACCACAGCCAGTGACTGACCGCTGTCTTTCAAGTGACTGGTGCAGGCTGCAGGCCAGGGTCTGTTGCTGCTGTTCAGTACGAATAGAGTGTGAATAGGTGGGGTCTCTGCAGATCTCATTAGTTCTATCTCTGTGTGAGAAATCAGGAAGCCCCCTGTTCACACACGCTGTAGGTATCTCCCTAGCTGTATGCCTGATGTGCAGATGGTGCATAATTATGATGCCGGCTCTGATCCATCCAGGCACTCCTGAGCCGTTCAGATCCCTTCATATAGCTCCATGTGATTCTCAGAGTTGCCAACTTTGGTCAGCTGGCTGGAGTGAGGTTTTCAATTCAAGATAAGTCTGCTCATACATGCACACGTATTTACATGTATGTAGCAGTTTTATTTGCTTGTAAATATGGTGTAGGGTTCTCAAATTGCCCCAGCACTTTTGATGTAGGTAATGTTAGATATATGATGGAATAATGGACATTTGCCGCAAGATTTCTTGCGCGAGCCTGAGAGTCTGAAACCGTGAGTGTCACGCCAGATGCATGACAGTTGGCATCCCTGAATTCTGATGGAACGAAATGTCAGCAAGCTTCCCGTTTTCGTTTTCACTTTCAGAATGGACCGAGCTCAAGCCGGAGAAGACCGGAGTGGAAATAAGCTGAAATCGGGAGAGGGAAAAGCTGAAAATGGGAGTGAAAGCGGAGGAGGAGGACTTCCGTTTCTCCTCAACTAGAAGTTGCATCATTTTTCTCGGGCCCACTCGGATCACAAGCCGCAGTGGAGGGAAGCAGAAAGATCAGTCTGCGGCAGCCGATACCCAGGGGTGACTCACTGTATTTCAGTGACAAGCGACAGATCTGAAAACAGCAATAGCAGCTTGTTAAGTGTGATGCGAAGCAGAGACCATGCACATGTGCTTCCGGGAGCGAGTCAGGCTGGGCCGGTTAAGTAAGACACACCTGCATGTAGCAAAAAGCAAAAAAATCCAAGTGGAATTGTCTAAAGTCATTTTTTTTCTTGAATTAGTAGAATAGGAAACATACAAGTCAAATCTGTTGCTCAGCAATTATAACATAATCATTTGGGGATGGTCACATGATAGTGTGAAGTCACATGGTGGTGTGAAGGTCACATGATAGTGTGAAAACGGTCACATGAGAGTCTTTGCCTGCATCCTCTGTGCGGTCTCACTGGAGAGCAGCCCCCCCCCCCCCCCCCCCCCCGCACTGTCACATCCCAGATAGCACCATGTTATTGTTTCAATGTTGAATTATAGTTAAATTCGTTGAATTATGGTCAGTGTTAAGTTATCAACGTTGAAACCAAATAGATTTTTAGTCAGATTTTCAATATTGAAAAATTAATGGTGGTAAAACCTTGATTCAATGTTGATATAAAGTGGAAGATTGAAGATCAACGTTGTTTCAACGTTTTTGTCTGATATGGAATCAATGGCATTTCAACATATGTGTGCTATCTGGGATGGATATTTGCTGGGATGCATTTGGGCCGAGGGCCAGACAGCAGTATGTACAGAAAACATCAGCTCAGATTTGCAACTCTCCTAAGTTGTTGCAGGTTTTCCACACCCTGGGGCTGCAGGCATGGACCTGTGGGGGACCAGCCCAGCACACTGGGCTCTTCTCAGCCTTGACTGCATACATGTCGTTAACAAGCTTACCTGTCCGGATCCTGACCTGAGTGGGAGGACTGACGAGTACCATGACAGGGAAATTAGGGAAACAGACAGGGATTTCCCAAAGCCAGCCAAGCAGCATCTTGGCCAGAGCTGACAGACACTTTAATTGAACTACACATTCCGTCAGTTAGGTAATGAGCCCAGGGTCAGCCTTGCTGAATCCAGGAATCTGTGCCAAGAGACAGCAAAGCCGCCCATCATCATACTCCACGGGCAGACAGAGACAGCGGGGTTGACTTGGCCCCCACCGAATCTCCCAGCCAGGGATGAGTGACCATGATGGGTCTCATTTTCTGTGTTGGCAATATGTCCGTAATAAAACTGTGTACGTTTCCTGTCGGCAGCAGGCACAGAGCCTCCTACAGCTACTTCCCGTTTCATATTGTGTTCCCAGTTCCATTCTGCGTCACTTCAGATGTCGCATGAACACAGGCTTCAGGCGGGAAGGAGGCCTGGCCGTGGCTCTAAGACTGCACCAGAGCGGGCAGCGGAAAACGGGCGAGGCCAGACAGGACAGCGGCAGGGGGTCTGTGTGTCTGTGTATGTGTGTGTGTGTGTGTGTGTCTGTGTGTGTGTGTGTGTCTGTGTGTGTGTGTGTGTGTGTGTCTGTGTGTGTGTGTGTCTGTGTGTGTGTGTGTGTCTGTGTGTCTGTGTGTGTGTGTCTGTGTGTCTGTGTGTGTGTGTCTGTGTGTGTTTGGGGATGACCAATTACTTTTTAGCTTGCGGGGACATTTTTCAGGTCCCTACAATATGAACCACAACTTTATAAAAATTTATGAATGCAATCAAAAAACTAAAAGTCTTGTATTTTGTTTGGTTACTAATAGTTAAGGTTAGGGCTGGGTAGGGGTTACGGGTATCATAGTCAGGATTAGGATTATGCCCATAGATATTAATGGAGATGTGTGTGTAGAGCAGGATGGCTGTAGGCAGCATGCAGCCGTAAGGGCCCAGGCGTGTGCAGACCTTTATCTCACACGCCGCCTTCTGAGCAGCTGCGTCAGTTTCTGGGTCACGGCAACAGGGCCTTAGCGTTTTTGGACTGTCTGTCTGTGCCGTACTGATAACCACAGTGGGTCCCTGTGCCAGTCTCTTATCGGGCGGCTGGGCGCACAAACACACCTCTGCAGAACCGCTGTTCACACGTCTATCTGCCTGTCATTGTCACAGACCCACGGAGTGTGGGACCAGGTGCACCGTTGTTGAGCCATCGCACAACAGCGCGGCCCGAGGGCCCCGTGTTTGTTTGCTGCACCTGCCGTGCGGCTGAGGGCAGCTGTCGTCGCGCTGATGGCCGGATGTGGACAGAGAAGGCACGCCAGTGGCCCTGAGCTTGAAATCGGCCGGAGGGTGAACAGGAAGCAGGAGTTGTGTCTTATTTCCTGGGACAGTCAAACGCTGGAAAACTGGGCCTTGGAGGCAGGCCTGCACCGCATACCGCCCCCTGTTGGATAACGATGAGAACATTCAGAGCACCCTCCCCCCAAGGGACCCTGACTGTTTTTAACAGCCATACAACCAAATGAAGCATGAACCATTAAAATGACATCAGCCTCCATAAAACTCGAAATGTATGCAGTGTCCCAGAATATATCTCTACATCTCTGCTTTTTGATCCTTGCACTGAACATGAACTACAGACGGTGTGTGATATCAAGAGCGACGTGTCTCCAGCTCCTGTGATGTGTACATGAAAGCATAGAGTGTGAAGCAGGGCAGCCCCAAGGATGATGAGGATGCTGATGATTATCCTCTAACCTTCAGCTGGGAGAAAACAGCCATTGCTCAAAGATCACATCAAATGATTTAATCAATAATTACAGAAAAGAAATGAATGATGATTAATATTATTCTTTCAGATTATACTGTTATGATATCACAGCATCCCTTGTTGTGTGGGGCATTTGGCTGTACGGGGGCAGACTGACCGATCCACAGCCCCCCTGCAGATAACATCAATCAAGATCATTAGCCCCCTCCTGTTTATGTTACGTAAGCGCCCATCCCTCAGGCCTGTGTGTCGTCCATCTGCTCGCTATGGGCCTAGAGGCATCAAAAAGTTCATCTTTCTGCACAAGTTCTGCTAATGGGCTGCCAAAGTGCTGCTTCCACAGTCCTGTTCCCACAGTCCTGCTCTCTAACTGCTCCTCCCACAGTCCTGCTCTCTAACTGCTCCTCCCACAGTCATACTCCTGAAGAATTGCTGCTCCCACAGTCCTGCACCCTAACTGCTGCTCCCACAGTCCCGCTCCCTAAGTGCTGCTCCCACAGTCCTGCTCCTTAGGTCTTCCTCCCACAGTCCTGCTCCCAAAGTTCGGCTCCCACAGTCCTGCTTTCTAAGTGCTGCTTCCACAGTCCCTCCCCCTCAGTGCTGCTCCCACAGTCTTGCTCTCAGGGTGCTGCTCCCAAAGTCCTGCTCCCTAACTGCTCCTCCCACAGTCCTGCTCCCAAAGTGCTCCTCCCACAGTCCTACTCCTTTGTATAAATCACCTTTGTGCTGGGCCGCCTTTCTGTGGTGACCAGGAGCAGGAGCAGTAACGATGATCATCGCCTGTGCCTTGCTCCTAACTGGCTCCGCCACAGCCAGAATGAGCGTGTCTCCGTGGCGAGAGGAAGCCATACATCAGGCTAATGCCTCAATTACATCTGCAGTGCCATCCATTAATAATCCCAAAGGACAGTAACTATATAATCGATGCTCCTCCCTAATAAAGGACATGCAACATTCCACTCTTATAAAGGCCTGAGGTTTTAAGACGAGCTCTAAACCCGTCCTCATAGGAGGATGGGAAAGCATTTAGTAAATTTTAAATGATATACACCTGGCTGTGGGTGAGGGAAGTATGTAAAAAAGTGTATAAGCAAAGTATCAACCCATGGATGACAGGAGCTGTTCTGAAAAAGATTTTCCATTGAAATTGGTGACATGTCTTTAATAGTTTAATCTGTGTAATCCACATCCGGACCTTTAAACGAAGTGCAGCCCAGTCTGAAGGTACTAGAACCTCGTTCCTGGACATACGCTACCTGCATGACTTTTGGGATGCCGTAGGAAAAAGCAGAAAAGGGATTCCATCAGGGCTCAGTAGAAGGGGTCTGGCTTCATGGCTGCTGTGAAGGGGGGGGTTTTCCCCAAAAGAAACCTGCAGATGTGTGCAGGAAGTGATACCGGGGTCGAGATGGAGGAGACAGCCTCGATCCCAAATCACTGACGTGCCACAAATGGCTCAGCCTGTATAGACAGGTGACGATGACGTGACGGTGACATCACAAACTGGGCACAGGGAGGACGCACGTTTCACTGCAAACAGCAGCATGCAGCTGGAGACACCCCGAAAGGGTCAGGGGGGTATATGTTTGTTTATGTTTGAGTAAGGGTGTGTGTGTCTGAGTGTGTGCATCTGTGTCTATATGTGTGAGGGTGTGTGTCTGTGTATGTGTTATATATGTGTGTGTGTGTGTGTGTTTCTGCTCTAAATGTCTCCTCAATGTGATAAAAACCTGTTATTTTGACCTTGTGGGGATATTTTTTCGGTCCCCACAAGGGGAAGCTCAATTTCATAAAAATCCGTGAATGCTATCAAAAAGCTAAAGATGCCAAATGTCTTGTATTTTCCTTGGCTACTTATGGTTAAGGTTAGGGCTGGGTAGGGGTTAAGGTCATCATGTTGGGTTTAGGGTTACGCCCACAGAAATGAATGGAGAGTCCCCACAAAGACATAAGTACAAACGTGTGTGTGTGTGTGTGTGTGCGCGCTAGCTGACAAGTGACCTGTGTTCTTTCACACACACTTCTGGTGGTCAGTAACAAAGCCTCACGCAGAAGCTCTCTGACCTCGGGGGCTTTCGCAGAGGACGGGCCTCGCTGAATGTGCTGGCCGGTGCAAACTGGGTGTCACCGTGGAGAGAGAGAAGGTCGAAAGGCTGACGCGTTCACTGAGGTGCCCTCGGCCAGGCAAACACGAGCGAAGCTCACGACCTTCCAAGCGGCCTTGTCATCCTGCAGATGTTTACGGTAAAAATCAGTCCCATTCTAGGTCCTGATCAGAATCTAATTTATGAAAATATATATATTTAACAAATCTACACTAAGAGCATCACTAAAACACAGCACTAACAGTGGAGGGGTGTTGAGGTTTATGTGGTAACGCTTTATATTAACTGCACTTTCATCCTGCCTTCATAATGCATTCATAGAACATTCAGGTAATACTTTACTTGAAGCAGTCATATAAATGCATTATGATGGTCAATATATTGCATTATGAAGGTATTTATAGTTCATTATAGATGAGATCATTCATCATGCTCAATGAACATGGCTATAATGTGTTACGCCTATTAATAAATATTTTTATTGTTTTTATAATAACTGTGTTTATAATACTTTATGAATGAATTATAATGCATTATGAAGGTATGTATAATGCATTTATATGGTTTTAAGTAAAGTGTTATCAACATAATTGAGGCAGTTTACCTTAACATCCTAACATAACAGCTTTAATATACATTTATAACAAACATTGTAATAACAGACATTATAATTGAATAAACACATAAAGTTTGTTATTAATTTATATCATAGCTGTTATGATATGTTATGATGTTAAGGTATACTTACATGATGCTTATGAATGTTCTATGAATGCATTATGGAGGTACACTTAATAAAGCATAACAGTTGATGCAGGACCTTACTAATGCCAAGCCCAAGCACATGTGTGTTACCCCAAGTGACACAAACACATTAAACATATGATAAGAACCTAATTTCTTTATTCCACAACCAGGGCTGATTGGGCAGTCTGTAAGTGGAGACAGCTGCAGGCAGCAATGGTGGTTAGATTTAAACCACTTGGGTGGTCATTCTGAGACTAGAGGTCTGTGGGAATGTCCACCTTTGGTACAGCCCACCTGCCACCCATGGGTGGGGACTACAGTGATTCCATTTTAGTTTTAGGGAGAAATTTAAATGACAAACTCCTTTTAATCCTATTACATTTTATGCTTCTGTAATTTTCACGTTATTTATAAACATGGCATTTATGTGATAGATCCCAGTCCCACCTTACCTCCCCCCAGCCCATCTCCCCCTCCCGGCCGCTCCAAAATTGGTCATAATGATTCAGGTTGGTCCACCATTAGTTTTACAAGGAAGGTGATCAAGCTAGAAATGTCATAAATTTAGGCCAGACATCAAACTCCGGCCTCCGTCCGCCGCTGTTGCCCGAGTATGGCCCCCAGAGCCCAGGACACATATCGCTCTTAGTTTGGAGAGGTAAAAAAACCAGGACAACAACTTCTGCAGTAGAATGTGGGTCTCGCTGCACCCTGTGCCCTTGGCCTGCTTTCGGAGAATGCCGCTTCCCTCCGAAGCGGGTCGAGGTGGCGGAGCCGCTGGACGGCGATCTGGATGGAAGGCGCTCCGGCGAAAACGGGAGCAGAGTGGAAGATAAAAGCGTTAGCGAGACGCCGGCCACATGAGAAAAGCGACGACTCGTCCTGGGAACGGTGACACAGCTCTGGGCTCCATGCGAGACGTGACACGCTTATCCAGAGCAGAAAGCTGGATGCGGTGCAGCCGACAGCCAATCGTCTTCAAGGATGGGGAGGAAGAGACCGAAGCACGTCCAGGTAGACGGCTTCTCTGGTAAGTTCTGTGACATTGCTGTGACATTTCAGGAGCACTGTCACGTTCTTCAGAGCAAAACTTTTTTGGTTCAAATTCGACATATCCAATGATTCGTGAGGTTTGGAGTGTAGGGAATTAAAAATAATTTTAAAGCTTATGAAAACAGAAAATGCTTATGGGTCAGGTTCAGAATAATCCAGTTAATATGAGAAAAACAAGAATTACAAGAATATGCATCATTTTCACAGTCACAACACACATAATTTTATTACTGCTTTTATTACTTATGTATTATGTAACAGGCGTAAAGAAGTTTGATTCCCTTACTGTAGATGGTGAGTTTGTTGGTTTTTGATGTGTGTGATGCAAGCTTTAACTCTGCCAGTGTTATGGTTTCTTAAAGGTATGCTTATGTTCCTGAAAGACAAGACAAAGCATTGACTTATGTGAAATATCCTGAGGGGTGAATGAACACTCCCCCCACTGCAGCTGGTAGGTGGGTAGGTGGGTGATGTGGTTTGCCAGCTGGTCAGCTGGTCTTCCACGAGGAGATCCTGAACTTCTCTGAACCTGCAGCTGCTCTAAATGCCACATTTCTGGTGCAGCTGCTCGAGTCCGTTGGTTCTGTCCGGTGTGGGAGGACAGCCATACGAGCATGCAATGCACTGCTACTCATTCCTGCTGTTTGAATCATTATTTCGACTTCTAGATATTTCCCTCAAGGTTTACGCAGGAGGAAGGGAAACTGGAGAGAAAAACAGCAGATCCGTTTCAGGATGGTCACAGCAGGACAGCTTCCTTTGCAGCAGAATTCCAGGGTTCTTTCAGTGGGGCTGTTTTGGGTTCAAGGCCCGACTGTGTATATCTCCTGGGCCACATGATACATGAACGCACTGAAGGTTCACAACTTTCCACAATAAAAAAGCCACATTCATCTACATCCAGCATAAGATAAGAAGACAGCTTTACTTCCATTATACTTCGGCACAACAAAATTGTGGTGACATCTGTCCTTGTGTAGCAACTGTAAAAAAACATTGATGGATTGATAGAAAGGGAAAATATTCTAACACTAATTTAAGATCCAAAGTGCAGCGGAGAAAGTAACAGACGTGTCAGTTACTATATACAACGTGACATTATACACAAGGTAAAGTCATTAAACGTAAAATATACAGGCATTACCATAGTAACTTTCGTACCATTTTTAGAAATCATTGCAGGGGAAAGGGGAATAGGGGGGGGGGGGGGGGGGGGGGACAGGTGTGGCGGGGGTTGTTTGCCTTGATTACTCCCACCTACCTTAGACTAAATAAAGAGCCATAAAGTGGGAAGTGCCACAGCCTGTAAGCCCTCCTGTGACCTCGTCCGCCATGGCTGCTGTCACTCCGGGTGCTCCGTGACGATCACGCTCCCCTTTCTAGGCCCACATCACCCGCTTTGCCACGCCATCACTACCCACAAACGAGGCAGGAATCTCACACTGCTCTGCATCCGTCGACCCTTCTACCCTATCATGAGCGGGTGAGTCCGGCCGGATCAGACATGGTGACCCAGAATAGCTGTTGACGTCATGGGATGGGACATGACAGACACGCCCCGGCACAGGGGTCAGGAAGGGAATAAAGGACACGGGAGAGCCAGGGCCTGGAACCAACCCTGCACCCCAGGTCCACATACACCCATAAACTCCTACAGGAACTGCAGACTTTCCCACAATGCATTTAGGCAACTGCATGTGATCTAGTTTGAATAAAACTTCAGCAATTCAGATTCAGGTCCCTGATCACTCTATAGTCAACACTCCTGGACCCTGATCACTCCACAGCACACATTCATGGGTCCTGACCACTCCACAGCTCACACTCCTGGACCCTGATCACTCTATAGCTCACACCCCTGAACACTGATCACTCTATATCCACACTTCTGGGCCTTGATCACTCAACAGCCCACACTCATGGCCCCTGCTCACCCACTTCACCATTTACCTCTGGCCACTCCCATCAAATTGTGAACAACGTCGCCAGTGCTGCTGACAGGAGGCGTGACTGATCCCATCACTTTTTTTGGCTTCTCACCACCCACCTGCTGCCCCCCACCCCCCCAAACCCCGTCACAAGGGCCAGCTTGATGGCCATAGTG
This sequence comes from Paramormyrops kingsleyae, assembly GCF_048594095.1. Classification (NCBI taxonomy): domain Eukaryota; kingdom Metazoa; phylum Chordata; class Actinopteri; order Osteoglossiformes; family Mormyridae; genus Paramormyrops; species Paramormyrops kingsleyae. Next base: position 10,289,089 of record NC_132797.1, read on the forward strand.
TGTAACCTGACACTGGATATCCCCCCTCCAAATGTCACATGTGAGGCGTGTGCTGGAGGGGACAATACAAGGGGTAAGGTTTCCATCAGAACTTCTCGCCTGGCAAACTTAGCTCTGACTCACTCGGGGGGTTTCTGACACTCTGATGCACAGGGAGATTCCACGCTCGACTGGCAGCCCTCAGAAATTCACTCTTTCCATTCCTGAGCTCCTAGGACTTTCCAACATCCACGTTGAAGCTCTTGATTGGCTACAGGGGTTAAGCCATTCACACAACTTGGAGTTGTTTGATTGGAGAATTTGCTAACATAATCAGGAAACTTGGAGGCAACTGATTGGAAACAGGGCAGAGAATATATTACAGACATAGAAGGATTTTATTGCTGTAAGACAACCTGGAGGCTGCTGATTCGCTAGGGCAGTTAAACAACTTGGAAGCTTTTGATTGGCCTAAGAGTTCAGGAGGCTACAGATAGGTCTGCCACTGTTTAATCCCTACACATTGGTACTCATGTATCTACTGTCTTTCTTCACTAAGGTCCTAAAAAAAGTTCACCTTTGGGCCCATTAAGGGAACACTGTCCCAGTTATCAGTGACTTACTCCTTAACCCTCAGAGCGTGGTAAACAAATTGACCAAGCGCTTTCCTCTGCCTCAGAGCTGAAGCCTACATTGTATCTTATCTGCCATTATTTACATGTGACTTGCAAAAAATGAGCTCCTGGTGTTCCGTTGTTATCTTACAGTCTGGCGACCCAGGCCAATCTTAACTACATACAGAAGGACGTGACAAGGTACTGATGCTCAATCAGCCCATGAGCCCTCTGCTAATGAGCATTAGCTAATTAGGCAGATCCTGGTCCCAGTGCTAATGAGCTGAGGAACTGGAAGATAAGAGGAACACAATGCCTGCAAGGATGGCTGCCAGATGATTGGATCAGCTCAGACTGCTCCATGGTTACTCATGAGGCGGCAGCCCTGAACATGGCCAGGGCTGTTACAACAGACCTGGTAATCAATCACAGAGAAGGGCATCAAGTGAAACATGTTACGACAGACCTGATAATCAATCACAGAGAACAGCATCACGAGAAACACATTACAACAGACCTGATAATCAATCACAGAGAAGGGCATCACGAGAAACGCTTGTCTAGTAGCAATATGAGGAAAATCAAATTCCTGTAGGTTCATCCATGGCGGTGTTAGTTTTTGTACTTGGGTGACAGAGAGAAAGCAAAGCAGGAAAATATTTGCAGTCACTCAGCAGTGAGTACACCAGCTATGAGGTCTCCGTACAGGCGTGACCATCTGGCAGAACTGTGGGGTGTCACACAGCCAGAAACACGCATGTACGCATGAATGTCAGCTGTGATTGCCAGGACCTGAAGGAGGTTTAATAAGTGGCTGTAGTGCAGAGCTGAAGCTGCATAAAGTGTCTGTGTGTCTGTCTGTCTGTGTGTCTGTCTGTCTGTCTGTGTCTGTCTGTTGTATCAGTGGGTTTCCGTGACTGGTGTATCCCTTCCTAATTTATACATTTTTTAAAATTAATGGTGCCCCACAATCCTCCCCCCCCCCTCCCTTTTCCTGTCCCACCTGGAGGTCGGCCCGGCTTAAGCTGTTCACCCCCCTCAGGGTTGAGTTGTGACCTGGGCCCAATATTTTTAGGTAATGCCCTTTAAGTAAGGTCATGATTTCTGACGGGTGGGGCACCGTCTGAGCTCTGCACCGTCTTACTTGGGGCTCTGCCGGTTGGGCTTGCTTAGTGGGGTCCTTGTCCATCATTGGGGTAGCTAATTCAGTGCCTGTGCTTACACTACTCAATGGACAGGCAGAAGTTCTTAAAAAAATCAATGTTTCCTTTACTTATTTGTACAGAATGCCCCCAAAGTATGCTAAAGCGGAAAAAATAAAATTAATTAATATTCAGGAAGTAGCCTTTGAGTTCCTTGGTGTTACAGATGACAGTTAACACACTTTACAGAATCTGTGAAATGTATATACACTTTGACAGTCATTTATATCACAGGCAGAATGTGATAAAGTCGTTGGTGCATGAAACATGTAGATCCACTAAAGGCCGTCTCAGCATCTATCAGTCCCAGGCTGCTCGATTTGGCACAGAGAAGGGGATTATGGGATTATAGAGTAAAAAAGCACAGAATGTGGCCCCTCATCAGGAAGAATTAGACTGACAGGCCTTGGTAGTGCATGACTTTGACATGTAGGAAACATTTTTTTGCTCAGAATTGTAAATAAACAATAAGTTTTATTTGCAAGGGAGGGCAGTAATGCACAAGCTGTCTGCAGAATCAAGCAGATGCATTAAACTTTATAAATAAAAATGTTCAGAAGGGGAGATGCAGGTCAGGTCATATTAGACTTCTAGTACCAGCGAGTCTCAAGACAATGCTGGCCAATCATTGGCCGGTGTCAGCCAATCACCAGAGAGAGTTGGCTGACCAATTACAAGACGGCCAATCAAAAAAGATATTAGCCATCTACCAAAGTGGTCTCAGGCCAATCTGCTGGACTGGTACATTTAACCAGGTACATTTAACTTAAAAAATAAGTCTGCCTGGGGATCCTGTGTTTTCCCAACCCAGGTTGGCTCCTAACCCACATTGGGTCATAAACCACCTCCTTTTCTGCACTATGCTGTTTAAATAATAAGTCTTCCTTTGGATGGCGTTGTCTCCGATCCAGGCAAGAGCACGGAGCAGGTGCCTCAGAACCTGTCCGGCTGCATGGTAACCCTCTTTGAGGTATTTGGTGGGTGTTTTTTAAGAATATTTGAGTGGAAAAAAGTCATTGTACAAACACAGCATTCAGTTACCTAACACTAAAGTAACTAAATTAATGTTTGACAAACAACAACATTGCTCAGGCCGTAATCATGGAAAGCAGCCTTTAAAAAGTAAAAATGTCCCCGCATCAAACCTGGCCTCTAGTTTAAGCCCAATGTTTATGAACTCTGAATAATATTTTAACTTATACAGTTTTTGTCCACTACAGAGAAAAAGGTCCCACGGGAGTCAGGGTAGGAATACTAAGAGTGTGTTGCCAAACTCGTTACCCATGATTCCCGGCGCACTCCTTGATGTGGCCACATTCCCTGCGACCAGGACGACTGGAAGCCATTTTTAACCCAGAAACTAAATAAAGCTTCCTGGGAAGTGCATTTTTACCTTCTCCCCCTTTAGACTGGCCTTCATGGCCGAGGTGGGGGGTTGTTCAGCCAGTGTGCAAGTGCCTATTTTCAGAGTTTGGGACCATCACTCACCAACACTCATCCCACTCAGGAAAAACCAGCAAACAAATTTTAACTTCTACCTTTAATTATCATCTGGAAGGGATCCAAAGGTGACCAATAAAATGTTAAATTTATCTACAGAAGGTACAGCTCAGGATTTCATGGAGTGATTCGATTACTGAACTATGAATAAATGTCTGAACTATGTATAGATTGGCAGTGATGTTAGTGACGGTAGCCCTGGACCTCGTGGGATCCAGAAAAGCAATCATTCCTCTCACTGTTGTGGAATCTGCCTGTAAAGGGACACAGGTTTCCTTTTGGGAAGGGCAGACTCTACCATCTGCTCAAATCCATCCTGACAGATTCTGGACCCAAGTTAACGGGGGAGAGCTGTGATTTGCCACTTATTCCCCAATTTCACTCAACGGTGTTCACGAGCATGAAGCTCTCGTGAGGGTAAAGGACCACGGAGCAGATGAAGTGGTGTAATTCAGCACGATTAGAGGCTTATTCCTGCCCGTGGTTTTCCGTATTGGAAAGCCAAGCCGGAGAACTGAGACTTTGTGGGTTTAACAGTCGGTGACGTGGTTGTGACAGGTTGCAGAAATGAGGTTATGCATATTCATATTCATACTGCCAGCATTTTCTGTTTACTTCTGTTTTCAGGGTGAACTCATCTGCAGCATTTAGTCCACGTGTCATTTCAGATGAGATGGTCCAGGCAAGGTCATTCAGACCCCTGCCATGAGGCTTTGGTTTCTGAAAAATAAACAAAAATACAGACCAAAAAGCAAATGAATGAATAGAAAAGGAAACAATATATTGTAGTAATGTCAAGTTTTGTCTTTACATAAAACTAAATAACTGCTTTAAGTCCTGTGCTCCCTGTCTTACAAAGAATGTGCACTAGACTGCTTCCATCCATCCATCCATCCATCCATTTTCCCTCTGCTTTTCCTGATGAGGGTTGTGGTGACAGCACACCTCTCTTTCCATGGCTACAGTCATTAGCATGCTCTGGAAGATCGCCAGATGTTCCAAAGGCAGCTGGGAGACATAATCCTTCCTGCATGTCCTGGGTCTGCCCCAGAAGCTTCACCCGGAGGGGCGTCCTTGGAACCACCTCCCTTGGGAGTTGCCCACCAGACTACATTACACTGAAATACAGAAACAGCACCTCCATAAAGAGTAGGTACGGTTTTCTTCGTATCCTGCATGTTGATATGGGGGTTACTTGACAGGTAAAGAGGGGGGCGGTGCAAGCCCCCACTCTTTCTGCCAGCCCAGGCCACCACAAAGGCAATAAATGAGTTCAGTCACTGTGAGAGTAAAATCGCGGTGGTTAATAGTTGGCTACCCTCCCAGGAGGGCTGCTGGTCCCGCTGAATCATTTCAGCATCATATCCTGTTTTATAAATGGGTAAAAATGAACACATCAACTAAGAGACAAACAAATAATAACAGTAATTGATTTAATGGCCATGGACCCAATAGGGGGTATTTTGTGGCTGTTAGATATGAGGGAGGGGTCAGTGCCCCTGTCAGTCACCATCACCGGGGATCGTTTTATCCCATTTTATGTAAGGATTTCACGGCTCGTTGACCTGCTCCATAACCTCAGTGGCTCTGCCGTTAGATGTTGATAACAGTCACGTTTTTCAACCCAAAACATCTGACTTAGAACTAAATTTGAAAGAGTAAAATGTGAAATATGGATTAATGCATACGGCACAAATTGGGACCAAACACTCTGGTCATTCCTCCACCTTCCTCTCAGTCTTCCTCTCTGCAGTCATCCCCCTGCTGTATCTGTACCTAGCAGCCACTGGATAAGCCAATCCTCAACCTTCCTCTCATTGTCCTGGGAGAATAAGCCAATCCTCAACCTTCCTTTCATCGTCCACAGAGAATAAACCAATCCTCGACCTTCCTCTCATTGTCCTGAGAGAATAAGCCAATCCTCAACCTTCCTCTCATCGTCCTGGGAGAATGAGCCAATTCTCGACCTTCCTCTCATTGTCCTGGGAGAATAAGCCAATCCTCGACCTTCCTCTCATTGTCCTCAGATTATAAGCCCATCCTCAACCTTCCTTTCATCGTCCACAGAGAATAAACCAATCCTCGACCTTCCTCTCATTGTCCTGGGAGAATAAGCCAATCCTCAATCTTCCTCTCATTGTCCTGGGAGAATAAGCCAATCCTCAACCTTCCTCTCATCGTCCTGGGAGAATAAGCCAATCCTTGACCTTTCATCATCCTGAGAGAATAAGCCAATCCTTGACCTTTCTCTCATTGTCCTCAGAGAATAATCCAATCCTTGACCTTCCTCTCAGTCTCCATCTCTGTGGTCATCCCTGTGCAGTGACCACAACTATTGCCAAGGGAAAATAAGCCAATCCTTGACCTTCCTCTCAATCTGCCTCACTTCAAAGGCTGGGAGTGTCATGTTGACACTGAAACTGGAACGTCATGCTCTGATCTTTGCTTGGCGTAGGGGTATATCTCATGCTGGGTGGATATGGGGCCGGGGGGCATCCATGTCGATAACAACCTGACTGTACACGATGTGACAGGTGGCTTGGGGCCTGTCCTGCCTTCTTAACATCCTGAAAGCCTCGGTTTTAAGGGGCGGTTCCAAGGGCTCACCTACTCACCAGCCATGTCTCCCGCATCACAGAGAATGGAGGTGCTCCGTAGATAGGGGCAAGAGGGAATCTCACAGCTCAGGAACCAGAATTTTAACTAAAGACGTTTAACTGGTTCCTAGATAACAGGAGCAAGGTAATTAACATGAGTTATCATGAGGCTTAAGCTGCTTTATATGGAAGCAGTTTCCAAAAAAATGATAAAACTGTAAATGAGCATGAAAAAAACATGGTCACAGAAATCCTACAGAATTCCCAAGCTACTGAAATCCCATTTAAATGGGTTAGTCTATTTGCTTCATAAACAAGTAAAATGTATTTAATTATGCTGCTTCAATGCATTTCCAGCAAAGCCTGCCAAGGTTTTCAATTTCAGACTAAGGTCTGACTTTTTTTACACCCCATTCTGCAATGGTTTAGTCCAAATTACTTAACATTATTGACATGGATTCGAGTGTACCATGGAGAATTGAGCCTGTTAAAGTGTGCCAGCTATCCTCGAGTGAAACAATAATTAAATTACTGAGCCGATTAAACTTTGGCTCTCACAGTTCAGAATCTGCTCTTCCTTTTTGTTCTCCAGAGGACAGTTATCCAGGAGTTTTTCCGCCACAATAAACCGCTCTGATTGGATACTGAGAGACGAGCAGCTTCAGTGTATTTAAATGCCAAGTAGGCTTTAATGTGATGATGGATCCTGCTCTGTGATTCATACCCGTCTTGATTTTCCGTGCAGGAACAAACCCTGAAACTTATGTGGTCCTGCAGGGAACGACTTCGTAACCTGTCCAAAGGATCACCGTGCCTACTCTGCTGTACATCTGGGGATTATTAGGTATTTAAGTAAAGTAGTTAATCTGTGAATAGTATTAAAATAAAACAGGGACAAACATGAATCTCTTCAGAGGGAGATCCAGACTGGCAGTTTGACATTCCAAAATCTGAAAAAGGCTTCTTCTGATCTTCTGACGTTTCGACACTGCAGTAAACTTCTGTGCTCTGTTTCTACGCACAGTTGCAGTCTAATGATGGCCCAAAAACACTTGCTTTTGTGTGAGTTTCAGCCTTTGCCTTCGTTTCCAGCACCCTGTTGACGTCCCATACAGTAGACAGCTCGTACTTTGGCCTGAGAGAGACTCACATTGTGAAATGCTGCCTGCCTGCCTGCCTGTCTGTCTGTCAGTTCCAGGGGGCTGTCAGTCCCCTGTTTCATCCCCCAGGCAAAAGGGAATGCACCTACTTCTCTTGTTTTTTCCAATATTATGGGCATATGCCAAACTTCATGACGCAGATGTCCATCATACTTTCTCCTGTCATTGGGATACCATCTTCTATGCTCTGTTTGTACCATAGATGACTCAGTGTCCGATAGGTCATTTATACCGCCAACAAATGAATTAAGCAGAGATATATTGTAGATTGGCTGTTCTCTTCATTAGGGAGTACAGCACAACATATCTGTTTATTCCACATCTATGGGTTTGTATCTGACATTTTAATATGATTGAATGACATAACCAAGTGGATGTATCATGATCATCATCATCACTATCTTCATCATAATCATCACCATCTTCGTCATCATCTTCATCATCATCACCATCATCATTATCATCTTCTTCTTCATCTTCATTAACATGTTCTGTTGGCACCACTCATTTTATGCCAGCACCAAGCTGCATGGCAGACCATAATCACGCGTCCATGGTGAACAGACCACCTTCAAGAGGTGGGTCTACAGGACAGCTGCTGCAACCCAAACCCTCCGTACATCTTCTTAATGATAATGATGTTCTCTCTGCGAGTTCAGAAGGCCTTCACATCGACGGGTCATGGAAAGAAACACCATGCTAGTTCCAGCCAGCTGCAGAAAATCACAGCATGTGGCAGAAACTTTCCCTGGCGGGTAATGAGCTTTAATCATACCGTGGCACCCGCCCTGTGACGCAGCCGTGAGTAAGACCTGTGGCTTAACAGCCCACCCCCTATCCGTGCTCCCGTTAGTACGATACTTATAAAATAAGTGCGACAGAACACACCGGGATGGTTCTTGCTGTCACAACACCAGTTTGAAGTTGATTAATGCATGTGCCACATCAATTATTCATGGAATTCCTGGAACAGACAGACCTGTCACTCGTTTGTGTGGGATGTCATGGTAACACAATAGTGCAAGTATTCCGAGGAGAGCCATTCATTTTCCATGCTGAACGCAAGGCCCACAAACGGGAAACACGTCCTACGCTTCAGAGCAGGAAGTGCCCTAGGACGCAGCTACCATAACGGCTGCCGCGGCTTACCGAACGCTGCGGCCCTGTGTGTTTGGGTGGGCGACCAGCCCACACCGGCCCAGCGGGCCACTGTTTTCTCGGCAGTACGCCAGCGCACGCGCCCTGTTTGTTTGGAGCGTGGGAGGTGATGGACGCACTGTGCCAGACCTGCCAGTATTTGAGATTTTTTTTTACCCGGGAATGGAGGAGTGACGATGGTCTGCAAAACAATGACGACGGCCTCTCCTTCCAGACCTGCTCCCTTCAAAGCTCATGGTTGCATGGATGAGTCTGCCCTGCCACTAGGAGGGGGGATGTAATTTGGAAAATTACAGTCATTTGACAGTTAGTCCCCCCTGCAGTGACAGAGACGTGTGCAGGCTCCAGTCCCTGGTCCATACAGACTCTTCACGGAGGCCTGGGTGGCTGGTTCTTCTCCCCAGAGGTGGTGCTCCCTCATGTTCCTCGTTGTGAAGATCGCCTACCTCGCCATACCCCATCCAGCCACATACTGCTCCGCTCTCCTTACCCCATCCCCCAGTAATCTGGATTACTGCACTCAGAGTTTCCCAATTACCCCTCATGCGGGCCGCAGCATGGTGGAAACAGCGCTTTTTAAAAATAACTGTTTTTTCCGCTAATGTGTGCACCGTAATGCCTCGTTTTTGCCTCGTTTGCATTTCCAGCCGTCCCCCCCAGTCTAATGTGGGTGGGTGACTGGTTAAGTTTCTCTAATTTTGGCATGACTTAAGCCGCCTGTTTGGGACTTTCAGCCCAGACTAGCAGCCCTGCATCACTTCCGCCACAGAGCTGAATTGAATGTTCTGTCTCTGTCATTTATCTGGGTGCTGACTCCTGGGCCTGCGAGATAATCATGTTTTGTTTCGGTCGCGCAGACCGTTGCGTCTGCATGGGCGTGGTCAGCTGATCTGTTGGAGACTCCACTCAACCCGACCACATCTGCTTCCAGTCTAAGGGCTCCTGTGACAGTGAGCTTAATCAGAGAGGACACACTAAGGGAAAGACCTATTTTAGGGCCACCAGGAGTCCGGACCCCCTCGGCGCCTTTATTTTAAGCTCAGCAGAGGATATTGTTAGAACAACATTGATCGGCCAAGGTCTGCTGGCCTGTCTGACATCCTTATTCACTGCCACTGTCCCCTAGGGAACCTCCTCACCCAACGTCAACAGGCGGAAACCAAGGGCAGGTTTTATTTCAATGTGAAGAGACCAAAGCATCTGTTGGATGTTTGAAGCTGAGGGGGCGTGCGCAAGTCCAGGTGGGACCCCTAGAAGAGCCTCTGGAATAGACGCATGGTTAGAGGTTCAGATTCACGTGGAATCAGCTGGCTGCGATTAGGGCTGTGAATGCAAAGTCCACAGTATTGACAGAGTAACTGTGTTTTTGGTGTGACAAAGTCAGTTTCAGTACATCAGACGTTTGCCTATGTTTCCCAGATCAGGCTAGAGAACCAGTACCTTTTCCACTTGTGCGTTTTTGGAAGCAGTAAGTGAAAGTTAGAAAAAAACATCCAAATTATAGAAGGTCATAAAACACGCTATAAAATTTTCAAAGTAAGTTCATAATAAGCTATTACTCAGTAATACCCAGTAATAGCTTATTTCGGCTCTTTCGACCCCTGCCAGGTCCTCCTGTTTCACATTATGGCCTGGCCCTCGTACGCATTCAGAGCTACATGCCTGCTTGTATTCCAGCTACCTGGACCTTGGAGGTGGGAGGGGGGATTGTGGCATCCGTTGGCAAATAAGAGCCACTGCTGAGAGTGTCGTTCATGCAAACATGCCAAGATGCTGGGGGACGCCTCTCGTAACCCCAGAGCGAGTCGCCCGCAGCTGGACTCCGACCCTGTCTATGTTTTTATCTCCGGTCAAAGTGTAGTTTGCAGATGCTGCTAATTTGCTGGTACTTTCAGCTTAGTTATACACCGATCAGCCATAACATTAAAACCACCTGCATAATATAGTGTAGGTCCCCCACATGTCGTAAAGACAGCTCTGTCCCTTTGATGCATGGACTCAACGAGACCAGTGTCCTGTGGTGCCTGGCACCAAGACGTTAGCAGCAGATCCTTTAAGTTTTCTAAGTTGCAAGGCGGGGGCTCCATGGATCAGACTTGTCCAGCACATCTCACAGATGCCCGATTGGGATAAAATCCTGGGGATTTGGAGACCAAGTCAAAGTATCATCCACATGAATTCCAGGACCAAAAGCTTCCCAGCAGAACATTGCCCAGAGCATCAGACTGCCTCCGCCACCTTCCCACCTTCTCAAAGTGCATCCTGGTGCCATCGTTTCCCCAGGTAAACAACGAACATGCACCCAGCCATCCACATGATGTAACAGAAAATGTGACATTCTACCATCACTCCATGTGTCCACTGTAGGCTCTTTCTGTGGTGGACAGGGATCAGCACGGGTTCTCTGACCCGTCTGCGGCTACATAGCCCCATACGCAGCAAGCTGCGATGCACTGTATGTTCTGACACCAGTATTAAATTTTTCAGCAATTTGTGTCGCAGTAGTTTTCCTGTGGGATTACTCCAGACAGGCCAGCCTTCGTTCCCTACGTACATCAATGAGTCTTTGGTGCCCCTGACCCCATTGCCAGTTCACCGATTAGCCTTCCGTGGACCACTTTTGGTAGGTACTGATCACTGCACACCGGAAGCACCCTACAAGACCTGCCATATTGGAGATGCTCTGATCCAGTCTTCTAGCAATCACAATTTGGTCCGTCTTAAGGTCACTCAAATCCTTACACTTGCACATTTTCCTGCTTCTAACACATCAAATTCAGGGTGCTGACTGTTCACTCTGCACTTCATTAATGCAGAATGGCACCCATAGCAGGTGTCATTGTAATGAGATAATCAATGTTATTCACTTCACCTGTCAGTGGGTTAACTTTATGGCGGATCAGTGTACAGTGGTACCTCGGTTCTCGAACTCACTAGAACTCGAATTTCTTGAAAGTCGAACAAACCAGTTACACCTACAACTACAACTCGATCTGAATATCAGAAGTCGAACCGTGAACGCTGACCTAATATAAATTGTACGCGCCAGGAAATGAGTCATACTACTATGCAATTCTTACTTGAATGCCTTCATCACAGACTGGATGATTAACCAAATAAAGCAGCGCAACATTACAGTAACTAATAATAAATAAACCACTAACTTACTTGTACTATTAGAGCATTTATGTCATTTATTTAAACTTTATTTTACCAGGTAAATTAACTGAAAACCAGTTCTCACTGCTTTACGTGATATTCGGGAGAAATAGCAGATTACGCATCGGAACTGCCTGGGATATAAACGTCATGCGTGTAATTTAAACTCTTCAGCCAATAAGGGCAAAGGTGTGTCGTCACGGAGGCAGTTCCAGTTTGTACAGCCGGGTGAGAGGTCGCAATGCATCTAACCGTAATGCATTGCGTCAGGATCAGAATGCGTTGCTTTAAGCCAGCGCTGTAAGCAAGACGAACGCACCTAATGACCTGACTGGGGAAACAAACTGAAACGCGGAATTAATACAGAGGACTAATGACAACAACCAGAAACAACTGATCACATGGGGATCCCACACGAGGTTAACGAGGGGGCGTGGCACACGGAAGGAGCGGAAGATCGGGGCAGGACAGGGGTAATGTTGGGATAAGATCTTTATCGTTTTGGAAGCCATTAAGAAAAAAATGCTCTTCTTGTTTTATCCTGTTCATTTTGTGTTTAAATGCTGAAAAAAAACATATTTAGGTGTAATTTTGGGGGGCCGGGAACCAATTAATTGGTTTTCCATTATTTCTGAAAGGAAAAATTCGATCAGAACTCAAACTTTTTAGGATTCGATCAGGAGTCCCTAACGGATTAAGTTCGGGAACCGAAGTACCACTGTATATTTTAATAATGTGGTTTAGATGGTAGATCTCTGAAATCTGTTTATGGTTTAGATACTGACTTTCTCAAATCTATTTATGGTTTGGTTGCTGGACTTCAGAAATCTGTTTATGGTTTGCATACCGGACTGCAGCCAACAGGTGTGACGTTGATGTCTGTGTCATGCAGACGGGGAGGTTAAACAGTAGCAGTCTTGTCCATGTGCTTCTTATGCCTTACGTTGCTCAAAGCTTCTCAGCCTTTCTCATTTTAATGTATTGTAACCTCCGGCTGGTTTGGGACCCTAGCTAATTAGCTAATAGCTGTTGTCTGGCTGTACCTCTCCTGCACGGAGGTGACCTTGGTCAGTACATTTCCATGGTAATTCCTCGGAATAAAACATTGCTTGGTGATTCATACAGGACGCGCTGATTGTCGTGCTATTTTCTCAGCATTATGATATTGTGCTGATTGCTCCGAAACAAGCTGGACTGTTTATTTTGTGTCAGGATTTACGGCTCAACTGTAACGGTTCATGTTTTAATCTTTTTCCCACTGCACTCTAATAGACAGGGACGAGTGATGTCACAGCAGAATGGCATTTCGGAGATTACTGCAGGCCCCGCCCCCCCACTTCAGTTCCCCGCTACTCCACCATCCTACCATAAGACCATTTTCGACTGTAACTGAAAGCAATTTAAGCCCCAGGGTGACACAGCAGCAAAGGGGCTTCCGACAACTCATCCGTCACTGTCAGCAGGTCAAGGAACCAATCGCGGGAACCTTGCCCCTGTCGTGGTAAATCATATTGATCACGCCAAGCCTTGGAGCCAAGCAGCCCTGACAATCTTCGCCAGGGAGGTGGGGGTGCTCTCACCCCCACATCCAGCCACCGCCCACATCCCCCGATCCAATGCTGACCTCGAGCTGACCCCAAAGCACCTTTGCCTTCCTGAATGTGACAGGAAAATGCCTGGGAGCAACCCCCATCACCACTGTGAGTTAAGGGGGAACCCCTCCACCCCTCACACCACACAAGTCACATGACTGGCCTCAACCAGTCACATTTTGTAATCCAGGTGCACATGTTCATCATCGCTCCTTGCGAGCCAAAGTTCAGTGTAGGGGCCCAGATTCTAGCAGAGGTTTCTGCTGGGAGATGACACAGGTCATGGCGAGGAGTGAGAACACGTTTAAGGTCAGCCTATGGTTTATGATCAGCAATGTTAACTTTCAAATAGACTCAGACACGTCTTCTTCAAGCTCCCAGATCAATCGTTAACTTAAATCAATCCAGGAAAAGAGCTTTTATTTGTCAAAGAGGGGAGAGGGGAAAGAGAGGACCTGTGACATTACAGGAATGGAGTGAGCAATTGGCAAGTGAATGCGGTGGGGTCCTCCCCGCACTAAGCCGGCCAGAATGAGGTGTGTGTCCGCTGGCGGCCCACTGGGTTTGGGTCTCACTGTGTCATGATGGCCAACCGTGGAAAGTGGCCCAGGGAATTGTGGGTCAGGTGACCGGGCTGGGTTCCTGGGCACTCGTCACCCTAAAGCAGCGCCTCCAGCTGGAATAATGCTGTCCTCCTAGCATCACAGCCAAGACTCGCTGGGTTTGAGGCTCGCATGCCGGTCCCCTGAGATGGTATGAGCACAGCCTACGGCACCATGTGACTGGCTGTCCTCAGACATACACAAACGAACATCTCTTTTTTTGGTCATCCATTTTGTCCCGGTGAGTCATTCCAAATAAGCACTTAAACACACTGAGTCCCTGTTTGGCTGCTCCAGCGCCTTCACGGCTGCCTCCTTCTCTCTTACCACCATGAAAACCTGCTCTTATTTGTCTGTTATGCTCAGGAGAGTTGCACCCAGCGTCACACCTCTGTCAGAACAGTAACAAAATAATGAGCGACTAAACAAAAGCAGCTACCCCCCCCCCCACGCCCCACAGAGGAGATTGCAGGCTTTATCTGTCCGCCTGTCATCCCCCCCCCCCCATTGTCTCCCTCTCTCTATCCCTCCACCTTTGGCTCTTGTCCCATCCACCCTCGACTCACCTCTTGCCCCTGATGGCCAGGCCCCGCCCATATGTGCAGGATCAGCGTGGCATGAAGGGCCATGTAAAGGGCACGGAAGGCCACCTTCCAAGGGGTTAATGACAGTGTTATGATGGATTCCACACCTTTTGAAGGGGTTTGCTGCAGAGCAACATATTATTTTTTGGACTTGAGCGTTAAAAATGTAAGCTGAGCTGAAGAACTTTAGCAGCACTAGCAGTGTGTGCTACATTAGTATTGTCATCTGGGCTAGCAACATTAGCACTGCTAGCGGCGCGTGCAGCTTTAACATTGTCAGCTGGCGTTAGCAGCCACTAGCAACATTAGCAATGCTAGCGGCACGTGCAGCTTTAACATTGTCAGCTGGCGTTAGCAGCCACTAGCAACATTAGCACTGCTAGCGGCGCGTGCAGCTTTAACATTGTCAGCTGGCGTTAGCAGCCACTAGCAACATTAGCAATGCTAGCGGCACGTGCAGCTTTAACATTGTCAGCTGGCGTTAGCAGCCACTAGCAACATTAGCAATGCTAGCAGCGCGTGCAGCATTGACACCGTCTGCTGGGCCGGCACATTAGCAAAGTTAGCGGCGCTAGGAGTAACAGATATGCTGAAAACATTACCAACATCATCCACACATCAGTAGTAACAAACACAGAGACGTTACCTGAGGGTTGTGGCACAGACTGACTGTGTTATATCTCAGACTGGCAAATGCTGCATTATTAATTAATTTCTGTAACAGTTTCATCTCAGCCAACAAGTGTACACTTCGAAGTGAGTCAGTTCCCTTCTCAAGGATACAACAGCTGACGTCAGACTCCTTATCCAGAAGAGCGTTTTTTGGCGGGGAGGGGGACTTTCCGGGCAGGCAGGACTTGATGCATGAATGTACGGTGACATTACACTCTAATAAATATTAATGTTGGCAGCAAACGTATGAATTATTTAGCTCCTCATGTGCTAAGAAGTGCTTTAAGGTGCCCCTTTGGTTTAGCCGGTCAGCTGGTAAGCGCCCCGCAGGCCGGGCAAATCCGCTTTTTAAGATTGTGGTATTTTTATACCAAGTAAAAGCCATATCAGTAACAGCAAAATTATATTTAGTTCGAAATGTACCGTAGGAGATAAACTCAACATTGGTTCTTTTAGTAAGAACATAAAATGTCATGGAAAGACTTCGGTAAGCAATTTTAACCCATGCCTAAATATAACTAAGTACCCTCTCCTTTACATGGAGGAGGGTCCCGCCTAGTTGGTGTGGGCTGCAGACCCTTGGTCACTATTCCTCTGAGGGGTGTCTCAGGAGGTGCCCGCATCAGGGGTGCTCTGTGTGGCTGTGGCGGAGACCCTGGCCCCCCAGGCTTGCCGAGCCCAGCCTGCCCCGCGCCAGTCTGCCCCGCGCCAGTCTGCCCCGGGCTGTGGCTCTCAGGAAGGAGAGCCAGGAGTGTCGGCCGACACGCGTGTCCTGTTGCAGCCTCAGGTTTCTCCCCTCATCAATTAATCGTGCTCTCATGTGTTATGTATGGCCCGATGGGGGGGGGGGGGGGGATGCAGGCCTGCTGGAGTCTGAGCTGCCCTCCGCGGCCCATGCTGTCCTGCAGCCCCCGGGAGCAGGCCGCCGTGGGGGCCACTTCATCGAGCCGCCGCCAGCCTGATCAGGCTTGATGACAGAGGCCGGTCAGGGTGGGGGAGGGCCAGGGAAAATTGGTGCCCGCCAGACAAGTCGTTGTTTTGTTTTCTCGGCTGAGTCGTAATTTCAGGTGATTTTGCAAACGACACACTGACAGGCCACAGCTCAGAGCATAGAGCCAGGATCCTAGTGTCTCTCAGCGAGACAGCAGCCACTGCCCACCGGCCATCCTGCAAGCCCTGTAGAGCAGGCCGCTGTCCAGGGACGCCCTGCCCAGTGTACTTTGTATAAACAGGATTGTTCCATACTTATGTCACTTCCGAATAGCCCCTGCTGCTATACTAACGTGAGCTGTAGCCCTGCCAGAGTGTTACTGTACCTCAGAGCCGCATAATGGGTGATGTGACACAAAGGATGGTGACGCCTCAGATGCTGGGAGATGCTGGACTTTGAGTATTGTTGTTGGCTCTGAGTCAGACTGGACTTCAAGGTCAAACAAACAGTGGTCATGTGCCGATCTGCCTGGCAGGCACTGGTTAAGTCAGTGAGAATTTTCAAAAAAACCTGTAATTTCTCTAAAAGATGATAAACTGTGTTCTCTGCGTGTTATTTGTCCATATATGATATGGACCAAAAGATAAAAGGTATCAAAAGCTTTTAAGAAAACTATGGAAATCCATACATATTTAGACAGAGAGCAAAGGTCGTGATCTTCCCATCTTGCCTAGTTAAGGCTGATCATAGACACAAACACACGGCAGCAGAACACAAGCCAGCTGTTCCTTGTTCTCTTATAAACACGTCACATCCTTGGTGTCCCTGCCTTGTCAAATCAGCATGGGGCCTCGTCTGAGTCAGGCGTATCCTTCCCATGCTTCTCCCACAATGCACCTGGATCTCACCATAGGCGAGTCTTTGTGGAATCTCGCTTTCCTGCCCGTCTCTCGGGGGTACGAGGCAGCGCGTTGAGGGGTGTTGGTCACCGAGCGGGCAGGGCTTGGCAGGGGTCCTGGAGCAGGGGAAGAGTGCCAGGGAAAGTGGAACCATCCGGATGAAATGGAGGAAAGCAGATGAGGACGGGCCTCCTTTCACTGGGCCAGCTTCTGTCGATTGGGTTCCCGGCCTGTCACCGGCAAAGCGATCCACACCGCGACTCGGGTGCTGAGCAGAGATGACATTACTGCTGCGAGCAGCTTCCACGGTGCAGTGACGCTGCTGCGCGTTTGTGCCACGCGTGCAGGGCAGGGGTGCAGCTCCCTGGAAAGAGACAGGGACACTTCAGGCTGTCCTAGAAGCTCCTTCTGCATGCTTTTCATACAGGAGCATCCCTTATGTCAGCATTTACCGGTGTAACACGTCATCCGCTATCTTATGACTGGCTAAAACTACAAGTGACGACAGGACATCAGTCACAGGCTGCTCAACACCTCCGAAGTGTGAAAAAGCCATAATAGTACTATGCTTTCAAATTATTTATTACTACATCCCCCTGCCGCCCTTGCATCTATCCTATCATGTAAAAATGTCTTTCAATTTTTTGTTCTGGCCCCTGACCATAGTACATGCAATCGTGCCAAATTCAGCCAAGGAGTCACCTGAAATCAGAAATCATTTGCACACGATTTTATCATCATGTAACCTCTAAGCATGTCTTTTTCACCAAGCCTGTCTTGGCCAGCAATGACGGCTGCACCGTTTGCAGGCACACAGGTTTGTTTCCATGGCAAATGTCTCATAAACAGCACAGCTTCAGTGCACCGGGGTCACAGGTGGGCGGAGTCTGAAGCCCCGTGCCTTGAGCAGTCGGAGCCGCACCACGTCCCGGGCGCCGGAGGTTATGGCAGCTGTAAAATACATTTATAAAGTTATAAAGTGTGTAGTTGTGTCTGCTTTGGGTTAATCTTTGAATAGCTGTCGTTTAACGATTTACTGCGATGTACGAACAGGCAGGTCATCGGAAAAAAAGATTCATATAACATTTACCGAGGCCTGAGTGTGGAAGGAGGTGCCATAAGTGTTAGGCTGAGACAGTGTATTGGGGGCATGGATGTCTGGGGTCACATGACCAGCAGGTCACCAGCACCTCACCGCTATGACACTGGGTTTAAGACCATGATGCCCGGTCCTGTACCTCCTGTAGAGCACCACTTCGTTCTCCTCTGTGTTTCCCTAATGTTGACTCCAAAATGTTTTATTGTCAGTCCTTCCCACCATCTCGTCAGCAGCATCTCCTCTCCCGCACCCGGATAAGTGCCTCCTTGCCGCCCCCATGTCCTGTGACTCCAATCAGCATCCCGCCAAGAGCAAGTCTCAGAAATCCCCTGATCTCAGGAATTATAATGCGCTGTTTTACCAGACTGTGGCCCTAAAATAGAGGATGGGAGACTAGCTCAGTTTGCTTTTGGAAGAATATTTCCCACAGAGAGAGATGCAGGTATCCCTTGTAAAAATGATGTCTCTAGTTATTGTAGTTATTGGCATATAAAGAACTGTGTTTTTATCTTGAGGAAACAGGCTTACAGAAAGAAGTCCACTCAACTGTGACACGCCACACTGGGGTACCGCAGCGATTAGGAGGAAGAAGATGGTGTGTTTGAAATCATCCATATGTTAGGTCAGTCTCCTCTTCCCCAGGTGTCAGACTTTGCCATATTGAATTTTATTTGTTTTGTGGACTGTCCTCCTGGCTAGTGGATGCGGTCAGCCATGCTGGAAAGGCTTCTGGAGAAGCCGCCTGGCCTGGACCCACGCAGCCTCTGCTCAGAGTTCTGCCGTCCGTGTTAACGCTCTGGTGCTCATCAGACAATCGCTATCAGCTTCGTTTTGACGTTTGGCCCTTGTCCTGCCTCTCTGGTCGTAATTCTGCCTCCATGCTCGTGCTGTCACTGCCCCGAAGCTGGCTTGCCCTCCTCATCGATGCGTGGACGCTGTCTCCAGCCTTTACTTGGACAGCAGGCCCTTAAGGCTGAGGTATCAGGCTGTAGCTTCTGTGACATTTCTTGACAACATAAAACCTCTGAATTGTTGATTTGGATCAGGAAGTGTGCCTTTCCCACCAGCAGCATTCAGTTGCAGTAGTCTAAGGAGATATTTATCGTGTTAACCCCCAGGGGACGTCGAGCGCAACATCGACAGATTCAGAGTGCTAACATGGGTAAATCACACGCAAAATAACGATAGCTGAGCAGTGTCAGTGGGTGAGTGAGTTATCAATATAACAGCATCCATTACAGTCGGCCTGCTTCATCATCTCTGCATCTACTGTATGTGTGTAACTGTCTTTGAATTCACTGCTTCTGTGTGTGTGTGAACAACTGTGTTTTTTTCTGATGTTGTAATCTTAAGCCATTTTGCACCCTTTGTTAGTCTTGTGGGTTTCGTTAATCTTGTTGTCTTCTGATTCTGTTGTATTTTTAGTTTATACATATATGTTTTGTGAAGTGTTTCCCTGTATGCCTTCTACTTTGATCCTGTACTTCATGTTTGACACCGGACTACAAAATTTCTGGTATGTTATTACATACTGACGATAAAGTGAGCTCTTAGGAAAAGCTTTCCAGCTTGGGTTAGCTGTATGTAACATGTAAGATGCATGTAACAGTTTAAATTCCTTGAAAATAGTGTGTAGTGTTTGCAAACTACCCCAACACTTTTGATACTGAATACTGAAGTTAATTTAAGGTTTATAAGGGAATAATACAGATTTTCTGTAAGAGTTCTTGTGTCAGTGTGAGAGTCTGAAAGTGTTACGCCAGATGTTCTGTATAAGAGTTGGCAACCCTGTTAGTGTGTGTGTGTGTGTGTGTGTGTGTGTGTGTGTGTGTGTGCGTGCGTGTGTGTGTGTGTGTGTGTGTGTGTGTGTGTGAGGGTGTCTCACTCCGGAAGAAGAGGCCTGGTTCATGGCTTGAGTCTCTCTGACTCCCCCCACCCGGAAGGAAAGGGCAGGCGTATTACTCTCTTCCTCTGTGCCCCTGACCCTCTGGAGAGGGGGGGGGGGCAGGATGGACTTCACATTTCCGCCTTCAGCCTGCCAGCCATCGTAACGAACATGTACAAGACAGCGTTCCCTGTAGCTGCCCGGCCCTCTTCGTTAGCCTTTAGCCTCGTTAACAACAGGGTGTGAGAAGCCCTGGCCATGAAAAGCACCACCGCCAAGGCCGCCGAACCTCCACCTCCCCAAACGTCCCCCATCCAGCCTCCTGGTACCACTTACGCTACCAAAATGGGTCATTCCCAGTAAAGAACTACTGTCCTAAATAGGAGGGCAAAAAACTAAAACAACAAAGTAAGCCAGCACCTATATATTTCTGAAGGAAAGTAGTGGCCAGTCAGGATTCAGGTTTTCAGGGCAGACCCCCCCCCTCCGCTCCCCCCCTGAGGTCAGCACTGTAACACCAGCACAGTTTGGAACTATTACTGAGTGGAAACTTGGCCCCCAGTGAGTAAGTTAACTCCCTCTGCTGCCACACAAGTGCCGCTTTCATGCACTGGCTGCTCACCTTCTCTGTTCGAACCCGGGCTGGCTCCTGCGGTAAATTCCTGGAATATCTTAGATCACAAACAAACACAGCCCCGACGGCTGTGAGCCAGTGCCTGACTCTGGCCTTCTCTGCCTCTCTCCACTTCCCCCCCCCCCCACTACCGTTCGAGGTCCACATATTTTTTTTTCCTTATGGAAAGTAAAGCATGTGTCTTTTGGCCTGTGTCAGCAGGGCATAAATTTTTATTGTAGATTTAATTGGGGTGTCTCACACCAGACACAACCACGCTGCCTCCATCTAGTATTTCAGGAAGAGGTGATTACTGTAATTATGTCAGCGCGATGAGAGGTTTGCTATAATGAGTATCTTTCATTAAGCTCCTCTTGGCCTAAACAGTCTGCCGGGACAGCAAACGCACCACCCTCCCCAGTTCCCGTCTCGCCTGCGCTTTCCCTCCTTTTTCTCCGGCACCGTCGTCACCGACGGGGCAATCTTTCGGAAGAGGGGCCGCTTCCACAGGGCCGGACTTTACTGCGCATTTGTTTTCCTTTAGAACCCATCTGATGAGGAAGTTCTCTGCTAATCTGCTACGCCAGTGGAAAATTTTGTTTTGCAAAAAAAAAAAAAAAGAAGAGTGCGCAATTTCACAACCGGTAACGAAGAACAGGGACCGGAGTGCTGGGGCCTGAGGGAAGCACGCATCCCGCTACACATCTCCGCTGACTGTTACTGTGGGACATTTGTGGGAGAGTTAGGGGCGTGAATGTGTATAGACCTACCGTAGGCCTTTTTAAAAAATGCTCCCTGGTAAGGGGGGCTGGGGTTTTGGAAACCTCCCGAAATCCAACAACGAGGGCCAGCCAGCATTTAGCTACATGACTGTAATGCAATCAGACAAACAAAAATAAAAACGACTGCGTAAGATCACCCTCCGGGCTCAGTCCGTTTCGTTTGGGTGGGCTCAATTTAAACAGCAATGGACATGTGTGAAATAACACGCCGGGGGTGTCGGAAATGGACGTAGTGCAATGCATCACTCAGATGGGACAGCACACCCCCCACAAGTGATTATGCAGCCCTGCCCCTGGCGAAATGCAGGGCCTGTTACACACGCTGCGCTAAAATAGTGTCAGAGCTGCTGGGGACACGCCTTATACTCAGGGTACATCAACAGAGCCGCTCTTCTCAAAACCACGCCATGTCATTCGTGCCCTTCTCTTACACTGATGTTGTGCTTTATTCCCCGGCATTGCGTCGCTACATATCGAATAGTGCCATGTGTATTCATAGTGAATGGTGCTGTAATCAGGTATTGTGCTTACATGTTTCTGATGTGACATGACACTCCGGTTTAATCCAGACCCAGTGATGGTATCTGCAGGATGTAAACACGCCCCATCCTGCCTGCCCGCCCGCGAGCGCATCTCACGTTACGTTATCACAGCTCGGTCGCACACTCTTTGAGTCAGAGTTCTAACGGCGTGCGACAGTCGCCAGCGCAGCGTTGCATTATGGGATGTCGCCTTGCCTCGCCGATTAAAGGGGCTCCGCTGGCTCTTTTTTCCATTATACTGAGTGTCTGCTTCATCAACGGCTTCCATTAGCTTCCCGACATATGGTGTCCCATTCATTATTCATGCACTCCCACCCCCCCAGCCTGACCCACCATGGGCTGCGTTCTGCTGAGGAACACGCCGCCCACTCCTGTCGTTCAGATTTAATCAATGTTTGAAGCGGTCCGGCCAAGCGGGAGATTGTGAGTCGCGGCCAGAGTCTCCTGGCGACATGGTGGCACTGAGTGATGGTCAGCCGCTCGGCAGACCTGGGGTGGACGGCTCTGTGCGTTTCCTTCAGCCGCGCGCACACACACGGCATGCCGCCACGGGGAAACGCACACATGTATGTAAACATGGAGATGGAATCTGTTTACCTGTCTCTGGGCACACCCACACACATGTGACGGGCCCCATCTCTCCACGTGGAGACGGCGTGACCTGCAGAGGCTGCATGCGAACCATATGCTGCTTTGTTATTGACAGGGCAATTAATCTAGCAGCCCGGCACAGGAGCAGCTGTTTAATGGTGGCCAGCTGGATTGATCAGGGTGAGTGACGGAGTATTTGAACCAGACCCGCTGACGTACAGGTGGACCCCTAAGGGATGGTCTTTCCTACTCAAAAAAACAGCAAACAATCTGGGTTTTAAGTGAACGTTCTCTGTGCTGCAGGTTCATGATTGTCCGTGGCGTTTCTGATAGAACATAAGAACATAAGAAATTTACAAACGAGAGGAGGCCATTCGGCCCATCAAGTTCGTTTGGGGAGAACTTAACTAATAGCTCAGAGTTGTTAAAATCTTATCTAGCTCTGATTTAAAGGAACCCAGGGTTTTAGCTTCCACTACACTAGCAGGAAGACTATTCCACACTCTAACTACACGCTGTGTAAAGAAGTGCTTCCTCAAATTTGTTTTAAAATGTTCTCCCGCTAATTTCCACTTATGGCCACGAGTTCTAGTATTTAGACTAATATTGAAATAGTCATTTGGCTGAACAGCATCCAGACCCGTTAGAATCTTATATAGGGGATGTGCATTCCAATGACTAAATACACCTTCATCTCCGCATCCAGATCCCAAGTTGTGTCTGTTGCCCTCCACGTTGAGAGACGTACCAGCCACGGCGAGGGGGCTTCGGTGGGGGGGGGGGAGAAAGACCTGCCTGCATTGTCAGAGTGGCGAGAACGCCTCTCGCACTGGTGCAAAGACAGACAATCCACCCTGTTGGGCCCAAAATAGACTGGAGCACAGAAATAGAGAAAGGCCCACACTGGGGGGGTGCAGTGCAGCACTGCTTAAAGGGAAGGGCTTAATGTCCACTGTTAAATCGAGCAGAAAGACTTATAGCTCAGAAGAGGCACTGCTGAGATGCTTCTGAGTGAGGGTTTGACCCCCCCCAGCAAAAACATGACATCACACAGTGTGTACCTGGCATGCATGAGTGTCTTCAGCTGGCAAAAAAGAACACTGTGCACTCATTCATAACTATTATAACTATTCATAATTCTCATTATTAATAGCACTGTTATTAAATATTTGCAATTATTGCAAATAATAATCTGAATTAGGACAATAAGAATTTATTCATCGTGGATAATTTTTGTTGTTGTCACTGTTTCGTTGTTGTTCTGAATTGGTCAGATATGTCCCTCTCTGCAAATGGACAGGAGATTATCTGGTGATATTTAAAGGAGAATAGGGTCAGGGTTTGCTCCAGAAGAGCGGGGCTCCTCCAGGGTCAGCTGAAGATGGAGCAGAGCTGCTGAATCTTCAAGACCAAATGGTAAGAAGTTAGGGTTAACATCTGCAGTGTTTTGGCGGCTTGGATGCAGTGCCACGGACACCAAGCGATGTCCTCAGCACCCAGTGCTGCCATTTCGTTGGGGGGGGTGCTCACGTACACATGGAAGCAGACACTCATGTCGCCTACTGGAGGTGCACACGTATGCTCGGGTCAAGGGTGATGGAGTGTCTGCTGTCTGATGGCTACATGCGAGATGTATCTAAGAGCAAAGCTGGGCTGACCAGTTTGCATTTTCGTGTTGCGGGGGGGGGGGGACCAGGTCCCATTACTGGGGTGCGATGATGGCAAGTAGGCCTGACGAGACATGATCATTATTCACTTATTTATCGGCTTGACCAAATCCCTACTATAAAATTACTAGCAATCTGAGCTGCCTCTTGGTTTTGCCTCCATTTGAGTGTGACCCAGAGCAAAGGTGAGATGCTTGGTTGGTTGTAACATTCGTTTGTCATTCATGGCTGATGATGTGGTGTGTGACCCTCCCTGAGAGGTGAGCATGATCCTGCCCTTATGTCACACACACTTTTGGTGACTAATGTCACTTGTTTATTTTCCTGTTCCTCGGCAAAGACATGGTGAGCCGGCTTGTACGCAGTGGGGGAAGGAATGAGCGAGATCTCAATTTGCCATCCATCTACCTCGGCGGTGTGATGTCATCTTCACAGGAAGCTGAAGTGGATGGCAACACTGAACGATTCACTGGATATTTAAAGGTATCCCTTTTTCGGACATCTTCCGAAATGCACAGACCTTAGTCGTATCTGCTCATGGACGAGGCAGCGCCTAGTTACACAGGTGTATCATTCATGGGTCCGTGTACGGCAGCCAACACCCATGGCCCGGCTCACAGGCTCTCTCCATGCTGATGGACGAGGCACCAGAGAGCCATTAAAAGTGGAATATCTGAAGTGGAACTTGGCTTCAAATAATAAGAAAATAAAAATAGGTTACACTTCCCCTCCATTCTGGATGTCTTGGAAGCCTGTGAGAGATGGCATGTGCCCACCGAGGTTGGTGACTCTGCAAATTACTGCTATATAAATATGGAGTTAAAAAAGAAAAATCAGTCACAGGGGCCAATAGCCGCCGGGGATTTCCAGTCGCGGCCGATTATACGTACAAGTGGAGCAGCATGAAGCTTCCATCCAAAGCATCGCAATGTTTATCGTAACCATGTCGAAGAGATACAGCCTGCTTCCTGTCAAAGCCAAGCATGCAGCGTGTACATGAGCGTGTTCTCTGTGCACAGGCCAAGCTGGCTGTCCTCAGCTCCATGTAGGTCAATGGCCGAGTGGCAGCGGTACGAATGCTGACCTTTGCTCTGTAATCTCGGGACACTGAAATGAGCTGGGAGTTTATGCACCAATGTCTCGTAATTGCTGTTTTATCTGAGCCGAACCTCAGCTAATATCTGTGACATCATGTGATAAAATCTGAACGTGATTTAATTGACTCAAATGTGTTTTGGAAACAAGCTTGTCATTCAACAGATGCTTCTGCAGATATTATAGATGGCATCCCAGCTTGTATATTTAAAACTTGTGCCGACCAGCTGGCTCTGGTGTTCACGGTTATATTTAATCGATTCCTGACTATGATATCAACATGTTTTAGGGGATCCACCACTGTACTATTACTGAAGAAGTCACATCCTTCCTGTCCGAAGGAGTACCACCCTGTTGCATTAACTTCTGTAGCAATGAAGTGCTTCAGGAAACTTGTGAAGAATCTCATATCCACTTCTCTACCCAAGAACCTAGACCCAGTATAATTCACATATGAACCTAACAGATCCACAGATGATGTCATCACCCTCCTGTTCCATACGGAACTAGCCCACCTGGACAACAGGAAAGGCAACTATGAGAGGACGCTGTTCATCGATTACAGTTCAGCATTCAACATTATAAACCCCTCCAGGCTCATTATTAAGCTCAATGACCTTGGACTGGACATTTCCTTGTGTAACTGGGTACACAATTTTTTCATCAAACAGAACCCAGGTAGTAAGAGCGGGCCATGACACTTCATCGACCTTCACCATGGGGGCACCCCAGGTCTGTGTGCTGAGCCCTCTGCTGTACTCCCTGGATACCTATGACTGTAGGGCCACAATTCTACTCCAACATCATTGTAAAGTTTGTGGACGATATTGCTGTTGTGGGCCTGAACACCTATAACAATGAGCATGTCTACTGGGGGGAGGTGGAGAGATTTTTACTTTGGTGCCAGGAAAATAGCCTTTTCCTCCATGTAAACAAGACACAATCAGCTGAATGTGGAACTTGGGAGGAGACAGAAGAGGAACTACCACCACTTCAGTATGAATGGTGCTTTAATGGAGAGGTTAAGCAGTTTCAGGCGCCTCAATAATCGCATAACCGGAGACCTGACTTGGTCCCTGCACACTGACTCCTTAGTAAGGAAGGCTCACCAATATCTGTACCGCCTTAGACATTTCAGGGGCTTCAGGCTGCCGTCCCAATACTGAAGATCTTCTACAAAGCCAACATCGAAAGCATCTTGACAGCAAGCCTAGCTGTCTGGTTCAGGAGCAGCACACAGCAGGACTGTAAGGTTCTGCAGAGAGGTGTGCAGTCAGGCGGATGCACAACCGGACCTGCACTTCCCAACCTTTAGAACATCTACATCAAACAATGCAGGTCCAGCACCATGCACCTTCAGAACATCTACATCAAACAATGCAGGTCCAGCAGTCATTAGAGATTCCCGCCACCCCAAAAATTGCCTCTTCTCTGTGCTGAGCTTGGGGAAACGCTATCCCTGCTTGAAGACCAGCAAAGATAGGCTGAGGAAGAGCTTCTGTGCCCAGGCAATATGGATCCTAAATGAGATCAGTGTTTAAAACCTACACAACTCAACAACCCTGCCTACACATGTGCAATGTATATATGTAAATACTTATTTACTCTTAAACTCTTTCACTACTTCCCACTTTATTGCCAACTGCACACTACAAATATTTATGATTATTTTTATGTTTATCGTTTAATACCTAATGTCCTGCCTCTTTAATCATATGTCCCTTTCATAATGCATTTCACTGCATACTGAACTAAGTATAACTGTATAAGTGAGAATTAAAACTTGGAACACGTGATCATCCTCCTCCCCTTCTGCCCATAAGTACAGGAGTGTGGAGGAAATGAAAGATTTCACTTCAATAAGCAAAGCTTACCACCCTATGTCTGGCCACCACCCCCACCCCCACCCCCACCCCACCCGGCTGGCCGGCAAACAAAAAGAGCAGCACACAGGCAGCTGCATAAAACTGAAAGACACTGATGTGGTTTCAGATATGCCAGGGTGCTGTCTGCGCAGTAGTTCTAGCCGAAAGCTCTACAAGTGGGCGAAACCTGGTGAATTCCCAGCAGAGGGTTTAAGGCAGGAACGCTGTGGACTCACGGGCAGAGCCCCCTGGGAGCCCATTACGCTGGGCTCGGGCACGGAGCCCCCATCGCCACCGTGTCCTACAACAAGCCTCACCTGCTTCACTCTTAGATGCTAATAATAATATTTATAAGCACAGAGGAACTGCTTTGGCCTCCATATTTTTCAAATGGCAGGACTTAAAAGAGACCCTCCTGCCTAGACACGAAGGACCCAAAAGGTGAGAACAATAATAAGCTGTGACCCCAACCCGACATCAGTGAGTGACACTAATGCTTAGCTACCTATTGGGGCAACAAGCCCTTTTTTGCCCCAGTGATTTGCAGTGCAAACACTGAGCTACCCTCTACCCACTACAGATACCCTCGGATGACTAAGGAGGAACAAGAATTCTACTGTCACTGGATCTTCCGTTGTACTGATCTCACTCCATAGAAAAGTAATACGTGCATGCAACAGGATGAGTAAACAGATAGACTGCATTTAAAATGATGCCAACAATATTGATATTTTTAAGTATGAATATCCTGTTTTGATGTCATTTTCACATCTTTCGTAATATATCAACACTGGTAAAAGGCTTTTATCAATCTGACCTTTGCTTGGGTGTCCATATCACTCAAAACAGGATGTAGTGCTCATATTTGGCAAAAAAAAAAAAAAAAAAAAAAAAAATATATATATATATATATATATATATATATATATATATATATAATGCTTCATCCTCCCAGCGTCAGCATCACTGGTAACGGTGTGAGACAACTTACAGAGATGCACCTCTGAAGGCAAAGTATAATAATAATAATAATAATAATAATCAATCATCATCATCATCAATATACAAACCCTGAATCCCAACGAGGGAGCATGATTTTTAAGTTCGCCGATCCTATTAGGTATGACTGAAAGCCTATGAGACGTACGGACCCGTTTGATCAGTATCTTTTGGTTACAGTGTTATGCATTTATTACTGAGTATAGTATAACCAGTGAAGGTGTTATGCAATAATTTATAACAATAGTAATTAACAGGGAGTCTTCGATTTGAAATGTGAAATTCGAAGAAAAAAAAAATCAACGCGCCGTTTGAGTTATTAGGACCAAGCATTTTAACATACATATTTAATATGACAGCTTTATTAAACGGGTAACAGACGCTAACCTCTGCTTTGCTCTGCTCGCCCCAACCCCGGACCCGATGTAAGCTCCCACATTCAACGCATGCTCACCGGGAGCAGCTCCCGTGTGCGCTAAACGGTAAACTCGGGACACCGGCACATGCAGTCGTTCGAAGAAGGGCAGAATCAAGAGGAAAAAAAACGCAAACGTCATGGAAAGAGTGACGTCAGGCTTAATTAGCCGAAGGGAAAGACTTGTTCCAGACCGTAGGTGGAGTCTGCATAATAAACTAGCTCCTAACGTGCACGCATATGCCGCCTTAAAACTGCACAATAGCGCCGTAAAACAGCTGGGAGTGCGAGAAAAAAAAAAAACACAGCACCCGAGTCCCGCTACACGGAGCACGCGCCGCGCGACCCGCAAGGCGCGTGAACGTACGCGCGCGAACCAGTCAGTTTCCATCCGGGTACGAGCGCGATGACGTCGCGGTTTCCACGGGCGACCACGATATTTCAAGTTAAGCGAATAGCAATCGGCGTCGGCGTCCAGGGTCCTTCCTCCTGGCGTGGGTCACGTGGTGCCGGGCGACGCCGCGCGCCGTGGGCGGGATTTGAGCCCAGATCGGGAGAGGGAGGTCCACTCTTCTTGGAGACCGAGGGAGACGGGGGCGAGGGGAGCCGGAGCAGCTTTCTGCGAACTGTGTGAGTGCTGGCGTCTCACTGTCCCCTTTTTTTAAAAGCAGTTTTTGGGGGGGTTTGTGTTCAGTACCATACGTTGTAGCTGGACACTCGGGGTGAGCGGGTACCTCAGGTAGTCCGCCCCCTCCCACTTCGGCACCGGTTTTACCTCAGCTGGCAAATTGCTGAGCCTCAAGTTTATGTTTCCTGCGAACAGAGGGAAGGGGCACGACGGCTAGCCTCTTCGCAGTAGTTTTATTTTGATTTTTTTTGGCGTGTAACGGAACTGTCTGTCTTTCCCCGGGCGCACCTAACAAGCCGGGCTGGGAGTTGGGAAGTCGACGGCTGTGCGGCCGCGGCCGGTGTCTTAAAAGGGGGCAGCTGGCGGACCCCCCCTCCGCCTGGAACTGAGCCGGGCGGCCCCTTCGGTCGTTTGTTAATCAATTAATTAATTAATTAATTGATTTCATTGTTCGTTTGCTTTGCTTGAGGTACGTCAAGAGTGAAGGGTGTCAGGAGTAGCAGCACCCCCCTCCCCCCCAAGTGGAAGATGTGCAGAGGGCGCTTCGCTGCTCCGTCGGCCTCCACTTAGTCTTATCTGAAAAGAACAACTTTTTATTTTTTTAACTGTCTGTCCCCCGTTTTCCCACTTTTTTGATCTGACACATTGGCGCAGGAGCCAAAGGAAGCAGAACGACCAGAGATGATGCTCCGTGTAGCCACTCTATAAATAAGGAAGAAACAGTAAATGGTTTTATTTATGCTCTGCAAACTTGCGGCACTATCTTCCTTACTAATAATTTCCCTGTCAGGCTTCACCATTTGGAGGACAATAATAATAAGAAACAAGGAGGACATACCATAGCTTCTGTTTAGCGTTGAATTCTTAAGAAGGTAAGTTAATTTGATAGCTAAGATAATGACTTGGTAAGGTTTAATGCAAGTGTGTATGCCAGTGGCAATTACGTTAACTTATATCAGTGGACTGAATTGTCATTTTTACTATCAAGCCGTTTTGTGCGGTTAGAAATATAACGGAACCCTGGTCTGTGGTTTGATCCAGACTCGAACCGGATCCAGTCTGTGGCCTGATCCAGATTCGAACCGGATTCGAAAGTTTACTTCTAGTGACTATTTGAGATGCATAACTTTGATCCTGAAATATTATTACGGAATGCTAGTTGAATTTATTAATGGTGCTGTCCAACAAAATAATTTCCTGCATATATATATATAACAACGAACAGTACCTCGCCTCCCCCGAGTGGTGATAATATAAATGGATCACAGCAGCAGTCGTCTTCTAGAAGTTTGTCTAAGGATGGAGATTCGCAGGACATTAGTGTGGTTAAGCGGGGTAGCGCATTGCTGGATATTCCTCTTAGGTTTCAGCTGTGTTTCAACCCATCCTGTTGGTAAATGTGATAAAGTGATAGAGTAAATTAGAACAGGAGCGCCTCCTGGTCTAAGCCGGAACGTATGTTGTCGCCTGCGAGACAGGAATTCATGCAAGTCCGTTCTGCGCCTCTCCGTTAGTCACTAGTTTTTAATTTTACTGTTAGTGCTACCATACTCTGTCCAGTCGACAAGACCTCCGATTTAACGAACTGTCCCATGCGGGGACGGACGCGTCAGGTTGTTTATAAGCCGCTTAATTTAGCTGAGTTTATAAACGAGTTTTTTTTTTTTTTATCTGCTCCGTTTGTGCATTTTATTGTGGACGGAGGCTGCCCCCGGCTGAAGGTAGAGTGGCACGTTTCTGTGCCATAACATATTTTTGCCCCCTCTTCCCCCTGTCCGGAATGAGCTCAAGTCCTGTTAAATTGTTTGCAACATGAGAAGCAATGCTCCTCATGACCTTGAGTACAAATAGTCCGAAGGCTTTCTTCCCGCGGAATTATTGGATATCGGGAATAAAACCATGGCACCAACTTTAAAAATAGAGGAAGATGATAAACGTGCCCTTTAACAACCGGTGCCCCGGATAGGAATCGGCCGATATGGTTGTTTTTCTACAGTTGTCCTGTACAAGCACTCTCCACATAGTTGCCATAAAGCGCAGTATTAGCCATTTATTGGATAAAGTTTTGCATTGGCATCTTAACACGACATCATGTAACGAAATTTACTAAATAAGAACTAAAGTACGTTTTAGGCTATAGCGGTTCCTATAATGGACACGACTTGATATGTATTACATTTGTTAAAACCATTAGAAGATGAGCTGTTCATTTAAAAGCCCCCATCTGTTTTAAAGTTGGCTACGAAACGTTTTTACTGCTAATGGACTAATTTCCACATTTTACCTACTGGAGACATTAGTTGCAAGACTACAGACTGGAGCTCAATGCCTTGTCTCTCTGCTGTTGAAATGTCAGCTCTTTGTAGAAAGGATTTGACATTTTATGTTTCCTTAAGGGCCCAGAAATAACTTCATGTATACCCTTAGGTAATGCTTTCAACAAAGAAAAATTTAGTAATACGGCCCGTGGATGGATCTTGTGAATACCTGAGCCAACAGCTGATGGGGATATACAAGATAATCTGTTTTCCCTTAGTTCTGTTTGCACTGCTGTAGTCTGTTTTCAATATCACTGAATGGGGCTGTTTGAAACGGTAATTGTTTAATGATTTACCTGACCCATCAAATAAAGAAACCTTTGACTGCATGTAAAATAAGATTCTGTGGCCTTTGAACTAGAACTAATTGTGCTGTTGCTCTCATTGCTCAAAAGCATGCACTAATGCTGGTTTGAGATATATATATATATAAATAAATAAATAAATAAATAAAATTATAAAAATAATCTTGAATGCTTTCACAACTGTGAAGCGCTGATGCATGTAATCTTGGCCCTGGCTGTTACTGTGCACCCACCTCGTGTACACTGACATTGAATTGTTGGTGTAATTGCATGACATTGTAACAGAGTACTTTGAATTGTTCAGTGGTATGCTGATGGAATGTTGTTGGGAAACATTTTCCTGGCCATTTTCAGGTAGTCCCTTTGCTCTTGTGCTTCTTTTATTTATTTGCAGTTTGGCTAAACTGCCTTATCTGTAATGATTTTAGAGCCCTGGTAACTAGTCTTAGTGATAGTGTGCTGGTGGAGCTACTAGAAAATATATTGGTTCAAATTAAATTTTGAGATGTTAATACAGCCCTGGGCTAGTTATAGTGCTGATTTAACTGTGATTGTTTGCTTTTTGCACTTAGATGTATTGCATTATACTTTATCGTAGTATGACCACGGTGGGTTTATTTACTGTTGTATATACATTACAGATTTGTTGCCGGATTTCTTTCAACTTGGTCTTTGGATTTTTCCTATGATCGGTGTCTGTCTAACCTGTGGGTTACACACATTATGATAAACTGTTATGTGTTCTTAAAAGCAGGTGAAATTTCATGACAATTTGTATAGATTTTTTAAAATTATATTCCCAAAACGCTACTTCACTCACCTTGGTGAATATAGTATATTTTTAGTATTTTCTGCAGTCTGACGCCTGGGTTTGTAAGCAGATTTTTTTTTTTTATCAAGTCAGTTTAATATGGCTGCAAGAAATTCTGTGATTAAGAGATGCTCCTTCACAGCACTGATTTGCATTGGGCTGTTGTCAGTGAAGTATATGAATAAAAACTGAATGTGTCTATAAAAGTCACATTTCTATTCTGAGTAAATAAGTATAAGACAGAAATATCTAATTTTGAGTTGCTTCATCTGGAAACTCAGTAATTGAGGCTCTGACTTGGGGGACAGAGTATATTTTACAGAAGAGGTAATGGAGCCTTTGTGTAGCATTAAGCTGAGGTGACATTCAGCCACATAGACTATCATTGCAAGCTAAAAATAGTTGCCTGAACTATTAAATGCCTTTTAACAATGTATCTGTTTACTTGTCATGAAACTTCATTGTATGAGGATGCAATAAAAGGATGGAGACTAAAGCCTGGGCTAATGATCCTATGGAATGCACAAAATAGATGGGCTCACAGATGTAAGGGCCAGAAGATCCCAGTGCAGCCTTTTTAACCAGGCGCATTGGACACCCTTGAATGTAGGGCCCTCCTGAAATGTTTTGGCATGTCAGCTGTGTGTCATTGGCCACAGTTTTTGCAGGAATGAAGTGGCTTTGAGAAAATGCATTCAGCAGTTTAACATGCCTGTTAATGTAGCACCAAAGCACTGATTCATAATTGTCAAGGTGATATTAGGGGGTTGAGGTAGCAACTTCTGGGTTTGTTTCAAATTGTGTACTATCCTGCGATGGAGCATGCAGAGTTAAATTATGACAGGTGACAGAAAAGTAGAAACTACCATTGTGTTGCAGAAGGCATTTAAAGAATACATAAAATGGGCAGTCGTGGCAAAGTGGTGTAAACTGTTCATTATAGCGTCAGTATTCATTATAAAACTCAGTGTTCCTTGGTATTGTGTCCTGTGAGTGGTTCTGTTTTTCTGGAACCAGTCTGTGTGCTGGTTTCTCAGTTCACTGAAATGTCATGTTTTCAGCTCTCTGCTGACTCTTCCTGCTAAACTATAACAGAAGATGCTGTTAAAGATATTTAGTGTGGCACCATCCCCTTCGAGCCCAGCCTGCTGAGGAACAGGCAAACCTGAGCAGGCAGACTTTGTCTTAATGAACCAGCAGTTTCTCTAGAAGTTACTCTGCTGCTGACAGATGTCTGAGCTTTACAGCTCCAGTAACGTGGCAGAGCCACCTTGCTGCTAACTGGCGTTTTTAGGATGTGAACTTTGTTGCTAGCCGCTCTAAAACTAGCCCTATGTTTTTGCCCAGCCCCCAGACTTGCTTGGGGAAGCCCGTCTGTGTCTTTGGGTTAATGGACGGACCCTGGTAGGAAGTGTGAGCATGTAGTCAGCTGCGAATGGGGGAGGGGTGTGCCGGCGGCACTGGGGTCACACAATTGGCACTGGCTCTTGCACGAGGTCGGTCTCGCCTGGCAGGGGAGTGGGGCCCGCAGGCAGTTGCACGTCACTTTGCTGTGTGACAAGGGACACAAAGCGGCCTCGTATTCAAAGTGACTCCATCAAAGGTATGCGCATGCTTGGAAATGTGCTCTGTGTTTATACATAAAAAGGAGCTGCATGTTGCTGGAGGCTTGTCTGGTATTTTCTGATGTCACAGAGTCCTGGGAAAACTGACCATGGTGCTGTATCATATTAACATTTTACATTTACAGCCCACAAAGTACATAAAACATTTGTCGTCACAGGGGGGCTGTAAAAGGGAACTTACCTTAAAGATTGCTGCGGCAGTGTGGTTGGAACTGTAGAAACTCGAGTGGAAGGCTGAGGATTGGACTAACCCCACCTGCCTGGTTCTGTGCTCCGCAAATCCTTCTCAGTACTGGGAAGCCCCTGTGAGCCCAGGCCCTGTGTCCCCAGTGCTCTGAAGTGGTGCTGTCAGCTGGGTCACCATGTTCCCACTTTGTACCTCTCTGTGGATGGTGGGGGGTTGCATGTGGTTAGCTAAAAATAGCCCCCTGGCCTGCACTAGTAAAGAGGGACCCCTGGATCTGCTGTCCTGGTCCTGTGGCTCGCACCCAGCCTTGGCAACGATGGGGGGTACTGTTGACAGCCAGCAGGAGGGTTTCCTTTCGTTCTTGTGATTTGGATGTGTTGGGGGGGGTGTTACAGATTTGATATGGTATGCTCCATGGCGAGTAGCCTGCAGGCTTTGCTTTGGAGGTGGTGTATGTGTTTTGGGTTGCCAGTTAAGTTTAGAAGGTGATTCCAGATTCCTCTGTGCAGGTTGAGTTTGTGTATAGTAAAGTGACTGTTGGTTGTTATTCAGAATCAGATTTATTTTGCCAAGTACAGCTATGTACAAGGAATTAGTTCTGGTATGATATATATTGCATACATTAATACGCAAAGCACAGTAAGTTTTATAATAAATACTGCTGTATTTGTTGTACCTGTGTCCATTGGCTAAAATGCCTGGGAAAGATGTTGCAACGCCAGCCGCCTACTTCCTTCCATTCTGGAGGCTGAAGGCTTTGTTGCCATGTAGCTTCCTCAGAGAAGATCACTTTTTGGTTACTTCTGCCCACACCCCTGTAGGTATGCTGTCCCTGTGGAGTGATGAGAGATCTGACTTGTTCTGAATATGAAGGCTATCAAGGCAGTGCTCAAACCTGGATCCCTTGAACTGAATGGACCTAGCTTTCCGAGATGTACCTTGCTAAATCAGAGTACGTGTCATTTTCTGCAGTAATGGCACTGCCACAGTGTCAGACTGTGCTTGTTTGTGCCCTTGCCAGCTGTGTGCCCGCAGACACTGACCTTCCAGCCTTACAACATGTGACCTGCTCTGCAGCCTGAAACTCTGTGTGCTCTGTATACCGGCAGTGACTCTGTGTGGGGCACAAAGCTGCTCGGCCGTGTGGACCCTGTGAAAAAGAGGGTTTACTCGAGTGTGCCTGGCTGGCATGACTGGTCCAATCTGACTGTGAGGCTTGCATGGGGCTAGTATTGCAGTGTCTTCAAGTCTGAAGACAATGTCTTAGCGTAGCGATTGGGATGTGCAGAAGTAGGAACTTGAACAGTTCGTAGCGGTGTCATTAGCTTGCTGAACAGATGCTTTCTGTTTGACTGACTGAACAGAAAATGGTCACTAAAAATGCTAAATGTATCTGATTCTGAGCCTACTGCTAGACAGTGTCAGAGTGCTGTTTGTTTCAGGAGGTTTTCTTAGGCCCTAGAGCAGAGGTGTCAAACTCCAGTCCTGGAGGGCTGGAGCCCTCCACATTTTTGGGTTTCACCTCATTTAACACACCTGATTCAACTCCTTGAGCTGAATCATTTGTGGTGGAACAGGGAAAGAACTCAGCTACACAGGGCTCTGGCTCTCTAGGACTGGAGTTTGACATCTCTTCCCTAGAGCATGCCTTTCTTTCATGTGTGTATGGGTGTATGTTTTAACAAATCAAATCAAAATACTGTATATAGATAATTGAAAAAGTTCGATAAATATAAAAAGAAATAAATATATGAAATTAAACTTCTGAAATGAAAGGGACCCCTGAAATTTCTCTTTGTCTGATTTTACCTAACTGCAACTGTCTCCTATTCCGTGTTAATTCTCACTAAATGTGTGTGTGACGATTTCAACCCCTCCCCCCCCATCTCCCTCCTTGTAGTGGCGCAGTGGTTAGCACTGTTGCCTCACACCTCTTGGACCAGAGTTTGAGTCTTCGCCATGGCTCCATGTGTGTGGAGCTTGCATGCTCTCCCTGTGTCATGGGGTTTCCTCCCAGTACTCCAGGTTCCCCCCCACAGTCCAAACACCATGCTAAGGTCAATTGGGGAAAATGGATGGATGGAAACCATAGGGCCTTGCTGTACCCTTGAGCAAAGTACTTGCCTTAGATTACTTCACTAATCTAATTCTTAGAAGGGCTAAATGCTACATTTTAAAGGATAAATGTGTTATTTGATGTAGCTAAATTCATTTGTTTGCATAATACTTCAGGGTCAGCCTGAGGTCGGGTTTAATGTTGGTATTTGCAGATGTCTGACCTAAGGACAAAATTTGAGAGGAAAAAGTTGAATGAGGAGAGTGCAACTGTGATTTACACAATCAGCTGAAGCAGCATGCCGCTGACATCAGCTCCTGTGTAGAGTAATGGTGTAAGGTTGTGCTTTGCAGACTTGGGAACAACTGCCACTGGTCAGTGCGAGGGCTTTATGCATTTATATGTGAAATTGACCCCCCAGGTGGTATACTGTGAAATTGAGGCATCCTGCAAACTTTGTATGGCTGTGACAGTAGCATGCGTGAGCACTCCTTGCAGTGGTTTAGTCCTGGAGAGAGTCCAGTGAGCTGCCACTCTGAGCTCTGCTCCCCCCTCACTTTTATTTTCAGGTGGGAATTATGGGCCGTGCAACTGAACGCATACTTGAGGCATGTGGCGCTGGTTGCCAAGTGAACTTGTTGCAGTTTACGATAGCCGTCAGTGCATTATAAGTGCTTTGCGCAGGAATATCCCTCTGTGCCATCTTGGGGGTATGGTACATTCCTGGGTCGTGATTCCAAGAAATTCATCAAGCAGATTTGTCCTTGAACAGTATGACAGCTGTTGTACTGTACTCATTCAGTGTGGAAACAGGAGCAGAGGCACCAAGTGGCTCAAGGCTCTGACAGGGGATTTGTGGTTTTCATTCTGGGTAGCCCATGTGTCCAGGGTGAGGGGGGGGGGGGGGGGGGCGTGAGCATTCGCCATGCTTATTAGTTATGCTACATGTTGTTGCACTTGAATTAGAAGCTTTCCTTTGCTGATCGTTTTAATGAACTTTTTCCCTTGAAGTGGCCTTTGGCAAGAATGCTTTTTAAAGCAACACTTGGCTTCAGTGTAACCCGTACAACTGATATCTCTGTTGCCATTCTCTCCTGTTGGATGTTTTGGGGCTCCAAAAATGTACCTTATCCAAGATAATTTGTTCTTGTTTTTCCAGCCTCTTGTTTATAGGCAGAGATCAGCTTTATCCAGACCAATGTGTGTTTAATAGTTTCCTGTACCTCCTGTGTTTGTATTTGCATACGTGAGTGTGGATCTTTAGCTGAATGCCTTCCTCTTTGACTGTCACACTCCTGTTTCAGCACCTGCCTGGCTGTAACATTTGTGTAATGACTTCTCAATGCTTATCTATTTTTACTAGCTGGTTTGCTTAACCAGAACAACTGGTATAGTCTGAACTAACCAGGAAATGACTGTTACAACTGACAAGAAGCCATATGAATGCAGTTCTGTATAAACATAGTGTAAAATCATCGCACATGTCCTGGAGTGTCTGACCTTTAAAGCTCTTTTATTACCAACTGTCAGTATGCTATCTCAGGTCAGTGTTTGGTTTTGCGCATCTCAATTGTTGTATCGGGACCTTTTTTCTGCTAAATGTGGCCCGTGTTAACCTTGTTCTTTTCTTGTCTTGTAGATCTTCGCAAGCAGAATCCTCTGGACTCTTGGAGCACATCTGTCACTATGGAACAGTAGGCATGTGGTATGCTGAAGATGGCTTTTGACTGGTCCAGAGTCTGCCTCCTGGTTCCTGACTTCTTGCACATCTGAGGGATCTGTGCAGTTTATGGGAAATACTCGGTGTTGTCGCTGAGGAACGTCGTGGTCGTTTGGGACGCCCTTTTCCCACCGTAGCTAAGAGCGCAGTGGAGGAGACATGGCGAAGAACTCATACAGTGGGGTGAAAAATCATGAAGCCAACCATGATGGGGACTTTGGATGCTCTCTCAAGGAGCTACGCTCCCTCATGGAACTGCGTGGGGCAGAGGCGCTCCATAAATTGCAGGAATCTTACAGTGACGTCCAAGGCCTCTGTAACAGATTGAAATCGTCACCAATAGAAGGTCTGTATGTACTTTGCGTTCAAGTCATTGCAACTGCTGTGCATTATATGGAACACGCAGGTATACAGCAATTAGATTTAGTTGTATTCCATCATGATACAGTAATATGGTATTTATAGTGATGCTGGAAGTCACAGGAGTCACAAGTGCTGGACTGTGTACACGTGGGCGCTGCAGATGTAAACCTGTCCCTGTGAGAGAGAAATGGGATGTGAGTTGCTGATGAGTGGACAGTGACTAGGGGCGGAACCTCCACAGGCTGATGTCAGAACTCACTGTCAGCAGTGCTGCTTTTTCTTTGCCCTGCAGACAGTGGTGCCTCGCTGCCCGTGAGTGCACTGGAGTTTTGCTGCACGTCCCTGTGAGGATGTTCCTGTCTGCTTAATATATATTAGACCTAGTACCATTTTATGGGTCCCGTAGGGTACACAATTGTGTTGCAGGATTTGCTAGTATTAATTTTAAATGATTTTGTGAATGATGATAATAGAACATAAAGAACTTGTTAACAAGTATAGGCCCCTAGCTGTGACAGTTGTCCTGATCTGCTGGTTTGTATTGAATGCCACTGTACAGGATGGCTTACATTCTGGATACTTTTAAAAAAAATGTTTTTGTGTAATTGTCGCTCAGTGTGGCCTTGATCTGTGACCTGCATATGCTGGATTAGAGACTTCAATTTAAGTATAAAGGTTTTTAAAAGGTGGGAGGTATATGCTCCCCGTGCCCCCCCCCCCCCCTTTCCCCAGGAGTCTGCCTGTGGAAGAAAATTGCCCTTAATGAGGGAGATAAGACACGCCTTTGAACAGGCTTGTACTGCCTCCTGGTCTTGCTTTGCTACAGTATGTCCAGTTTTTCACGTCCCTGTGCCCTCAGCACATGATCCCCAAGTTGCATGCTTTCCTCCACAGCCAGCTAAAAGCACAATTGGAATATATTTTAACAGGAAGATGCTATAGAGGGTTTACAGTGAACTATAAGCATGTTTGGATTTCTGCAGTGCTCAGTCCTCTAATTACATCGAGGTAATTATTGACAATTTACAAAAGTGTTCTAATGTCTTACCTCTTGGATTTTGAGTGAAAATCTGTGCTTTGATCTTGAAACACCACAATATCAGAGTTTTTGTTGCCACTGCTGAGAACGATTCATCAGACCGCAGTATCAGGATCATTGCATGTGCAACGCTTTGGGAGATTGGGTTGCAAGCTATATGAACTGTAGCTTGAAATTGCTTCATGCTGTTTTATTGGTGTTCACCAGCCTGTGCCCTGTCCCTGTCCATTTACTCTAAGCCTAAGCCCCTATCTGTTTCCTCTCTGCCTAATCCTCCTGGGCCTGAGCTATTTTCCTCTTCCAAACAGGCCAATGGGGAGAATGAACAAAAGTGCCAACTCAGTGGCTGTCACAGCGACCTGTCTGCTTTGAGCCCACGCTGCTTTGTTACCTCAGCATAGATACTGCACTTTAAATTGCAGTCATGACCTTGATCGAACTCTTGGGGGAGGCAATTTAAATCTGATCCCAGATTAAAAGGCACCGTTTCCACTGTCCAGCTGTGACCCTGGGGCCTCTGCTGTTTGCAGTTGCTTTCCTCCCTGTTTCCCATTTCCCGTTTGTGGTTTTAGTCTCCTTCTGTTATTCACTCATGAAGGCGAGGTTCTTATAAATGTACCCTATTTTTATTGAATGTGATCTCCACCGTAGACCATAAGGAGAGCCACTGATGTCGAATTATGGCATTGGTTCTATAATCTGAAGTCCCTGAACCCTAAAATCCTGTCCAATATTAGCACTTAAACCTGCAGCTCTTAAAAGCTGTATTTGTGGTTTTAATACAGAACACAGGTTCTAAGGTTGAGTGTGACACATTTGCTCAGAGGATTATATGAAGTTGCTTTATTGCTCCATATCTCTCTGGACCCAGTTATGGAGAATGTTGTGGGAACTCCTTGATTGTGATCGGTGAGTTGTTAGAGATACATTCTCCCAACAAATATCTGCATTTGCTGTCCCATTTCCTACCCCCTTCAGTAGTCCATGAGCATGTTGGAATGCTTCAGTAATCTTGAGCACATTGAGGCACCCAGCATTACATTAGGCCAACTTTGTCCATGTGTAAGGATAATTCTTACATTTCATGCTGGAACTATTAATGTCATAGAAGGGTAGTGAATCTGCTTCTGTGCTCCAGCAATATGCATCTTACCTTCCCTACAGCTTTATAAGCAACAAGAGTGTGTTGGTGGCACCTGTGTGCAAAAATCTGCAGATGTGTTAGATTTTTCTGGGAAGCCTTTGCTGGAATGTAGTGGCTGGAAATGTGTGACAGTTGTTACCCTAAGCTTGTGATCTGTAGCTGCCAAAGAAATGAAGGGCTTGCTCAGTGACATTTAAGCACACAATCACTTTGCTGCTTTCACTTGTCCATCTAGAGGTTGGGATGTGCTTTGTTGGTGTTGCTTTCCAAGCCAGAGCACTGCAAGACTCCCCTATTTTGAGAACAATTAGTTCCAGCTCTTAGCATTATATCTTTTAATTGCATTAATATACTACTGTTATTCATGCATAAATCCTGGTTGACAGAACTTTATTGTGGGGTTGTTATGAATTATGGGTCTCTGTTATGAAGACAATATTATTAGCATCTGGAAATAAGGCTTTAAATGATTGATAAAGGGGCAGAACTTTGTTCTTTTCATAGTTTTACAATAGAAAGTTGCTTTGGTAATCTAGTCTTTCTGTGTGCCAGAAATATTTAGCTTTGTTGTGGGGATGGTTCATCAAAGTGATTTAACAAGTTAAATTATCTTGGGGTCTGTGGTTTGGTACAAACCTTGGTTTTGTGTTCATGGCTTGGTAGAACTCTGGTACAGCAGGGACAACAATTTTTGAAATTATTATTAAAACTGCAAACAATTTAGGAACAGTTGTAAACCATAGGGAATACATATGCTGATGTTTCTGAATAACTGAGACGCTTGTTTACACATTTTATAATAATTTTAGTTTTTACATATTTAACTCATGATGCGCTAAATTCCATTATAAATCCCATGTTGTCTACTATCGAGTATGGTCTCATATCTGTAGCAATAAACAGCCCAATGTTTTTTGTTTTTTTTCTTGGCATGGTCTGAATTTCCTGGCAAAAATATTTTAAATTGCCGTGGGGTTACTAATTTGCAGAGGCTGTTTCTGCCTTGCTCTAGTTGTACACCTACTCAGATGATGTTGGTAATGAGTTGGCATGTTTGATGTGTTTTGGTATGACAGAGCTAACAGTCTTTGTCTTATCAACTACTCTCTTCCATGCTGGTGTAATTTATTAGGAATCCCCGATTATGACTGACTGTAACCAACCCACAGCTGCAATTAACATAATGTTTTTCTTGGTAATCATCAGCTTGTGAATGTAGTTCCCCCCATATCAATAAATGTATTCATTCGTTTTATTGTTTATAGCAAACCGAAAATGAAGTACTGAACGGTACACAATGAATACTTTTAACGTTACAGCCTTACCACAAACATTTCTAGGCAATTATGAGACCCTGTAACTGCATTGAATTATCGCTGTTTGTCAGTCAGTTGTTTTCTGGGGGAAACATTCTTAGTTAAATGTTACTCATAAATTGCCTCTGAAACATTCTCAATTTCAGAAATTAGTTGGGCTGGGTGCCATGCATCACTGCACCAACCCTGTTTTCTAAATCAGTAACCTGTGTCATGTTAGGTAATGGTGGAACAACTACTGTCCATTATAGCATGTATACCTGATTTCTGTTTGGGTCGTTTAAAAATAGATTTGTCTATTCAGTTCCAGATTTTTTTTTTTCTGAAAGCTCTGGAGTTAAAGTTGCATTTACTTTAAATTAACTGAGGGGAGAGGGAAATAAAACAATATTACAGTAATAGGGATGAGTGCTGTATAGTAACATTAAATGTGCTGATAAGCTGCACGAAAGCAGCTGCTCTTAAACTGAAAGATTTGTTATGCTTTAGTGTGAAATGGTTTATAAGTCAATTGTTATGTTTTAACAGGAAGATGCTATAGAGGGTTTTTATGTTTTAATGAACAGCCTTCACTTAGGTATTGATGGTGCCAGGTGTTAAGTAAGGGATAATGTACAGGCAGCCGGTAGTTATCGCAGAAATAAGCCCCGACAGTGTGATCAGGACCCGACGCGAAGCGGAGGGTCTTGTATCACACTGAAGGGGGTTATTTCGCGATAACTACCGGCTGCCTGTACATTATCCCGCTTATTACACGGCTACTTGCCACATAAGGAAAAAAACTGGACATGAATATGAATTTGAAACATTTTATTGGCATATTTGTTTTAGATTAACATTTTTAAACGGTAATCTTTGTTGGCGCGGAGGGATTTTAAACATACAAGTAGTACCGGCTATGCGTTATTACTTTGGAGCGGTCATTATTTGAAAAGAACGAACCTGCAAATGTCTCAACTGACCAATCAGAATCAAGCATTCCAGAGAGCCGTGTAATAAGCAAGAAATAAAATATTACATTGAATGTGATTAACAGTCATTTTAACATCTAATAACTGTGGTGCTGGATTTGGGGGTAAAATTTGCTTATTACTGTTAATGAATTGGTTCCCTTGCAGGATTATTTTAGTGACCCCCACCCCCCCCCCCCCCCCATGCATGTGCAGTGTTATTGTGGTGATTGATTAAGCTTACGGTTTGCATCTTTCACATGCAAACAGGTGCTTGGCTAAGCAGGACATTCTTTTGGCAGATTTAAGTTTTCCCCCTCTAATTAAAGTGTTATTTCTTGAGACTTGCAACTTGAGTCCCTTTTAAAATGTCTCACCCATTTATTGGAACGCTGACGCATTTCAGTTCCTCAAAATAAATTGATTTGTTTGAGCAAAACATTCCCCCCCCTAGTTTCTAAATTAACACACTTGTTAGTTGGTATGGTGATTATAACATAGCCTTGTGAACAGGAGGCAGTGTTTGTACTCGCTGGTACTATCATGTCATAGCTTGAATGGGAACTATTCACTACCTTTTCATTGAGAATGTTGAATGTATATCTTTCTATTTCGTGTTTTGCACCCAGCTCATGTTTGTTAGCACCTAGCTAACGTTCGTAGATTTGTAGACAATGTGTCCCATTTATGCAGGAAGTGGTGTGTTGCAGTTTGTTGTGGTCTAACTGAACCCAGAAGTTTCAAGTTACCATGGAAATTCACTTTAACTGCAATGTCAGCAGGAATTGTAAAGGTTCTGTTGGCAAGCCGCAGCCACTGCTCTCAGCGTAATGACCGCACATAATTTTTTGGCAGAATTCAAATTTGGGGTGGGTGATATGGCCAAAATGGTGTATTGGGATATTTTTGGTTAGAATCATGATCATGATATAGATCTTGATTTTTGTTTGCAAACCAACCAAATTGGAAATATATGTAGCAATCCAGCAATTTTATCCTGACAATCACTGCTTGTAACATTAATATATTACACTTAAGGTATGTTAAGGGTTTTTATACTAAAGTTTTGAAATTGTAGAGTACAAATGAACATTAATTGCTTTGCCAAATAAGTGAGCACTTGTGAAAGTTGGCTGTGTTGCCACCTGTTTGTGTGCAAAGTTAGCAAGTTAGTCAAATGGTTCAAAATGGATTTTGCAAATCTCAAAGCATTTCCGCACAATTCAAGTCGAACCGTTTTTGGAACCCATTCTCACTAATAAGCCACCCCCCCCCCCCATGGAGATGGCTCTCTAACTGCAGACAGGCATTCAAGTTTTTATGTCATGCTCAGAGCAAGTTGTGGTCTATGCCAGGTTTAACTTGAAACCCTACCAACCTCAAACATCTCCCTAAGTTGTATGTGTAGCTCACCTCTTTTGTGACTTTGATTGCTCACCTTCTATCTGGGTGTGAGTGACTCATGTTGGCCTTTAACACCATGCTGGATGGCTGCATTGAGGTGTCAGGCCTATATTCAGGCCTGTAGTGGAGCCTCCCTCATGGCCTGGTCTCACCAAGTGATGGACACAGACACTTATGGCAGCTCTGAAAAGTTGGTGATTAGCACACTCGTCTTCTGACACGCATGCTGTCATCCACCCGCTTCCCACTGTGCACCCCACAGGCTTCACTGGGGGATGTAACACATTCAGGGAACAGCTCTCTCCTCCCCGAAGGTGCTGGATGAAAGTAAGCATTGCTGCAGAGCTTTCTGAGGGACTCCACAGTCTAATGAACAGCAAGCTCTAG
Organism: Paramormyrops kingsleyae; assembly: GCF_048594095.1. NCBI lineage: Eukaryota > Metazoa > Chordata > Actinopteri > Osteoglossiformes > Mormyridae > Paramormyrops > Paramormyrops kingsleyae. The sequence continues at coordinate 10,333,544 of NC_132797.1, forward strand.
CTGATTTCGCCAACATCTTTCCAGCCTTGTCTTTTGAGTACTGCTGTTAGCTTAGCTTAGGTGTGAGGTCATGGTCTAGCTGAGGTCTTGGAAGTAAGTGGTAGAAAATGCTTGTCCATATAAATGAGCACTGTGGATATTTCAGTAGGAAATGTCCCTTTTGAATATGTCAGTGTGAATGAGCAACAGTGATGTAAAGGACAATCTGTTCTTTGGGGATCTGCAGACAGACCATGCTTTTGCTGCCTCCCAGCTGGGAGGGAGCAAAAATGTGGACTGTCTGACAGGAAGCAGGGTGGGAGCAAAAAATGAGGACCATCTGTGGGTCCCCGGGGACCAGATTGGGAAACACCACTTTTACAGCATAGTACTTTGTGAGGGAACGTTAAAAACAAATTATTAATTTTGTAATACAAAGTAAATTAAGTAGTTTGGGGGCAAGCAGGTTTCCTATCAGCCTGTTTTTGCTGGTCCTGCTGGGAATCAAAGCAAGCAGGCAGGAGCAGTAGTGCAGGATAAACCTTTGGCCTTTGCTGAAGTGATAAAAGTTGACTCATCAGCGTTTCATCTCTGCGGGAAGTCAGAGAGCGTGTGACACCCCCTCTTCCCCAATTACTGAACATGGCAGCATGTCTCTGTCCCATCGCACATCCTCAAGTGACTCTGCTACAGGCTGCCTACTGTCCGTGCGTCTGTCCCTCTCTGTTTGGGCCCCTGCCCTCCTGCCTCCCGCCTTTAAAGCCCTTCCCCTCCCTTGTTCTTTATTTCAGCTTGCCATCCTCTTCATCCGTCCCAGTCTGTTCCACAAATGCTAATATTTATCTCTTCCATCTGCTTTCAATAATCGTCCAATCGATGGCAGTCTCTGGAAGCATGGAGTAGGAGTCTGCTTGCAACACAGGTGAAAGGCCAGGCCTTTGCACAAAGGCTGATTTATTGCATCAGAACGTATAGCAGAGAAGCCATTGCAATTTGATTGTATACCTACTAGATATTATTAAATTTAATCCTCGGGGGAAAACTTCTTTTCTCTTGTTTATGATCAGTTAGTATTGGGGTTCTGCATGACCCGGACAACCACACATCTGTCATTGACTGCTGTTCCCTGAAAGCCTAGCATAGCTGTTGAGCTCTCTAACGGGAAGTTCCATCGCGTGCTTTCTTGTCCTGGTAGTGGCCAGTTGCCTTGGCATTCACCAGGGTGGGGGTGAGCTGTGATTCGTGGCTTCCTTTCATTCTGTACTCCCCACAGGCTTCTCAGAATCCCCGGTCTGTCTGTCTCGCATGTTCCTCAGAACATCATTGCCTGTTGGCCAGGGCTATCTTGCCTCCCCTACTTTGATGCGTTCTCTGCTCAGAGCTGGCTGGTTCAGCCTCTGGACCATGTTTGAGAGCTCGGCAGTGTGTAGTGTGACATGTGCCTCTGAAAATGAAACTTATGAGTCACGCAGATACTTCTGAAAAGGAGAGTTGGTGCCACGCTACATGGATAGAGGAAGCCTTACTAACGAACAAGTAAAAGTAGTGTGCTCTGCTCAGTTGGGCTCCTTTGGGGGCACTCCCCTTTTATGTATGTGCCGGAAATGGTCATGACTCACCCTGCCCTTTCCTGTTTGCGACACTCACCACTCAGCATTCAAGCCTCTAGTTCAACTGAATTCATAAACATGCTCCTCAGCACAGCTAATAGCACAGAGCGATAGTTAACCTAAGTGCATAATAACTAGGAAATTTAAAAAAAAAAGTGCACTCACTTTTGATGCAGATTCACAAGCTAACAATTATTTGATTCTGTATCAATCTAATAAGAATGTGTTATGAAATACTATATAAAGAGTTTTCCGTATATGGGGTTCTAAATGGAACAATTATTTACAAATGCAGTGTCACTGGGAACAAATCGTGAAAACCACTTAAAGGGTTTCCAGCCTTGTCTTTTGAGTACTGCTGTTAGGCTTGTATACCAAAATCTTTTTATTTGAGGAGCATGTGGGTACATTTTCTTGACAGAACCAATGAAATGCGTTATCTGTGCTGAACCCAGACATACCTGATGGACCTGGTAGTCTCGAAAAAGAGAGCTCCTGTTTTGTGTTAAATCTGTTTGTACAATCAATCGCACAACAGTTCTTTCCCATTTTACATGTTTTTTTATTTTTTTTTTTTATTTTTTTGAGGCATTCAAGCTGAATGCTAACGTTGCCATTCATTTTTATTTATTAATTTTTTTAACTATTTAGTGGGTATCAGCCCAGTGACTTCCTCCTCCTGTGACGTCATGCGCATTACCCTTCACAGTAGGAGGAGCATAAGATAAGAAGATGTACGATAAGAACATGAGATGAAAAAGCTGACGATCAGGGAGTAGTATACTTTTGACGGCGGTTATTAGCACAGCAATTTGCAACCTTTGTGAAAACAAAGTTTTGAGAGGTAGAAGTATCGCTTAGCTGAAAATCCCAGTAAAACCGCACGCAATTGAGCGAGACAACACGAGTAATATGAAAAGTCGCTAGCTTGGGCTGTTTTGTGTACTCGCTACAGCTTGATACAGGGGTGGCTGCTATCACAGCAAAGCGTAAGTGACGCTGTTGCCAGTGGGAGAAAAATTGTGGGGTATTTTAAGCATTCGCTACTTGTGTATCCTTGCTTGGAAGATATTCAAATTGAACTGTAAAATGCCTCAAACTCTTAAAGCAAGATGTACAAACGAAGGGAACAGTATGTTATGTTTCTAGTAGCCTAATTAAAGATTTTTTTTTTTGGCATACATTTTTTTTTCCATCATCCATCCATCCATCCATCCATTTACTTCTGCTTATCCGAGGTGGGGTCGCGGGGGCAGCAGTCTCAGCAGGGAAACCCAGACTTCCCTCTCCCTCTTAAGCTCTTGTCTTGATTATTCATGTTGTCATGCAGACAATGTCTGATTGTCAGGTCAGGTACTTGTATTCCTGTGAAGTACATTCGTGCACTTTGCCTTTGGTGTGTCCTCATTAACACTGCTGGGTTTATTCGCAATGATATTCAGTTAACAGAAGGGATATTGATGTGGTCTGTGAGTGACACGTTTCACAGAATGAAAGTACGTGAAATAACATTCGTTCTGGAGCAGTTTCCATAGCTTGTCAGATGTGGTAACGGTGCCGTTATGGAGCTTAGGTTACACCAGCTGCTAATGGAATATCATGTGTGTCAAGGTCTCATTTTCTCGGCTGTGTCACTGTCCTTCAGGCTGTGGGCCTGTACACCCATATAGTTCTGGATGCTGTGCTCCATGACCTGTTAATCATGTGACTCTTAATAGCCACCCATCCATGCTGATACAGTACAGGGTCACTATGACTTTTCGTGTGTAATGTGGAGTACTTTGCTGAGAGGCAGGTGTTGCACCATATAAAGTATCCTGAAGAGGGCTGTCATCAAAATTGATTAAAGCGTTTTATTCTTGAGTGGCCTTACCTGAAACCCTCTGAGACGTGTCTTGCAAATGCCACATTCTGCCATGTATGTGTGTCAGGAGCCTCATAATGTATTAAACGCCATGCATAACTGTCAGATATTTGTCTTGAACTCAGATTCCCCCTAATTATCCATGTGTTGTTTGATGCTGTTTGTTTTTCTTTGTATGTGATTCCTGTCAATAAGATCTGTCTTAGAGGAACTTGCTTCCTAGTGTTGTGCTGAAATATGGAATTATTTGCATTTTTGTATTATGTAAATATACTTGCGGAAATTTTTTAAACAAATGTTTTTTTTTTTTCTCCCCCCAGGTTTGAGTGGACACCCTGCAGACATCGACAAGAGAAAAGAAATATTTGGAATGAACTTAATACCTCCAAAAAAGCCAAAAACCTTCCTTCAGTTAGTGTGGGAGGCATTGCAGGACGTAACGCTCATTATTCTTGAAGTGGCAGCCATAGTTTCTTTAGGCCTTTCTTTTTATAGACCTCCAGATGAGGAAAGAGACCGTAAGCACCTTTTGTCTGTTTAACTCTGTGATTGTCTGCCCATGACCTGGGTGTGAACCTATTCCTGCCATCAGCGGGACATTGCATTGTGATGCTGAATTCCTGTTCTCTGTGTATGTCTGTGTGTGGGTGTGTTGCTCTGAGTAGCATCCCAGGCAGTTTGTATCGCCCATGATTTAAGTAAAACATCGCCGGACGGTCAATTTGACACCTGTGATCTGCGGCAGAGCCCTGCTAGTCTATGTGTGTTGCTCTTGGCGTGTGGGTGTGTGCAAGATTCCTCCAGGCATGCAGCTGACTGCTCACGGCCCGTGTTTGTGCACCACAGACTGCGGCACGGCGGCAGGTGGTGTGGAGGATGAGGGTGAGGCTGAGGCGGGATGGATTGAGGGAGCAGCCATCCTTCTGTCCGTCATCTGTGTGGTGCTGGTGACTGCCTTCAACGACTGGAGCAAGGAGAAGCAGTTCCGGGGCCTCCAGAGCCGCATCGAACAAGAGCAGAAGTTCACTGTTGTCAGGGGGGGACAAGTCATCCAGATCCCAGTGGCTGAGATCGTCGTAGGGGACATTGCACAAATCAAATATGGTATTGCTCCCACCCCCCAAGTTAATTACATTTACGAAAGCCTGGTGAAATTGTTATGGAAACTAATGTAGGCAAGACCTGCTTACTGTGTTTTATGGAAACCAGCCGGCCACTCCAATGGTGTCTAATGCTACTGAGACATGAACACCTGTCTGCTCCAGGTGACCTCCTGCCTGCAGATGGTGTGCTGATCCAGGGAAGTGATCTCAAAATTGACGAGAGCTCTCTGACGGGGGAATCGGACCATGTGAAGAAGACGCAGGACAAGGACCCCATGCTGTTGTCTGGTACCTGTTGCCTGTGCTTCTCCCTCTCTTAAAAGCATTCATCTGTGTACTGTGACCTGGATAACGCTGGGAAACCTTCATACTCTGATGGCTTCTGGAGTAGCCAGTGTGCCTGGATGACAGATTGTAGAAATCTGGCCTTGTACGCAAACCTGTGCAGCTGGACTCCAGCACTCCAAATCATCACCAGAACAGTTGGATTTATTCATTCTTCCTGTCACCTCAGTTTCTCACTTCCCCCACAGGAACCCATGTCATGGAGGGTTCTGGCAAGATGGTGGTCACCGCGGTGGGGGTCAACTCTCAATCTGGAATCATTTTCACATTGCTCGGGGCTGGAGAGGACGAAGATGAGGAGGAAGAGAAAGAAGAAAAAAAGGAGAAGAAGAAAAGTAGGTAGAAAGTGCCGGATCTAATCTGTGTTCTGGGGACGCCATAGGGCCGTCAGACTGATGGCCGTGGGCACAGCTGATTTTGGGGCCAGCTGCTGAGAAGTCGAAAAAAGCAGATACAATTGTGTGCTGTGGGGTGGCTGTCGTCATGGAAACGGAACAAGCCTCTTCACATTAACCAGAGGGTGGTGTGCAGGAAGGGTGTTCATGTTTGAGGTTGTGCTGAGTGCTCCCCCGCCCCACGCTTTAAGAAACAGACTGAAAGACCTGTCCTGTCCTATTCAGGACTGCTCACTACACTGGAATTCCTTTACAGTAGAGAATGCCGGAAGGAAGCATGGGATTCGAAAAAAGATCCAGACAGGGGGCTGAGTTTATTGATAATTTTTTCATCTTCAGTGCTCATCTGCTCTATCCCAGTTAATGAACCTGTGCCATTAAATCAGGATGCAAACAGGAATTAACAAGGCTGACATCTTCCGATTCCTGTGTTGGTATCTCTGCAGAATTTCAATTAAATGTCGAGTGAAATGAGATGAGGTACAGGGGCTTGGGGGGAGTCACAGCCCCACTGACTCCTTTGGAAAGAGCTGTGTTCTGCTGCAGAGTGCCATGGTCAGCATTTGCATAACTAGAAATAAGTTCAGCAACATAGACTAAAGTGTGTCTTACAAATGAGTCACTAATTGGTAAATCTACTTCCAACCTCACAGGCAAAAAGCAGGATGGCTCCATTGAGAACCGCAAAAAAGGTGAGTGATGCTATTTGACTTGTCACTGTTTTACAGTTTGGCCTCAAACTGTGCCAGTTTGAATCTGGGTTGTGTTTAAGCTTACTGGCCCTGTGAAGCTTGAAGCCCCTATGGCCTCACTATAGCTCCGGGCTGCCTCTCTGCATGCCTGCGTGCCCCCACCGTCTGTGCCTGCCCGCAGGGCCAGGTGCCGCACAATCCTGTTAGCGTGATTAGTGACGTGGAGATTAAAGCTCCCACTGTCTGTGGGGAGAGAGCGCCTGCTTCATTTTCCTTTCCGTTGTGTTTCCCCTCCCTCTCTTGTTCGTTTGATGTGATACATTATGGTCCCAGATCTTAGCCCTGTATAAAACATGTGCCCTGGCCTACCCCCTGTGTCCCTCTGTCTTGCCTCCCTCCCGCCCCAGTGGGGCATGCTGAGTTGGTCCCTCAGGGCCGGCAGTGTCCTGCCCCCTGCGCTCACTCCTGGTGGAGGAGCCGCTAATCCCTCCGACTGGGATTAGAGGCCATGCGAGTGCAGAATGTGCCGTATCAGCCCTCCCATCCCCCAGGCAGACCCTCTGATGACAGCCGGCCGCCCGTGTGTGGCTGATCGGCCCGTGGGAGGCCTGTTAGACATGGAGCGGTGTTTCTCTATCTCCTTCACGGATGCATGCAAGGACTCTACCTTGTGTGTACATCCTTTGTTTCACCACGGGGGAGCGAACATGAATCGTTAGCTTAGCGTGCTGGGCCAGAGATCCGCCTTCTGGCACCCTGTCAGAGGCTCTGTGTCGCCACGGTGACATGACTGGAGTATCCATCACTGTGTTTGCTCTCAGACCCAGTTTGGCCAGCCTCCTTTCTGTTTGTGTGGATAATAAACGCACGATTTGGAAGGTAATGAACCAGGCACCCATGCTTACTCTGTCCCTATTGCTCGTCTTTCCTTTTTATGGATGTGTGTTCCTCCCCTGAGCTTTGCTCTAAAGGTTCTGGGCAGTGAGGGAGCTCTCACTAGAAGGATAAGGTTCATGCGCTCATCGCTGGGGTATCGACGCAGCTGCAAAAATAGAAGCTCTCACATTGTATTGATCCCAAGAAACTTGTAAGGACACCATTTCGATCTGGAGGTAGTACTCTGTCCAGGCAGGCCATAGGCTGACCAGTCAGTGGGGTACATTCATTTCTCCTATGAGGTTATACTCTCCCTCTCCTTGGAAGGTGTGTGTTCATGCTGTGGTCTAGTTTGTGTGTGTTTGTTAGTGGTTGGTTCCCTAGAAGGCACACGGCCCTCTGAGCGTGATGGAAACAGACCATAGAGCTTGCAGGTACCCCCCAGGCCTGACTTTAGTGTTCACGTGTCCCCAGCTAAACCTCAGGATGGAGCAGCCATGGAGATGCAGCCACTCAACAGCGAGGATGCGGCCGAGTTGGAGGAGAAGCGGAAAGCCAACATGCCCAAGAAGGAGAAATCTGTCCTTCAGGGGAAGCTGACAAAACTAGCAGTGCAGATTGGGAAAGCAGGTATGATTTCACTGATGCTTGTTTGGGATTCCTTGCTAACGTCAGGTTGTGTAAATGAATGGCCGTGCTATGGACGTCGTAAGCGTATACATGTGTGCCCGGACATATTTCCTGGTTTTCTTCAGGTCTCGTGATGTCAGCCATCACCGTCATCATTCTGGTGGTCCTCTTTGTCGTCAATACCTTCTGGTTCCAAGGCCTGCCTTGGGTCAAGGACTGCACTCCCATCTATATCCAGTATTTCGTCAAATTCTTCATCATTGGTGTCACAGTGCTGGTTGTGGCTGTTCCGGAGGGTCTTCCTCTCGCTGTCACCATTTCTCTGGCCTACTCTGTCAAAGTAAGTGACAGCCTTGTTTCCTGGTCAGGTTTTACCATAGAACACCACAACAGAGCCATCGGGGACGGGGGAGTGGTTCTAGCAACCTTTAATACTGAAGCTTTTGGTGTGTTCTAGTCTCTTTGCACTCAGTGATTGATCCTTTGATGTTGACCAGTCCATATGAGAGACTGTTTTTCTGATTGAGCAGTGAAATGTGTTCTCTCTACCTGGGTTTAGTTTGACATTTCACTTACTGCATTGTGATGATTTGTGTATCTAAACTGTATGAGTCAGATAAATGAATGATTCCTTTAGACTCTTAAGATTTATTCTTTTACCAATGAAGACCGCATTAAAGCCTCAGTACATCTGTGCCGTCTTTTTAGTAATTTTAATGTGTGTGTCGATACTGGCTGCTGTAGATCAGTTTGTACCTCTTTCAGGATCTCAGGCTGGTTTGTTCAGTTTCTGTTTGTCATCCTCCCTCCTTTCAGAAAATGATGAAGGATAACAATTTAGTGAGACACCTGGATGCCTGTGAAACCATGGGCAACGCGACTGCCATCTGCTCCGATAAGACAGGCACCCTAACCATGAACAGGATGACCGTTGTTCAGGCCTACCTGGCTGATAAACATTACAGGAGGGTTCCCGAACCTGAGCTCATCCCTGCAAGCATCATGGACCTGCTCATCCTGGGCATCAGTGTCAATTGTGCATACACCACCAAAATCATGGTGAGAACTCTCTCTCATGTATACCCCATGGATTGTACCTAATCTGCAGTGCCCGGTTAATTTCAATGTCTCTGCGCTATGTTGTCCAGTGCAACCCAATGCAGGTAGTTTCCATACTGCACCATCTCAAAGGTTGAACACTTATTTACAAAGGGTTTACTCACACTAGGCAATCCGTACCATGCCCAAGCATGTTTCACCCCCAAAATCCAGTTTGTTTGACTAGTGTGATCGCTCCATACAGTCCCTGGCCATGGCTTAATGGGATCCGGACACGTCATTTGTCGAGTGTGATCGCTAGCAGTGCCTGAACATGGAACTCAAACATGACATCAATGATGCAGCTGGCACACACATGTGCACGTGTACACTATACAAGAACTAGTTCCGTAAGGAATTGATGCGGTATATTGGGTAACGATAAATATTTAACGATCCATTCCAGCGAAGGAAATGTCTGCAGGATATTTTGCCTGATGAGAGTATCCAAGGACAACTGGATGTAACACACATGGTAAAATATGTTCTTGTACGTGCAGCATGATAAAATGAAAGTCGCAGCGTTGCATACCCAATGAAACTGAGGGCTGTGTGTTATCACGCCCAAAATGACTCTAAATAAACCACAAAATAAGGACATTAACCATGAGCTTCATCGTGCTGTGCGGTCGTGCTTTTTTCTATGACCCAAGAAGTCGCATGGTGACGACAAAAGCGTCCTCGGTCTCGGAACGTTAAAGGCAATGCGAGCGCAGACCAGCAGGGGAGTGGGGAGAGGGGGGACAGTCGTGCTCGGACACGGTACAAGGCAACCAGGCCAAGTGTCAGAATGTCCGAAGACCAAATATCACACTTGGATGAGATACCTATTAGCCCAGTGCCACCTAGCTAATAGCAGGTGTCAAAGCAGAGCGATGTGGTTTGAGGGGAGCCCAGCCATCTCACCCACCTGACTGAAACCAAACTGATTTTATTTATTTATTTTAATTTCCACCCCTTCAAGCAGTGCAGTATGGTGAGGTATAGACATTATAAGCTTAACCTTACCATAGGCTGCTCTGGTGGTGGGTACACAACCACACTTCCCTATGATGTGCTCGTTGTCCATAAATGTTTGCTTTGTCCTTGTCTCTCTGTCCAGTCTCCTGAAAAGGAAGGTGGTTTGCCTCGTCAAGTGGGCAACAAGACAGAATGTGCCTTGCTGGGCTTCGTCCTGGATTTAAAAAAGGACTACCAAGCAATCCGCAACGAGATCCCAGAGGAGAAGCTCTACAAGGTCTACACTTTCAATTCCGTCAGGAAATCCATGAGCACCGTGCTGAAGAATGCTGATGGCAGCTTCAGGATGTTCAGCAAAGGAGCTTCTGAAATTCTCCTGAAGAAGTATGCTTCATTATTTTATTAGTCTTTCTCACCTGAAGTGGATTTCAATGTTTTGCAACTGTGTGTGTGAGAGAGAGAGAGAGAAAGATATGTGTTTATTTGCAAGTAGCCTGATGCATGCTGGCTGTTCTCTGTCCCAGGTGCTGTAAAATCATGACTGCGAGTGGTGAGCCAAAGGTGTTCCGGCCCAGGGACCGGGACGACATGGTGAAGAAAGTGATTGAACCCATGGCTTCTGAGGGCCTGAGGACCATCTGCCTGGCCTACAGGGACTTCCCTGCATCTGAGGGGGAGCCTGAATGGGAAAATGAAACGGACATCCTCACCAGCCTCACCTGCATCTGCGTGGTGGGCATCGAGGACCCCGTTCGGCTGGAGGTGAGGGGTTTGAGCAGCCTAATTTAATAAAGTGCCCTGTGAACTCCTTACCGACCATGGAGTGAGGTGAGATATTGGCTGGACCAATATGAAGAGTGCAGTAAATTATTGGGGAATTTTTTTCCAACCCCAACCAGCAGGGGCTTTTGTTAATGACGAATCGAAATAGATGGCCGTCCTTCCTCGCAGGTCCCTGACGCCATTAAGAAGTGCCAGCGTGCTGGAATCACAGTGCGCATGGTCACCGGGGACAACATCAACACCGCCAGAGCCATCGCCGTCAAGTGTGGCATCCTCCAGCCTGGAGACGACTTCCTGTGCCTGGAGGGCAAGGACTTCAACAGGCGGATACGCAACGAGAAGGGAGAGGTAGGCGACCATGTCCTAATGCCCAGTGGAATGACCCATGCAATTGGCATCTCAGGCACTCAATCTGCTTCTCTTTTGCAGATTGAGCAAGAGCGTATCGATAAGCTATGGCCTAAACTCCGGGTGCTGGCGAGATCCTCCCCTACCGACAAACACACACTTGTCAAAGGTACTTTTGGGTCTCGTGCTTTGCTGAAAGCCCCTTTCTGTGCTCAGGTGCACTGCAGGGCACATTAAAATAAGATTTGGGTATCACTCCTCTTACGCCTGATTGTTGGAACCAAGTTATACCTTGACTGGCCAAATGAGTCTGGTACTTCATGTCAAGAAATCCCTCTGAGCTGCTGAATAGTCAGCCTCAAGCTTTTGTGGTGATCTCTTCATCAGATGTTTTATAAAGACGCAGAAAGATCTAGAATTTTGGTTGTACTGCGGCCTTTTACGACGGTAATCAATAGTCAGTCAATAATTGCTGGCCTTAGAAAGGTGGCCTTCAGTGGCCTTGCCTGATTGTCCTTCCTTTTGCAGGTATAATCGATAGCACTGTAGCTGAGCAAAGACAGGTCGTCGCCGTAACGGGGGACGGCACTAACGACGGCCCCGCCTTGAAGAAAGCTGACGTTGGCTTTGCAATGGTGCGTTCCTGCTGTCATGCTCTTGCTCGACTGCAGATGGAGACAGGGAAAATTGGAGTTGGGACCCCTCTCTGCAAACATAAAGAAGCCTGTGGATATGTTGAACACACACCAAACTCATTTTGATAATAGATTTACATTTATTTAGGAGGCGCTTGGGGTCAGACAGCAGAGTCAGCCTGTGTTCGTGGAGCTTGATTACTCTTTCCGTGGGATTTAAATCCATGAACTTATGACGATAGGCACAGATCCCTGATGTGCTGAGCTACATAGCAGAGCCCACTGATATTTGATTGGTATGCTATTCATGGCATGTTGCCTGACTCGAAGGTCAGCTATGAGGAAAACAGCCTGATTTGTCTTCTGAGCTTTACAACGCACATTACTACATTAGTCATCAAAGCAATATGCTCTTTGAAACGGCACCTGCACATTTCCTGCTCTGTCCTGTTCTTCTGAGATCTACAAAGTGCTGTCATTTGTAGGGCATCGCTGGTACTGATGTAGCCAAAGAAGCCTCTGACATCATCCTGACGGATGACAACTTCAGCAGCATTGTGAAAGCTGTCATGTGGGGGAGGAATGTGTACGACAGCATCTCTAAGTTCCTGCAGTTCCAGCTGACCGTCAACGTGGTGGCCGTCATTGTTGCCTTCACCGGGGCATGCATCACACAGGTACGCCCTAGCCTTTGGGTCCGAGCGTTTGAGTTTGGATTAATTAATGTCGATATTGAGTTACTCTCAAGATTCTGGCTGCTGCCTTGCTCCCTTTAAGTGTTGGGAATAGTTGTTTTCTGTGGTACCATGGATGTTCATTGACTGATTTGGAATAATTGAAAACTGCCTTCTCATATGAAGACAAATGTGTGTTTTGCTTATGCCTGACGAGAAATGTCGTCCGAGTCAGTACAGGAATTAAATCTTTATACACCCACATGTGAGCGCTAGACCTTCAGCTACAGTGCCTTTGGTGTGAATTGCCTCATTGGAGATGTTCTCCTTTCACTGAATGGTTGTCTGTCTGTATTTGCAGGACTCTCCCCTGAAGGCAGTCCAGATGCTGTGGGTGAACCTAATCATGGATACCTTTGCCTCATTGGCCCTGGCCACTGAGCCTCCCACCGAATCCCTGCTGCTCAGGAAGCCTTACGGACGCAACAAGCCGCTCATCTCCCGCACCATGATGAAGAACATACTGGGCCACGCCGTCTACCAGCTTACCATCATCTTCACATTACTGTTTGCTGGTAAGTCTGAGCCTGCTGTGCTCAATGCAGCCAAGTGCAGAAGGACAGTGCTCTATGAACTAATTGACAGTCACAAATGACTTGGGGATGGTCTTTTTTTCTTGGTGAACTGATCTGTCATGATTGTTGCGTTGACTTATAGGAGACGGATTTTAATTGCTTCCTTCAGTTCTGTGTTCCATTCAACATTGTCTAACCCATGACCTGGTATATTCAGACTGTACACATCTCAGAGAAAGCATTATTTGTGCCTGATCATCTAAATCTGTGTCCAGCATGTAGACTTTGGATTTGACTGCAGTCCCATCCTCAACAGGTGAGCAGATTTTTGACATTGACAGCGGCCGTAACGCCCCCCTGCACGCGCCCCCGTCTGAACACTACACCATAGTCTTCAACACCTTCGTCATGATGCAGCTGTTCAATGAGATAAATGCCCGCAAGATCCACGGCGAGAGGAATGTCTTTGATGGCATCTTTAACAACCTCATCTTCTGCTCAATCGTGCTGGGAACGTTCATCATCCAGGTAGCAGGCCTCGCCGCCTTTTCGCTGGCAGTCTTCGTTACGGGGTAGCTAGTCTCCGACCAGCGCTCTTGGTACCTCTCCTCCAAGATACAAAATACTTTATTTGCCACATCCATGGTTATACAAGTATAACGTAATGAAATGTCCCCTGAATGACCTCTTAGACTATGCAAATCAAATCAAAAATGGAATTAAGTTTTAAGTCAAAAGTTAAAAATCTTACAATTAACTGAACGTTACAATAACTAAAATGTATACATAAGAGAAATACAGAAGTACTAATATAGGAAATACATTTATGGTGAAATCACATGTACAGTTTTGACAGAGCTTTATATATATATCCAGATCGTCATCATCCAGTTTGGGGGGAAGCCCTTCAGCTGCGTGGGACTGTCCATCGACCAGTGGCTCTGGTGTGTCTTCCTAGGGATGGGCTGTCTGCTCTGGGGCCAGGTGAGTCTCCCTTTTTTTTTAAAAAAATAAAAATAAAAAAATTTGGTGGTAGAGGTCTGCCCTCTAGTGGTTGTATCATCACAACTGAACTTCTCATTTGAATTTTGTCAGCCTTTTAATTTTAGAAATTTACAAAGAGTGACTTTCAACATCTGTGAAGGTATTTAAGGCATTAAACGAAGCCTGAATAACTGATTTATATGATGGGTGAGTTGTAACAGAGGGTCCTTTACACAAATTAAAAGCTATTGTATATTTGGTCTGTGCTCTGTTGTCAAGCCCCGTAGATACCTCTGTGTGGCTCCTGATGTGGGTCTGACATTTCTCTTTCTGGCCATTTATCTCCTTAGAACTGATGTCACAGGCCGAGCGTCTCACCTTCATTACATAGTTTCCAGGAAGTAAAATAACTTGCTTTGCTTACGGTTCTAACATGCCATTCACTTTCAAACAACTAATCCCCCTTCCCACCCTCTCCAACAGGTCATCTCCACCATCCCCACGAGCCGCCTCAAGTTCCTGAAGACGGCGGGCCACGGCACGCAGAAGGAGGAGATCCCGGATGAGGAGCTGGAGGACATGGACGACCTGGACGAGATTGACCATGCGGAGCGGGAGCTGCGGCATGGCCAGATCCTCTGGTTCAGGGGCCTCAACCGGATCCAGACTCAGGTACACCTCAGCTACCACAGACTACGCTGTTTCTTTGGCCGCTCTTGTTGCAGCATGACATGAGGGGACTCCTGTACTGTTGGCCCTTTGTGCCTGAGGTCCACATTGGTTCTTGGTACTGGCGCAGGCATCTCCAAGTCTTGGAGTTTTTTAAGCAGTAGTGTTTTAGTGAGTGGTGTAATGGCACTCAGGAGGTGGAGCTGGCAGGGCTCAGCTTACAAGGGGGCCGATGGCCATGCAAAATCAGTGCATTATTCTCTCTGCTCTTTGCCTTCTATCCACTCTGAGCTGCCCTCCAGGGGCAGGGCCGGTCAGCCCGTTAGGCGACGTAGGCAGATGCCTAGGGTGCCTCCTCCTGAGGGAGCAGCATCCCCCTTTCCCCCGGCAAGCTTCGTCGCTGGCACCCCAGAGGAGCACGCAGAGAACTGCATGCGTCGTACCTTCCAAGACCGTTGAATTGGGTGGTGGGCAGTGCTAGCGGTGAAGCATGCTTAGGGTGCCACGTGGCTTTTACCGGCACTGTCTGAGGGTCATGTCATTGCATTCTGTCTCCTCCCTGAGCCTGACATGTCTCTGGTTTCTTACCTGCTCAGCCTTTTGCTTCTTTCTGTCTCTCTGTCTCTGCCGCTCGTCCCTGTCTCTGCCGCTCGTCCCTGTCTCTGCCGCTCGTCCCTGTCTCTGCCGCTCGTCCCTGTCTCTGCCGCTCGTCCCTGTCTCTGTCCATCTGTCTCTGTCCATCTGTCTCTGTCCATCTGTCTCTGTCCATCTGTCTCTGTCCATCTGTCTCTGCCCCTCTCTGTCTGTCATTATCTGTCTATCTTTCTGTTTTTATGCATCTCTCTGTCCCTCTCTGTCTGTCCCTGTACCGGTCACTGCCTCTTTCCTCGCTTCTCTCTTTCTGTCTGTCTCTGTCTCTGCCTCTCTTGACTCTCTCCCTCCTCCACCTCCTCCCTCTGAGCCTGCTGTCACACTCTCTGGTTCCTTGCAGATGGATGTAGTCAGTGCTTTCCAGAGTGGAACTTCCTTTCAGGGGGCTCTAAGGCGCCAGCCCTCCAGCGCCAGCCAACAACACGATGTAACACATGTTTCTAGCCCTACACATGTAGCGTGTTCTCCTGCCGCTGCTGCCAGCACTGGGTGTGAGTGCGTGTTTCTCAGTGCATGACATTAACACCTCCTTCCACTCGCCTAACGTTTCTCATTCTCTCCCAAACAAACACTCGAAACACATTGTCCACATTGCTCCTGAACGTCTGTCTGTAGTCTTATCTATACACGTGTGTGTATCTCGACAAGGTTCCCAGGACTTGCACTGTACATGGGTTTTTGTCACCCTCCCGTCATCCCCCCCCCCCCATTGTGTGTCTCTGTGCTCCCGCTTGTTCCGTGGTTCGAGAAGGCGGGAGGTGTTTTGCTGGCCGACCTGTGGCTGTGTGGCCCTGGTCCCTCACCGCTGCGGGCTTCTTGCAGTTGTGATGGTGTAAATGTTTTGAGTATACGCCCATGCTCACAGTTCCTCTGAGATTCCTATGGGATTCGTTGACGTTTTCTGGCTGTATGGTGCATTGTTTTTCACTGGCACTGTACTTCTGCGATCTCCCAAGGGAGGACATTGCATTTTCCTCAGCAGCTGTTCTCAACTGGGCCCCAGTACGTTGCCCCTCCGGGTGCCAGTGGATGTGAAATATTGCCCATGTGCCACTGCAGGAGTGACTTGTGGGTGCATGGTGCACGAACCCCCGGCCCCCTGCCACCACTCTCCTTCCTCTCCCCGCCTGTGAGTGGCAGCTGTGACTGCAGGCACAGGTGTTCTACACTGCTATCGGCCCTCTCCCAGCTGGCCCATTATGCATTTAGATTGGTCACTTGCTAGAACTTCTGCGTTAACCTCCCAAATACCGGTTTTCAACTTTGGGAGAAGATTCTTCTAAAGAATAGAAGGTTTTTGGGCCCGGAGTAAATCTCATTAACTGTTCTTTTCTTCAGGAGCTGCTGTGGCGGGGGCCAGTGCTGGCCCCCCTCGGATACTGGCGGATGTTACTGGTGTGTGCTCCCTGATGACACAGCTGCTTCCTTTCCAGGAGACGCCGCTCGCAGTCTGGGCCTCTCTCACGACTGTTAGCTTCACCTGCAAATTACATGTGCCCCAATCGTCTAATTTCCCCCGAAGTGCCGACCTTTCCTGTCTGACTTTGGACAGGGGGGAGCCTGTTCATTTTGCCATGCTATACATACAGGCAGAATTCTGGTTTTGTTATGATGGGATGGGGGACATAAAACTGAATTCTGATTGCAGTGTGTCCCTCCTCAGATTCTATGAAATGTGACATGGGCTTATACTCAAAGGTTTACTGCTGTGGACCAGAAGGTAGATAAGCTCTGCATGGGTGTAGTCCAGTCATGTGGGTTCGCTGTGCTGGAAAGTGCCGATCTGCTTGGCTTCTCACTACTTTGGTTTGGTTTCCTAATTTATATTTTCATTTACTTTATCCCCCCCTCCACCCACCCACCCAAATCAGCAGTTTGTTCCCCACCTCCCCATTCCCCTGGCATGATGATGATAGATAACCTTGTTTTGTCTCCTGTATTTGAGTTCTGTTTTTCCCCGAATGGTTTCTTTGCATTTTGAATAACTGGACAGAGGCTGAAGGGTTTTTGGGAAGCGCAGCTGTGAGTGTTTCCGAGCCGGTAGAGGTTTGTCGTGTGTCCCTTTGCTCCCAGAGCGGCTGGCTCGGTCTTTTCCCTGGACTGAGAATTTTCCCGCTCGTAGGCAGATTATGATCAAAACTGCCACCATTTCAGTGTATTCCATCATTTGTTCACTTTTTTGCTCTCTATACTGCACGTTTCTGAAAATTCACCAGCCCTGACGTGGTTTTGGTATCTAAACTAAATGGAATTGACTAACCAAAACAAGCCTGTATGTCCATCGGTTTAACCTCTATTTAAAATGCAAACTGCACTGTTGTTGAAGTGCTGATACCGTGCACTGACTGTGTGCTGTTGCCGCGGTGCTTCCTGTAGATCCGGGTGGTGAACGCCTTCCGCAGCTCCCTGTCACCGTATGAGGGGCTGGAGAAGCCGGAATCCCGGAGCTCCATCCACAACTTCATGACCCACCCGGAGTTCCGGATTGAGGACTCGGAACCTCACATTCCCCTGATCGATGACACTGACGCCGAGGATGACGCCCCCACAAAGCGCAACTCCTCATTGCCACGCAACTCGCCTCCGCACAACTCATCACCGCCACACGATTCGACCCTGCACAACTCATCCCCGCATGACTCAGCCCCCCGTGATCAAACCCCTCATGACTCAACCCCGCATGATTCAGCTGCTCACAATTTGTCCCCGCACGACTCAGCCCCACAGAACTCAGCCCTGCATGATGCATCCCCTCATGATTCAACCCTGCGTGACTCGGCTGCTCACAAGTCATCCCTGCACGACTCGGCCCCACACAATTCATCCCCACACAACTCCGTGCCCCCTTCTCCTTCCTCACCTAACAAGAACAATAACGCTGTGGACACCAGTGGCATCCACCTCTTCCTGGACATCAAATGTGTCCCTGCAGCAGCTCCGGGGAGCCGCCTGCACAGCCTGGAGACGTCCCTCTGAGTCAGCACCACGGGCTGCCTTGCCTGCTACCGGCTTTCTTCGCTGTTCTTACTTTTAAATCGGTGTAGCGAAACAAATCTGAAGATACCAGCAGGGAGCGCTGTGGAGGTTTTGATTACGTTGGAATATTTTCTGTGAGCCGAGATTGTACAGGACTTAAACAAGAGCAAACATTCATCCGAATGTAGGGTTTTGTTTTCATGTATTGTATTTTTAACCCCTCTTTAAAATCACCCAGTTATGACCCACCATTTCAGTGTATGACACTTGTTTTCACCCCTCACCCTTTGATCATTGTGTTCTGACAAAAAGGGGGGATATTGATATACTTGGATTGAAAGTGACCTGTTTTTTTATCATGATTATTTAATGGGGAGGGGGGGGTATCATCATAGCTAAAGATAAGATGCATTAAATAGACTCAACTGAATCTTAAGCTTCTGGAAGGGTTTTGTGTATATTTTTCCTCTTACCCTTATTCATGAACATGCTTTCATTTCCGCTATATCAGTTGTTAATATTTTGGAATTATTTATGTTCTCAGAAAAAGCAGGTCTGTTTACAAGGTTTGTAGATATTCTTTCTTCCATTTGTAGGTGAAAATGCTTCTTGGATTATGGAGCAAGTATAAGAAGGGGGGCAAAAAGAATGATTTTCAGATACTGCTGTTTCAGGAAAAAAGGGTGTTTCTATTGAAACTGAACTATTTTTGCCTGCAAAGTTTATTTAAATTGTAGATGTAGGTCCTGGTATTCAAGTAGGTAACACTAAGGCTTGTCTAGCAGTGAGCAAAGATGTTTGCGGTCTTTTTGTGAAGGTAAGCAGAGAAAGAATTGGACAAAGGCCTCCATTTACATTTCTATAAATATTTACTACTTATTTGCTTAATTGTTTGAGTCTTGTTTCTCGTGATCACGGGAAACCAGCTAAGTTCTTATTTATAATGTATACACCAGGTGGAGCGATTAAGGGATAATTCCTTTAAACCCAGGACTGTTGTATGCAGTGATGTAAATACAGGAAGTCTACTGCTGCAGTCCTCACTACAAAGGGTTAACATGCTGGCGGACTGCTGGTGTCAGCTGACCGTCTTGCTGGGAGTCGAAGATCCCTTTGAGGTGTTCTGTCTGCAGAATGGAGAGGCTTTGATTTCCTGGCGAAATGGTCTCTCCCACTCAGCAACGCTTCAGTCCCTGCCAATGTACAATATTGACTTTTTTTGTTTACTCAGGCATAGACAAGCATTGAATTGATCATGATAAATTGAAATCCAAAAGAGAATGCATTTTAACCTCAGATTTTGATGTTTTTAGGTAGTATAACAATATCGTCTTGGTCAAAAAGCGAGTGGACTATTTTTGGTTTTTATTTATTTAAATTTCGAAATTTTCCATTTAGCAAAGCTTCATGCTTAAGTTCTGGGTTGTTAAAATTTTCAAATACCAAAAAAAAAAAAAACTGTTTGCATTTTGTCCTCATCATAGTCCATAAGACTCCCATCAGTAACTAAATGCTGCTGGGTTTTATTTTATTTTGGACCCTGATATACTGGAAACAGGATTGGCACATTTTTTAGAGGTGGAGGTGGGGTTGATCTACACTGGCATCACTGCACAGGGTACACTGTATTTCGTAACACCTACCCTGGGGGAAACTTTGATACAGATATCCATGTAAAAAGTACCTTTGTATTTTGTTTTCTAATGAAACTGCAGATGCTTTTAAAAAAAAAAAAGCCTACAAAGTCAGGTTTTTGGGGGCTCTGGACACCATCTTGCATCACAAGGTCAGTGCAGTTGGGTTAAGGACTGGGTGCTTCTGCCAGGAATCCATTTTCTCAGGGTAACAGGTGGTGTGAAACTGCAGCAGACTTCTGCTTGAGCCTGCCGTCGAAACGTTAGCAATTTTATGTTGTGGAATGAGTCGTTGACCATGTGGTTTTCCATCTGTTCTGGGAGCCAGTTTCAGGTGCGGTGGCTACCTCCTGCCTCATCGCTTGGACTGCTGACCGTGGGTTCGAGTGAAGGAAAGGGGAGCAATGTCCTTCAGATAACTCTGTCACTTTGAGTTAAAATTTTAGTTTTCTTTATTTTACAAATAAAAAAAGCAGCTTGAGATTGCAAAAAAGATTAAAAATCAGAGATAGAATCCATACCTTTATTCTGTAGCTTCTTCCTGTAATGGGAATGAATGTTATCCATCTGTTTTATGGATTGTTTTTTTTATCTTAACATTTGGAAATAAAGTACTTCATGTCTGTTTATCTTGAGCAATGTAAATGGTTATTGTGATTCGATTTACATTTGAAACTTGTCGAGTAATGTGTATGGTTTTTAAAAATAAAAAATGAATATTTAGCCTACTGGTAGGATTTTGAATTTATTCTTAACTGCTCAGTGTCCATCTCTGGCCCCAGATGGATGCAAACTCTTAACTGTCATGTTTCTGTGCATGAGAATACAAAATAATGGAGACAACGAGAAAGAAGGCTGTGGAAGAAATCTGATGTAGCCAAATACTGCTTTCTAATTATTTTTTTTGCATTGTATTTATAACATTTTTATAAACATTATTTGAGCATGTCCTTTCGTCCTATCTAACGGTGTTGTGCAGAAACGCAAATTAACCGTCCATGAAACAATGCCTTTCTCCCTCGCGTGCGTCTGAAGAGCATCTCCGTGTTAACACATGATCTTTAATCAGTGCATACCAAGCATTTCCAGTGTTTACAGTACTATATTTTGCATAATTTTTGCTTCTTTTGACAAAGGTTTTTGCTATATTAGTTGCATTTTTTTCTCAGGATAAATTTCTGTGTTGCTTTCTGCTAGTTTACGAAATTCTGCATACCCCATGGAAGTCAGAATCCAAAGGACTTATATCCCTTATTCGAACCACTACTTTCAAATTGGGGACACGAGCAACACACTGCCCCAAAGTTTGAGTAAATACAGGCGGTCACCACTTATTTTAACACTGAAAAGGCATGCGGTGCATTGAGTCATCTGGTCTTTCTAGGCATTTCAGCACCGATGCCAGTGACCACATCGATTACGATGTGATCAACGAGAATCCAGCGCGACGTCTTTTCACCTGAGTCATTCAGGTTGTTGTTTTATCAGCCGGTCGCTAGAGGGCGCGTTTCCAGCGTCTCCCCGGCCGCGTCCATGACAACGTGCGGCCCCCCGTGGTCCCGCCCCCAGCCGTCCTACGTGAGCCTGGAAACAAGCACGAGCATAGCCACATCCTCCAACGGCCGGGATGGATTAACTTCGGTCGGGCAGCGTTGTGAGGGAGGGCAGCCCGTCGAGCCCAGGGAAAAGGCTGAGGCGAGACAGGGCTGCGGACGCTGTCCGCATCTCAGGTGTGTTGATTTGGAGAGTCCGCGGGCTAACGAGCTAGCTGGTCAACCCCAGTCCGGATCCCTGCGGCTGGCAGCTCCGCGCTTTAGCCCTTGTCGGTGTTACCGTCCTTGGTGCTGTTATCGGCTAATTTAGCCGAGGTTATCGTCATTTGGCTTTTGAAAGTTACAAAGAGGACCGGGACCGATTTCCACACCATTAACTAACCTCATTCAGGTTAGAGGAGATTCACCGAGCTTATGTTTTGATTTGCAGATCTGTTTTGTATAACGTTAAATCCGATTTCTTTCATTATTTCTCACAGGCAGCTGTGTGATTTGCAGGTGCCCAGACGCTGGGAGCTGTCTCTCACCCGGGCCGATTATATAGCGCTTGCATAGGTACGTCCTGCAGATCGATGCCAATGCACAGTGCAAAGGCTGTGGTAAAGCGTGCACGAATAATAAATACATCTTCCTGTAGTGTAAGCAAAGTAACAGGTGTACTGGAGGTAGACGGGAAGATGAACTCATGTGGAGTTTGTTTCTTTCCAACCATTTCCTTATTTTCTGTGTCCAAAATATGCAGTGTCTGTACGGTCGAAACTGCCGTTAGGGTGTAGTAGTTTCAGCCGTGATTTGGTGATTAGTGTGGTTTGACACTGTCCCATGATGCACTAGTGACCATCTGGTTTAACTTGACCAGCGGAAGGCGGTTCACCACTCTGATTAAGAAGACATGATAATCTCACCCAAAAGTGCCAGATTTGAGCATTCTCCACCTCCAAATGTCTGTGGGACTCTTGAAGATGTGACACTTCGCGGTATGGACAGGCAGACGGCCAGCCCAGGTCACAGAGAGCCCCAGGCTGTTTCAGCTATTTCAGTGCTCATTAAAGTAATTTAAACAGTGAGTCACCTTACTCAGTAAGGGACTAATTAAAGAATCTGAAGAGCTTGGTTATCCGGTTTATGGTGCGTTTGTGGTGCTTTCTGGTTATCCCCCCTGGTTTATGGTGTGTGAGTGGGGGGTTTCCCGGTTATCCCCCATGATTTATGTAGTGTGACTGTGAGATATATGATGCATGAGTGTGGGATTTCCTGGTTATATGCACTGGTTTATAGTGTGTCAGTGTGGGGTTTTCCTGGTTATATGCACTGGTTTATAGTGTGTCAGTGTGGGGTTTTCCTGGTTATATGCACTGGTTTATAGTGTGTCAGTGTGGGGTTTTCCTGGTTATATGCACTGGTTTATAGTGTGTCAGTGTGGGGTTTTCCTGGTTATATGCACTGGTTTATAGTGTGTCAGTGTGGGGGTTTCCTGGTTATATGCACTGGTTCATAGTGTGTCAGTGTGGGGGTTTCCTGGTTGTACCCCCAGTTTATGGTGTGTCAGTGTGGGGTTTCCTGGTTATATGCACTGGTTTATAGTGTGTCAGTGTGGGGTTTTCCTGGTTATATGCACTGGTTTATAGTGTGTCAGTGTGGGGTTTTCCTGGTTATATGCACTGGTTCATAGTGTGTCAGTGTGGGGGTTTCCTGGTTATATGCACTGGTTCATAGTGTGTCAGTGTGGGGGTTTCCTGGTTGTACCCCCAGTTTATGGTGTGTCAGTGTGGGGTTTCCTGGTTATATGCACTGGTTTATAGTGTGTCAGTGTGGGGTTTTCCTGGTTATATGCACTGGTTCATAGTGTGTCAGTGTGGGGGTTTCCTGGTTGTACCCCCAGTTTATGGTGTGTCCTGTGTTCACCCAGCTCAGGGTGAGTGGTGCCCCATCCCCCCAGGCAGGATGAGGGAGTGGTGGGTCCAAGTCGGCCTGCTGTGCATCCCCCTCATCGCCGTCTACCTGCACATCCCCCCACCGCAGCTCTCCCCCAACCTGCAGACCTGGCGTGCTGCTGGCTCTGTCTTCACCTTCAAGGGACACAGCATCTTTTACCGAGGTGGGTGGGGTCTGGCTGGGACAGTGCGTTTCATCAAAGCGGAGGTCTACTTAGGCATTTAGTGAGAGCGCCCAGTCATACAGCTGAATATCTGCTGAGGTCAATGACCTTGTTCCAGGCTGGATGCTGTTAGGTTCCAACATCTGAGTAGCATGTAGCTTGACTTCCTTAAGTAAGATGCCCTGCAGCACGAGTGGCTGAAGTGTAAGTCCGCCGTGTGTATGCATGAGTGTTTCTGATGTGGTGCTGAGCGCCAGATCTGCTAGGTGTAGCTGTGTGATCGTCCTGAACAGTATGATTTGGGGGCGCAGGAGTGATCTTTCAGCAGTGCTCTCTCCCTGTCTCCCACAGAATCGTTCGGTGCCGTGGGAAGCCCCGATATGGTTCTCCTTTTGCACGGCTTCCCCACCTCCAGCTACGACTGGTACAAGGTAAGGTGGAGGTCACATGAGCAGCGATGGCCAATCACTGCACATATAGACTGTGTGTGTGTGTGTGTGTGTGTGTGAGAGAGTGTGAGAGGACTTGCTGGGCCGTCATTCTGCTGATCCACACAGATCTGGGAGCCCCTGAGCCAGCGATTCAATCGGATCATCACACTTGATTTTTTGGGCTTTGGCTTCAGTGACAAGCCGGTGAGTGGGGGTGTCCAGGTGTGCTCTGTAATCTCAATTTTGACCCGGTTTCCCCCTCTAACGGCCCGGGTTCTGCGATGTCTTGCAGCGGTCCCACCGGTACTCCATCTTCGAGCAGGCCAGCATCGTGGAAGCCTTGGTGTCTCACCTAGGGCTGGCCAATCAGAGACTCAACCTCCTGTCACATGACTATGGTGACACCGTGGCTCTTGAGCTGCTCTATAGGTTAGTCAGACGATGGGCTGGTAGGGGAACTCGCTGCACTCTCAATATCTCTGCATCTCTCTGCACATCCTGCCAGGAGTGACCACAACAAAACCGGACATCTGACGATAAACAGCCTCTGCCTGTCCAATGGAGGTAAAGTGACACCATGGCTGCTGCTCTCCTGCCCAGCAGCAGGTGGCATAGTGATTAAGACTTTATTTTAGTTGCCAGGGTTTCACCCTTTAAATGGGGATTTGCAATGAATGGTAACGGTGCTTTTTAAATTACACTAGCTGTGTACATTTAATCTATTTTTTTTTCTCCCATTAATAGGAATTTTTCCAGAGACTCATTATCCAAGATTGATCCAGAAGGTCGGTTGATATTTACACACCGTTTTAATGTCCCTTTCAGTGCTTGACGCTGATAAGTGGCTTCACCTCTTCTCTCATTGGTGCTCGGTAGGTGCTGAAGGATTCGGGCTTCCTGTCCCCACTACTAACGAGACTCACCAACTTCCTGTTCTTCTCCCGAAGGTGAGGGCCTCACACGAGTGAAGATGGGGGGTGTCTGAGTGGAAGCGATGGGTGAAAGTGCAACTGGGCATGGATAACTTTGTTGTGAAATTAGTTATTATTTAACAGTCAGGCTCTTACCGTATCTCAGATAAAGGCTTAGTACCAAAGGTGATCCATTTAGCTTGCCTTTGTATGTGAAGACCAGCAGGGGGCACTGTGAGTAGAGCTACTGCAGTGTCAGGTAGCAGCGAATGCAGTGTTATTCACTTGGGCTACAGGAGGTTGATGGTGTATCTCCTGCATGCACAATGCTCTGTGCATATGCCTGTCCTACTTGGTTTGTTTACAAACGTTCTCCTTTGAGCGGTTGGCAGCATCGGCGAGGTGTTTGGGCCCCACACTCAGCCCACAGAGGCCGAGGTCTGGGACATGTGGACCGGGATCCGCTTCAATGATGGGAACCTGGTCATGGATAGGTATGGCGCCCCCTACTGACATCTTTTCCATCACTCTGGTCTTCAGCTCATTAAGGTTTCCATAGTGACTGAGTAGCATCACTCATGATGCCTGGGCTCATCTTCTTTTCCAGCATCCTCCAGTACATCAACCAGAGGCTGAAGCACCGGCAGCGCTGGGTCGGAGCTCTCACCTCCACCCTGATTCCACGTGAGTATGGCCACCATGTGACCAGCATCAGCATTGTGCTGTTCCTCTTCTGGTCCTGAGCTCCACCTAGTAGTCAGCACTGGGTGCAGCACCCTGTGTCTTTGGAAAACATTTGTGGGGAGGGGGGCTCCTGAGGATCAATTCTTAAAGTAGCTTCTATCCCCACATCTTCCACTTGTAATCCTAAGCACCATCATGGCCTGAGCTCATTCTCACAGTACCAGCATCCAAAGAGGTTTTCAGACTGCCGTAGCAATGAAACGAACGGTTCCTGAATTTGGGGAGATCAGCTTAGGTGCCGTCCTATTGGGCAAACCTCATCATATGACCTGCCTTCTGTCTTTCAGTTCACATGATCTATGGACCTCTAGACCCAGTGAACCCTCACCCTCAGTTCATCAGCCTGTACCGGTGAGTGACCTCTTCCCATTGGCTGCTGCTTTTGAGCTGGTCACTGTTGTAATTTCATGACCTTGAGCTCGATGGCCTTGTTAGTTCATTTTCATTTCACCACGTGAAGTCCTGGAGCTCATCTGCTCCACATCAGAGCACTGCATCGATCGAGCCTCTGAGTAACTGCAATGAGCTGTACCTTGCCCCCCCCCCCCCCCCCTAGGAGCCAGGTCCAAAGGTCTACAGTGTCCATTCTGGACGAGCACATCAGCCACTACCCCCAGCTGGAAGACCCCACCGGCTTCCTCAACGCCTATCTCAGCTTCTTCAACTCCTTCTGAAGATCTCCCATCCAATCCAGACATGCAGCTTGTTTGCGTCCATGCGCTAAGCCGGGTGACCCTAGACGGCTCAGACTGTGCCATAACTGAACCAGCAAACTGCTCTATGCAAACGATTCAGCGCGGGGCTCTGTTCACATGAACGTAGTGGTTTCAATCACATGTTCAGGGTGAACCTCTAGTCATCATGTTGACAGTTGTCAAAACAGTGTTTATTTTTCTTCAGTCTTCCATACGAGATGCAATATGTGCGAGAGAACTCTGGCTAATGTTTGATTAGATGACTACTGATATGAATGTATGACCCAGAGAGACTGCAGTTGTTCTAAAGCTCGGTGTTTTGTAACTGGGGCTTGAGTACCATCTTGCTATGAACTGGTAAGTTGCCCTGAGCATCAAGAAATTTTGGAAATATTTTATGCCAATTAAACTAGTTTTTCAAACGTGTCTTCCCTTTTTTAAGTTACCAATGTAACTTGATATCGGGGTCAGAGAGCAACCCTGGAGTAAAGGGTACGGCAGTGATGTGATTACACTTCCAGCATGGGATTCAAACCTATGGCCACCTGGATATAGTTACAGGTCCCTAACCCACTGAGCCACACACAATGGAGTAGCATGTGTCTGTATTTTAAGTCTCCTACTGCAAAAACATGAAAAAGAAAAGACAGATCTTTGTCATGGTCACACAGTGCCCCCATGTGGATGAAATGAGTAAGAATACCCAACAGTCGAAAAAGGCAAGGTGAAGGTAAAGATGTGCATGTACACAAGCTCTGTTTATCTGGGATAGACTCCAAACTCACTGCTGCCCTGTAGTGGGTAAGTGGAATGGAGAAACAGAAGGATGGACCACATTGAGGAGAACAAGTAAAAAGTAGGTCTGAAACAAACTGACTGGTTACAGGGTTGCTCTGGTGATCTGTAATTCTGATCCCAAAGAACTTTACAGGTTAATAGTAAAAAATCATGGGCTCTGCCATCTATGAAAATATTACACGTGATGTAGGGTCCGATCCAAGCCTGGATATATCAGTCTTAGCCCAACTTAAATTCGACTTTTACTGTGAGATGTTGTGTAGGCACAAACACACATGATAAGAATAAATAAAATGCAATAGCTTTACTTATCAAAACTATGTTTGTACTCTTTTGTGTGATGTAAACTCCATCCACCCATTTTCCATACCCACTTGTCCTATGCAGGGGTGTGGGGATCCTATTCCAGAAGCTATGGGCACAAGGCAGGGAATAACCCAGGATGGGGCCAGGTATTGGTCTGGCAATGTCCCTGCCTTCGACTGCTGCCCCGAGCCACAATGCACCAGATCCCAATGGTCCCCCCTGCAGGTAGTGGGCCTACGGGATGGTGGACCCATGCAGCTCTTTCAGGTTTCGCATTTACACTTGCTGCAAATTCCACCAAAGTATCATTACAGCAATGCCCAAATGCAGTCATCCTTACTCTCAGCATCCCCATTAGGCAGAAGTAACTCTAGAAGAGAGAAAGAGGGCAGGACCGCGTGCCCAAAATGTGAGGACAGAGGTTGTGTACCTGAAAGGTCGAAACAGAGGGTAGGCCTGCCTGCCTGAAAAGTGAGGACAGGGCAGGTCTGTGTAGCCAAAGGGAGAGGACAGAGGGCAGACGTGTATGCCACAAAAGTTAGGACAGAAGGCAGGCCTGAGTGCCCGAAAGGTGAGGACAGAGGGCAGGTCTGTTTGCCTGAAAGGTGAGGACAGAGGGCACGTCTGTGTGCCTGAAAGGTGAGCACAGAGGGCAGGCCTGAGTGCCTGAAAGGTGAGGACAGAGTGCATGTCTGTGTGCCTGAAAGGTGAGGACAGAGGGCAGGCCTGAGTGCCTGAAAGGTGAGGACAGTACAAAGGGCAGGTCTGTGTGCCTTAAAGGTGAGGACAGAGGGCATGTCTGTGTGCCTAAAAGATGAGGACAGAGTGCATGTCTGTGTGCCTGAAAGGTGAGGACAGAGGGCAGGCCTGAGTGCCTGAAAGGTGAGTACAGTACAAAGGGCAGGTCTGTGTGCCTTAAAGGTGAGGACAGAGGGCACGTCTGTGTGCCTGAAAGGTGAGGACAGAGGGCAGGCCTGAGTGCCTGAAAGGTGAGGACAGAGGGCATGCCTGAGTGCCCGAAAGGTGAGGACAGAGGGCAGGCCTGAGTGCCCGAAAGGTGAGGACAAAGGGCAGGTCTGTGTGTCCGAAAGGTGAGGACAAAGGGCAGGTCTATGTGCCCGAAAGGTAAGGACAGAGGGCAGGTCTGTGTGCCTGAAAGGTGAGGACAGAGGACAGGTCTGTGTGCCTAAAAGGTGAGGACAGAGGGCAGGTCTGTGTGCCTGAAAGGTGAGGACAGAGGGCAGGTCTGTGTGCCTGAAAGGTGAGGACAGAGGGCAGGTCTTTTTGCCTGAAAGGTGAGGACAGAGGGCAGGTCTGTGTGCCTGAAAGGTGAGGACAGGGGAAGCAGGGAGGAGTTAAACAGAGCACTGGATGGGAGACCTTCAGATTCTACTCCTAAGCTATCACTCAACTGGACTCTCTGAAACACTGCCACCTTCACCCCATAGATCCCCAACTGTCAGGTACAGAAATATCTGTCAGGTACAGAAATATCTGTCATGTGACTGTTACTGTACATGCAGTGCTACCTATCATGTGCAACAATGTCTGTTTATGTGCAAAATGCACTATGTTCATAAACTCAATTGACATATTTTTATTCTTATTTTATTCTTATTTTACTGTAATGTACAGTACATTCTACTTTTTATGCAGTATATTTTAAATTGCTTGTTAAATTTCTTTGTATTTCGTGGCTTTTTAACACCAACCATTCCGAGTAATGCATAAGAAATTTTATTGTACTGGAAATGTATGATTCTATTCTATTCTACTCTCTTTTCACAGGGGGAGGAAGACTGACAGAGAGGAACATTCATAGCTGAAAGAGAAGGCATGCGGGAAATCCCCAATACACACAACGCAATACAAATAAAAAGCACTGATGTTTTGCTATGCAAAATGAAATGGTAAAACCACAGCATGCTATCAGGACGATTCCACACACAGAGAGACAGGTAAGCAGACAGACAGACCGAGACAGGCAGGCAGAGAGAGAGGCAAACGGACAGAGACAGACACACACACATAAAACGCTGTCAGGCAGACAGACAGTTAAGCAGACAGACAGACAGAGACAGGCAGGCAGAGAGAGAGGCAAACGGACAGAGACAGACAAACACACACACATAAAACACTGTCAGGCAGACAGACAGACAGGTAAGCAGACAGACAGAGACAGATAGACATAGACAGGCAGGCAGAGAGAGAGGCACGTACCACATTGTAGCTATCGTGAAGTCTTCTCTGGCTTTGACTGCCGGCTCTGTCTTCACCAGAAGATTCTCATGTTCATTCATACAGACAGTTTTAAGAACATAATGATGATATAATTATGCTACATTTATGTAGCGCCTTTCACAAACCCAAGGTCGCTTTACAAAGAGAAGGAAAAACAAAACATCAAGCAGTACAGAGAGCAATGTTCATTAAACAGGAAAGTATTAAGTCAGAAAGTAAAGAACAGTCATAGAGGGATTGAGGAAGACAGCATGGCTCAGCTGGCGATGGAGGCTGAGAGACCTCCTCATGGCCTCACGCAACGTGAAGATCAAGCACGCAAGCACAACGACCACTCTTCAGCACTCAGCTGATAAACACTCAGTTCTTAGGCAAATTAATTCTGCTGGTCGTTTTGCTTGCATACATGATAGGTTTATATCTTAGGGACACATCAGTAATTTAACTTTGGACTCTAATTTCTTTTACATTTATTAAAGATCTAGATGGTTAGCAAAACAATTTACATTTACTACCTCAGATTACTTCTGGTCATGTGACCAGGCCCAGCCTCAGCATTTTTAAATTAATGAAACGTAATTAGTATGGACGTAACATGTCTTGGTGACGTGGTGGAGGATAAGCTCCGCCCTGCTTGTGTAGATGTGCATCTTCTCCCCGCAGTGTGTCGCTCTAAACTGCCACAGTGTCTGTGCCCTGTGATGAACTGGCATCACACCCAGGCTGTGTCCCTGTCCTACACCCCGTAGGTTCCTCTCAAGGTTTCTTCCTGCTAGAGAGAGTTTTTCCTTGCCACTGTCACCTCAGGCTTGCTTGGTGGGGGTTCGGGCTAGTTATACGTAAAGTGCTTTGTGACAATGACTGTTGTTAAAAGCGCTATATAAATAAAACTGAATTGAATTGAATTGTGTGTGTGTGTGTGTGTGTTAGGTTTATATTATATTACATTATCCATGCATACAGACATTGCAGGATTCTCAGTTCATTCGTGGGGTTTAAAATGACACTTGTTACAAAGAGTCACCACAGTGAACGTGCTGCTGGTGATGTGCAACAGGGCAAAATCCAGTCCCACCGTACAACATCTGTAGTTATTAAGTAAAGAAACGCTGCATATTATCTCCCTCTGCTGGCCAAACTGTGCCACTGCAGGGGACGGACAAACAGGACAGAGATTGCTCAACATTCCATCCATCCATATAATAATAATAATAATAATAATAATAATAATAATAATAATAAAAACATGTCTAAATGATATTGGGCGGGCAGACAGGGAGCGAATTAATCCTGAAAGATCAAATGTACACAAAGCACAGTGATAAATACCAGTTCAGTTGTTTCCACTGCAGCACCGGATTGATGATTTCCTGCTTAAATCAGACATTGTAAATCAACTGTGTGTGAGCTGTCAGGGTCGCATAAACTTTCATACATAACGTAAGAACATCATCTTCGTTATATGTGAAAATTCCCCCGCATGGACAAAATTACCACATTAGGTTAAACGTAAAGCCGGCGGTAAACTTTAAGACTTTGAAAACCAATGACTTTGCGATCCTTCAAAATGAGCGCGATTAGTCTCTGTTTCTCAGTTTTTTTCTCTAGTTCTGAGACAATGGATACTTTTTAGTTTTCATACAGCGCATATAGACAGGATCCAGCACAATGCCGGACAGTAATAACGTTATCAAACATACCCGGCGTTCAGCGTATCGACCACGTTTCCTGTCCTCCGGGATGATGATGATGATGAAGAGGCACCCGCTACAGCGCTACACCGAGCTGACGCTTGAACGCAGAACCGTACTCGGGAATCAGCGCCCCCCGCAGGCGACACGACGTGCGGCACGAAGCGGCGGCACACCAGCTTTCAAAGTACCACTGTTAAACTCTAGGACAAAGAAATATTCTGTTAACATATATTGCTCTTAATTGTCATTAAGGACATACTTTTAAAAACAAACAGTGTGTTATTCTTTTTTTACTCCCATTTCTTGTAATCCATACAATTACTGCAACCAAAATTGACAGCTCTGGTGCAGTCAAACGAAGTGCTGTTTTTTAAAATCAACTTTTTAAAATAATTCTCACAAAATAGATAATATAATGAAGCTAACCTTGGGATTTTTCGTGTGTACATGGAGTTTACAGTGTATGACCTCTGCAAATCTAATTTGACAGTTCTGTTGTCCCAGATCAGATTTTCCCAAAACTTTGTTTTTTTTTTAATCGTCATTTTGAGTGCCAAACTTGCCAAGCTTCTCATCCGGCCTGTGACCACCCCCAACTGGGCGGCCGTGACTAGGGGCACCATAAAGGGAGGGTGGTTAGGACGATTCCAAGGGCCCCTGAGAACATAATTGGACTGGTTTGGGCGCCCGAGATGATGCGCTTTCATTGGGCCCAAAACCTCCAGCAGCCGTGACTGTCCAATGTGACTGTCCAATGTGTCAAAAACATATCTGAACATCAAGCGACACGGTCACTGTCCCACATTAGGTGAAAGTTTGTCACACCTCACACTTACAAAGAGAAGGGTGTCAACAAAGCTGAACCAAACATAAAATGTCTGCTGCTGTTTCAACGCTGAAATAAATCTTTCGTCAAATAACTAATGTAGTTTAAAGTATTCCATTAGACTACTGATTTACCTCATTCAAACTATGCCTAACTACATCTTCTAAAAGCTAATAGTGGTTAATGTAAACATTCAACCTTAAGTTTTTTTTTAAGAGATAAACATATTACTGGGCAAATAAACGCGCGACTTTATGCTTGGTGTTTTAAGTATTCAGCCAGAGGGCCTTACGAGAGAAACAGGGTAATGTTTATGTGGGATCCATACAGAATGAAGGTATGACGGTCGACGAAGAGTCAGCTTTTAGAAGGTAAAGTAACGGATCTTCTTTGCTGCGATCCTCTGACGGTAAATCGTGTAAACCCCCAGAATATCGTCTATTCATATGAACTGCACATGTAAACCACCATTTGTCCTGTGCAAGCTTACAGATCTTTCTCAACGCTGATATTACAGTGACGCATTTACAGTTCCCAGGAAAAAAAAATACAAAATAGTATCTATGCTTAAATTTATTAGAGAAACACAGTCCCTTTCAGTACAAAAATAAATGTCAGAATCTGAAGGCAGAACATTATCTAGTGCCATATATGATACATCAACAAGTATATGGATTTATTTGTCTGCTGTGCGTTTATAGTTTATTAAACAGCCACCAAAATCGATTTTTACAAAGTTTTGAAACTGAGTTAATATACGCACGTGATGTGTCACCAACAGTATCATGATCACAAAGTGAATAAAAGCATTTTAGATAACATTAAACACTGTGGCATAATTTAATGTTTAGATGTCTTTTCAGCAATTAAGAATCTTGACTAACATTAAGTCAACCGATCATCACTGGCGTAAGCACGATGGAATATAAGGGATTCATTGAATTTAAAGTTTCTAAGCGTCCTTGACTCGAATGATCATTAAAATAACATTTTGTATGCATCCAGAGGGAAAACAGACCGGTATTAATCAGATTGCAAAAGCTGTAAATAAAATCCACAGGACGCGGAGTGTCTGCTGATTTCGAGTGATACGTCTTTATAGACTACTGATTTACCTCATTCAAACTATGCCTAACTATATCTTCTAAAAGCTAATAGTGGTTAATGTAAATATTCAACCTTAAGTTTTTTTTAAGAGATAAACATATTACTGGGCAAATAAACGCGCGACTTTAAACTATGCCTAACTACAGTAGTAAATCAGTAGTCTATAAAGACGTACCACTCGAAATCAGCAGACACTCCGTGTCCTGTGGATTTTATTTACAGCTTTTGCAATCTGTAACGCATTCATTATTTACACATATAGCAGGTACAGTAATCCTTATGCTTCAGTAGTCCTGCGGTTTTCTTTCTTTTTTATCATTAGACTGTCATATTATGTCCGGAAAAAGACACTTAACATGTATTGAGGGTATGTTCTGAGCACATGGACTCAGCATAACAAAACGGACAGATACACACCGCACGCAGCCGGCTGATCTGCGGCTTTACTTTCTTTTGCCGATTTGTGCCATGAGACGCGCGTTGTCCGCCGCCTTGGCGCGGAGGCTCTTGGCTTTGGCGATGTTGAAAAGGATGTTCATGATGTTGGTCGGCACGTCCAGGGAGAGAGTGAACTTGGCTTGTCGGTCGCTCTTGGCGCTGTTCTGGTACATCTTACCCCTCAGCTGCGTCTGGCTCAGGTACCTGTAGCTAGAAGCAGGAAACGTCCTTTTCTCCCGACTCTCGGCATTAGACGGCAGGTACCCGGGCAGGTAGAGAAAGCCCCGGGCGTCCGGCAGCGAGTCCCGGGAGAGGTCGCCCTTTTTGGTCCCTGAAAGGACGTCGTTGTCGCACAGGAGCCTGGAGTCGCTGTCGTAGAGCCTGAAGCAGAGGCCGTAGGTGGGGGCGCACAGGACGGCGAGCATCACCAGAGCTTTCAGGGGCAGCAGCATGATGTCTGCATGGATAGATGGATGGATGCATGGATGGATGTTACGACGACATTGCGGTTTAGATGGCTTACAGCGCGCAATGCCACAGCACAATTTCCTTTGATTGGACTAATTCAATAAAGTTTGCATACCATTTGCAAAATTATGGAAAATAAATGTTAACCTCAAAGTAAACAATCTGCTTTATCCGAATATATCCAGGAAACCTTAACTGTCCTGATAACTCCGCGTCGAATGCTGGTTTGGCTTGATTTTGATCATTTCTCCGTTTCCCGCACCACTCTGCTTATCTGAAAATGCGGGTATTAACCGTGAACCTTTATGGTTTAATAGCCTTTGTGTAGCCTACTACTCGTGTGACACGGCGGAAATAAAATGTATGGAGTGCAGATGACGCCCAGGGTGGGTGGATCTGGGCCATCTGCTCCATCATCAGAGCCGCCCCAGCTCCGGAGCTACAGCCGCGCCGGTACCCGGACAGGACGGGGCCGTGTGAAGCCCGCAAGGGCAAGAGAAGCAGAGCGAGTTGGGAGCCTCGCACAGAAATGTCCCCTGTTACGGATGATCCATATTTATCAAATATCTGTTACAAATATGACAGACCCGTGTGTAAGAGCGCGAGTCAGTGTCACACGTGTGAAAAAGTCCCGTTATAAAGTCGGTATTAAGCTTTAACCAGAAATGCGGAGCTATGACAGAATGCCCTCTGATGCAAACTTTTAAAAGTATTTATTAAAAGATCTTACTAAATACATTTACAGAAGCATGCAAACCCAAGTAATTGTGGGTGTAATTTAGACTAGTCTAATTTTGCTTTAAAAATTAATATCTTTTATATCGGCTAAAGCAAAATCTCAGTACCTGATACACTAAGGTAGGCTGCACATAAGAAAAAGAATGAATTCACATTTTAAACTAAATACATCACATAACGTAAATTAATGTCAAAAAGTTCTTTAAATTGCAGCATTATACAAGATGAACAGAAACAAATCTTACCCGGTTTTCGGAGTTTACGTAGATGATGCCACTTGTGATGCAGCTCAGAGTAAAGATGAAAGGAGAAAAAGAATATAAAAGTTTGCTTTATACCTTTTGTTTGAAGAACTTACTCTATAGTTTGTTTGTCCGTCTTCACCCCTGTACTATATAACCTCTCCGATTACGCGAATGAATCGTAATTCCATACGATGCAGTTCGGTGACTCAATGAAACGCGACGTGCGCCGGCGTCACGCGCCTGACACGCTTTTAAAACCACCGGATCGCATCCAGAATCGCGCAGCATCGCGGAGCCGCTGCCGATGTCCTGCCTTATGCTCCGCGTAGCTGACCGACGGGAGCCCCCGACACGAAGCACCGCAGAGCGTCCCACGTGTGTCCGCGGACATCAGGGCGTCAATGGCGTGGTGCTTAACCCCGCGGTGCATACGCGCACAAAGCAGCTCGATGCGCGCGTCTCCATGCCGGTGTGAAAGAAACCCGCGTTGTGTCATTTTACTCATAGCTACACAATCAGTTGTCCAGATTTAGTTGTCTGTAAATATTTTTCAGATTAAGTAGAATTTATGAATTTCTGTAATAGTACTAGGATAATCAACACATTTAATAACTAATTGCTTAAACTCAAATTTCACAACTTATAAGTCTCTCTTGCGAGAGAATCTTACTTTCGGGTATTCCGCAGAAAGAGCGCAGAAATGGGAAGGAGAGTGGCTATATTAGAGGTTGGTGTGCTTTTCGATTTTTTACGGTTTTATTTTATTATTTTCCGCGAAACTCAAAGGAAAGCAACGGGGACACTTGCAGAAATAATCTAGCCTAATTAAAAAATATCATAGGACCAGTGTGGCTAGCGCCATATCATTAAAAATCACAGTATCGATTATAAGTGACCTGGTGTAAACATATCTGTCAATTACATAACCGAGAAGCGGTGAGTCATTTCCTTACGTAAATTTAATATCACCTGTATGACGACTCAGCCTATTAAACTGTTAAAGTATTGAAATGTAAAGGTATTATATCTAGAAGTAGGCCTGTCTCGAACACACGTTATATTTAAGTAATTGTATGTGTATAGCATGTTTTGTTATCAGAAGTGGGACAATAAATGATTTCATTTAAAGCACTACCAAAGCTTCACATTATTGGTCGGTATACACTCATTGAGGTTGTGACCGAAACGTTGCAGGTTCAAGACCCAGGAGAGATAGACACTGCTGCTGTGAAACCCTTACTGTCATGGTGCTCAATAACCCAGACTGTGTCTGCTACGGAACTTCATGACATGAGACTAAATATCTGGGTCAACAATTTCCTGCTCAGCCAGAGGTCTAATCACAGAACATCTCTTCTGATTGTGTGGTCCATGACATGGTCCTACAGAAGGTCACCGTGATGGAGCACTTCCCTCACAACATGTATGATACAGCCTCTGTTCCTTCTTCAGCAGTACAGGTCCCTCCGTGCTGCCCCCTGCTGCATGGGCATATGTACTGCAATGGGGCAGGGATAGTACCCCAGCTGGAAATCACAGTGCAGCCAAGTTTCACTGTCTGACCAATTTAAGTGTGATTCTGAAAGAGACGGGAGGACAGATGAAGAGGACAAAGGCGGATTTCATTATTAAAAACGTGACTCTCTTCACCGCACGAGTCTGGGGAGCCGACAGACTCTGACCAAGCTGCCGATTAGGCGTGAGGATGGGGGGGGGGAATGACTTCACTTCTCATGATCAGAGCGAAATAAGCAGGTCTTCAATTAGCCACTTCAGATTTAAACACAGAAAAGGGACATTTTACTATTTATACCATTGAAATAAGTTACCAGATTTGCACTGGCATTTTCAGCAGTATTACACAATAAGATTAAAGAATCGCCACGATGGAATATCTTTAAAAATACATTATTTTTAAAAGGTACAAAATCACTTTATATTTCATGGTTTTACAAATCTTTTCAAACAAGACAGTTCTGGCTAAAAAAACACTCAAATAGTGAGTTTGGTTATTTTCATAACCTTTAAAACAGTTCCATGATGGCAAATAACACAAATATAACCTGTTATTCTATGGAAATCAGAATGCTTTGTGTTGTTTAATGGCCAGTTTGTGTTGTACCTTCACATAAGGGGGCAAATAACACTGTTTATGGCATCGGTGACACTCATAGTTCACAGGATATAAGTTGACACCACTGTCTGACAGTTCTCACACTGGCCACTAGTGGTACTGACAAGCCACCACTTTTAAGCTAATCACGTCCCATATGGTTCAGCCCCCTTATCTAACAATGAAAACCAGCGGCAAAAGGCCTACAGCTGCTGCTGGGTCATCACCTCTCCCTGACTGGCTTCTTCTCCTCTGCTGGTTCCTGTCCTGTGGTCATCTCCACCCCCCCCACACCGCTTCTCGCATTCCAGCTTGGTGGAGAATCGGTTGCGGGTCCCACCACAGCCCCCGTAGACAAACGGCCGGCACTCCCCCGAGCCTGCGTGATGATACCAAAGCAGATGGTACTCTGTGCATGACCCCTCACACATGGGCGCCTGGCAGGGGTCGGAGGTCAGATCTGCGTGAAAGGAATGGAATCAGGACAGGAGTTAGACGTGGTGCAAGGAGAAAGAGGCTGGAGATGGATCCAGGCAAACGGGACACAACAAAGAGACCAAAAGGTAAACAAGAAAGTGAGCGATTTACCAGCTTTCCTCACCCTGCTGTGCGAATAAGGCCCAAACACCACAGTGCTCAGTGATGTACTGGAGGAGCGGGTGATGTGGGGGTAGGTGGAACGTCACATGACTCAGCAAAGTCATGTGGGAGGTCAGACGATCGTGTGGAGTCAGGAGGGTGGTCAGGTGATCGTGTGGAGTCAAGTGGGAGGTCAGGTGATCGTGTGGAGTCAGGAGGGAGGTCAGGTGATCGTGTGGAGTCAAGTGGGAGGTCAGGTGATCATGTGGAGTCAGGAGGGAGGTCAGATGATCGTGTGGAGTCAAGTGGGAGGTCAGACGATCGTGTGGAGTCAGGAGGGAGGTCAGGTGATCATGTGGAGTCAGGAGGGAGGTCAGACGATCGTGTGGAGTCAGGAGGGAGGTCAGATGATCGTGTGGAGTCAAGTGGGAGGTCAGGTGATCATGTGGAGTCAGGAGGGAGGTCAGGTGATCATGTGGAGTCAGGAGGGAGGTCAGACGATCGTGTGGAGTCAGGAGGGAGGTCAGATGATCGTGTGGAGTCAAGTGGGAGGTCAGACGATCGTGTGGAGTCAGGAGGGAGGTCAGGTGATCATGTGGAGTCAGGAGGGAGGTCAGACGATCGTGTGGAGTCAGGAGGGAGGTCAGATGATCGTGTGGAGTCAAGTGGGAGGTCAGGTGATCGTGTGGAGTCAGGAGGGAGGTCAGGTGATCATGTGGAGTCAGGAGGGAGGTCAGACGATCGTGTGGAGTCAGGAGGGAGGTCAGATGATCGTGTGGAGTCAAGTGGGAGGTCAGGTGATCGTCCGGAGTCAGGTGGGAGGTCAGGTGATCGTGCAAAGTCAAGTGGGAGGTCAGACGATCGTGTGGAGTCAAGTGGGAGGTCAGACGATCGTGTGGAGTCAGGAGGGAGGTCAGATGATCGTGCGGAGTCAGGCGGGAGGTCAGGTGATCGTGCAAAGTCAAGTGGGAGGTCAGACGATCGTGTGGAGTCAAGTGGGAGGTCAGACGATCGTGTGGAGTCAGGAGGGAGGTCAGATGATCGTGCGGAGTCAGGCGGGAGGTCAGGTGATCGTGCAAAGTCAAGTGGGAGGTCAGACGATCGTGTGGAGTCAAGTGGGAGGTCAGACGATCGTGTGGAGTCAGGAGGGAGGTCAGATGATCGTGCGGAGTCAGGCGGGAGGTCAGGTGATCGTGCAAAGTCAAGTGGGAGGTCAGACGATCGTGTGGAGTCAAGTGGGAGGTCAGACGATCGTGTGGAGTCAAGTGGGAGGTCAGGTGATCGTGTGGAGTCAGGCGGGAGGTCAGGTGATCGTGCAAAGTCAAGTGGGAGGTCAGACGATCGTGTGGAGTCAAGTGGGAGGTCAGACGATCGTGTGGAGTCAGGAGGGTGGTCAGGTGATCGTGTGGAGTCAAGTGGGAGGTCAGGTGATCGTGTGGAGTCAGGAAGGAGGTCAGACGATCGTGTGGAGTCAAGTGGGAGGTCAGGTGATCGTGTGGAGTCAGGCGGGAGGTCAGGTGATCGTGTGGAGTCAGGAGGGAGGTCAGACGATCGTGTGGAGTCAAGTGGGTGGTCAGATGATCGTCAGGTGATCGGAGTCAGGAGGGAGGTCAGGTGATCGTCAGGTGATCGGAGTCAGGAGGGAGGTTAGACATTCGTGTGGAATCAGTCAGCAGGTCAAATGGTCGTGTGGAGTCTGGCAGGAGGTCAGGCAATCGTGTGGAGTTAGATATTGCAAGTTTGTCTCAGTATTCAGCGTAAAAATGTAATAATCAGGTAGGTATGAATTCCACCAAGGAGTCATTCTTGTCCCTTCCTTGTTCCTGTGTTATTCACTCTTTCATAGCTCGCTCATTCTTTGGAGCTGATTCTCTTTCATCTGCTGGATGGAGATGGTAACAGGACTGCTGTCCTGCAGTTCCATATTGGAAGATCCTTAAATGTGATTGGTCACCCAGCTCCCCACTAGCCCTCTACGCCGTGTGAGTGGGGTCCCTCATCTCTTACCTGCGGGGGCCCCACGCTGTCGCTTCAGCCGCTTGTGCCCGACATCACTCTCAGTGCCTGTGAGGGGGAGAGAGATGATCTCATTGGGACTCTGTGCCAGGGCTGGTGGGATACGTGGACATCAGCCCCCTCCCCCCCCCCCCCCCATCAGTACCAGCTGCTCCCGGTTAAATGTCACCAAACAAGCCTGTCGCAGTGGCTCCGTGACCCCCGCCTGCTCTAGGGGTCCGTTCCACTCTCACCTTCACTGGCCAGGTCTGCTAGTTTACACTGCTAATCCCGGACAGGCAACTCATTTCCGTCTGATGCAGCTGACAATGCACAGGTAAGCACCCCCTCTTCACCCTAAAGCTTGTGGCTTAGGAGACCATCAGTGCTTAGAGGCTGGGACTCAAGGAAGATTTAATACCTTATCAGCAGCTGCATTCTGCAAGGTGATTGGTGAAGAGTTTCGACCAATTGATCAAATGTCCTCCAGTCAGAAATTTATCTTATGAATGAGCGAATGGGCCAGAGTATTGAGAACGTCAGGAACCCACCAAGAGAGGAAGGCTCTGGTGAGGGAATGAGGTGCTCACACAGACACACACCTTCAATGCGAAATGCAGACCCTGCCTTTAATGGCGTTGATTGCTCATTACCATCCACACATGTCCTTCTGCCTCTCTAAATCAGAGATTTTTCATGGTTTCTTCTTGTCTTTGGAAGGTATGTTCACTCAATATCCTTTAATGGACCTGACTTCTAATGGACCTACTTGAGAAGTTGTAGAATGCCCTTAGCTCTGGATTGGGGATGAGAAGCATCTCTTCTTGATTCTCATCAAGACTTCTTTCTTTCTCAGAAACACTGAAGGCATGATCATGTTTCCTCTCCTCATCTTCACTCATCCCAGGTATCTCTGCATTGGGGTCCACATAGTTTGCTGACACCAGGTTCTCTTTACCTAAGGTCAGAACATAAAGTCCTCAATGAAGACACTTCACACCAGGGGCAAGAACACAAAGTCATCAATGTAAAGACAATTTACCCGAGACTAGGGTTGCAAAATTTTGTGAATTCCCCATTAATTCACATATATTCCCAATAATTCCCATGGAAAGTTTCCAACTTGGAATAGTTCCAAAATTCCCCAGCTTAGCTTTCCATAGAATGGAAAGGTTCCAGAAATTTACTGCCCCTTTGCAACCTTACCTGAGACCCTCAGTGTATTGATAAATGTAATAATTGACTGAATGCCTGATTGGTCTTGTTGACAATCCTCCAAGATGAAGACAGCATGAAGGGGACAGGCCAGCCTAGACTGGCTCCCAGACCGCAGCAGGGCTGTGAGTGGGTGTAACACTGCAAAAATTTGTCAGTCATCTGAGACCAATTACTGCCACTGGCCTTGCCTGGGCTGCTCACTGCCTGAAGCTAAATAGTTTGAGACTGTTATTTTTTTTATCATCTGACGGAAGCAATCAAGCAAATCTCTCCAATCCTGTTAACAAATGCACAGCACCTCAGGGGCAACACATACCAACAAGACCGGCTAATGGGCTCAGAATCTTGAATATCAAGTCAATTGTTAATACTTTGTACCAATTAAAGTTTCCAGTCATGTACATTTTAAAATATCCTGAGTAGAGGGAAACAAATTAGCCCAAGTTTCGTACAATACCAGTTAAGCTTATTTACGCCGCGACATTAACTGCAGTTTGCAGCAACATGAATGGCGCCCCCCAGGAGTCAGTAATAATTCAGTGATTCACACACAGGCGGCATTGTGCTGGGGGAAAATCAGATGAGTGCAGAAACACGTGAGTCCCGTACACGTCCTCACTGCCCCCGTCCGACAGGCACCTGCCGTTCGCCGTGCGGGCACATGGCAGATGGTGCGAGTCGCGGGGGTCCCAGGCCGCTTCAGTGGGTGTTCTAGAACATTCACGAGCAGCACTCTGGAAGGCTGTACACACACCCACACACACTCACGTGGCTGGCTCCCCCTGGCCTCACTACTTTGTCGCACCTCTTTACTGTTGTACTGTAAATAAGTGAGCTGTTGTTGGGACCTTGTGCGTTTCCCATTGGCTTCCCTCTGTTATTTTCATGCTCAACACGCTGCCATTGCCTGATACAAGTGAAGGAGATGCCTAATGTCCACCCAGGCCTTCCTCACTGTAAGCATATAAGCCCTGTTCTAAAAGGAGAACATAACGATACGACTATCGAAGTATCCAATGAAAAGAAGCAGATGTCTGGAAAAGACATTGCTTTCCCTTCACCATGCATAAACACACACATCACCATCTCAGCAATGCTGAAAGCTCACTGTACATAAACACTCGCACATCACCATCTCAGCAATGCTGAAAGCTCACTGTACATAAACACTCGCACATCACCATCTCATCAATGCTGAAAGCTCACTGTACATAAACACTCGCACATCACCATCTCAGCAATGCTGAAAGCTCACTGTACATAAACACTCGCACATCACCATCTCAGCAATGCTGAAAGCTCACTGTACATAAACACTCGCACATCACCATCTCAGCAATGTTGCAAACTCACTGTACAGAAACCTATGCACATCACCATCTCAGCAATGTTGCAAACTCACTGTACATAAACACTCGCACATCACCATCTCAGCAAGGCTGAAAGCTCACTGTACATAAACAATCGCACATTACCATCTCAGCAATGCTGAAAGCTCACTGTACATAAACACTCGCACATTACCATCTCAGCAATGTTGCAAACTCACTGTACAGAAACCTATGCACATCACCATCTCAGCAATGTTGCAAACTCACTGTACATAAACACTCGCACATTACCATCTCAGCAATGTTGCAAACTCACTGTACATAAACACTCGCACATTACCATCTCAGCAATGTTGCAAACTCACTGTACAGAAACTTATGCACATCACCATCTCAGCAATGTTGCAAACTCACTGTACATAAACACTCGCACATCACCATCTCAGCAATGCTGAAAGCTCACTGTACATAAACACTCGCACATTACCATCTCAGCAATGCTGAAAGCTCACTGTACATAAACACTCGCACATCACCATCTCAGCAATGCTGAAAGCTCACTGTACATAAACACTCGCACATCACCATCTCAGCAATGCTGAAAGCTCACTGTACATAAACACTCGCACATCACCATCTCAGCAATGCTGAAAGCTCACTGTACATAAACACTCGCACATCGCCATCTCAGCAATGCTGAAAGCTCACTGTACATAAACACTCGCACATCACCATCTCATCAATGCTGAAAGCTCACTGTACATAAACACTCGCACATCGCCATCTCAGCAATGCTGAAAGCTCACTGTACATAAACACTCGCACATCACCATCTCAGCAATGTTGCAAACTCACTGTACAGAAACCTATGCACATCACCATCTCAGCAATGTTGCAAACTCACTGTACATAAACACTCGCACATCACCATCTCAGCAAGGCTGAAAGCTCACTGTACATAAACAATC
The DNA here is from genome assembly GCF_048594095.1 of Paramormyrops kingsleyae. Taxonomy (NCBI): domain Eukaryota; kingdom Metazoa; phylum Chordata; class Actinopteri; order Osteoglossiformes; family Mormyridae; genus Paramormyrops; species Paramormyrops kingsleyae. Next base: position 10,376,522 of record NC_132797.1, read on the forward strand.
GCACATTACCATCTCAGCAATGCTGAAAGCTCACTGTACATAAACACTCGCACATTACCATCTCAGCAATGTTGCAAACTCACTGTACAGAAACCTATGCACATCACCATCTCAGCAATGTTGCAAACTCACTGTACATAAACACTTGCACATTACCATCTCAGCAATGTTGCAAACTCACTGTACATAAACACTCGCACATTACCATCTCAGCAATGTTGCAAACTCACTGTACATAAACACACGCACATTTCCATCTCAGCAATGCGGCAAACTCACCATGCATAAACACATGCACTACTAGTCAAATATTTTTGCACACACTGGGATTTTCTACATTTGCATGTTATTAAACATTTACTAAAAATACACTGATTATTCTTTGCTAGCAAATACATTTACAGTATGTTAACCATTTGAGTACCTTTATTAGCAAGAAAATGTCATATCTTTCATCAAAGTAACCTCTTCTAGCAGTTAAACCAGCAGAGAAAATTTAAGGCATTTCTTATTACAAGGGATAATTAAATACTGCTCTGTTTCCTGGGATGAAACAGTTAACTAATGAATTTAAAGTTCAGGGACAACCTAGAATTTGACTATGCCACACAAGCAGATAATAGGATGTCAGACATGCACTTCCATGCTAAAAAGGAATCTGCAAATAAATCTGCAGTTTATGAAATAAATGGAAACGTGGTAAAGATCTGTGGTGTACGAAAAAACCTTTGACCGGTAGTGCACACATTGCCTCCTGGGGAATTTTGCAAGCTCACCGCGTATAAACACAACGCACGTCACTGTAATGCCGCAAACTCACCACACATCTCAGTCACTTCCTGGGTCACCAGATCCTTGACCTCCTTTACCTGCGGGACACAGAGCACAGCAGGGCTGTCTAACTTTCCACTCCCAGAGTGCATTGCTGCCTTTCCGTGATTACAGCTTCCAAGCTCTCAATATCCTGGAGTGGTGTCCAAGGACACTGTAGTAGGGTATGAAGGCTACTGGTGACTTTCTGGTCCCTGTCCCAGAGACACTCCTGTCCAGCTGGGGTCTAAGGAGGAAACTCACCGTGAGTCCCGGGTCCCCTTTGTCCCCCTTACGTCCTTCTGCTCCCAGCATGCCCTGCGGGGGGCATGGCAGTCAAATGGCAACATCACTGATTACGTAGTAGCATCACCATGGAGGTGCTAAGCACCAGATGTTCTGATCCGGAGCCACCCGGCCACAGGACATGGCCTCCTGGGGGGCACCGTCGCCACACCGACGCCCTGCGGCCACTTATGCCACCCACTGCATGGTCACATGACCCTGCCAGTGAAATGCAGTTCACCAGCTGGCTTTAGCACCTACACTCTGTCACTATTACTTATGGTTGAAAAAACAATTCCTTACTGGATATGTGCTTGTCTTTTCAGTGCATGCATTGAACATGGACTCACATCAGCTCCTGTCGGTCCTGGGGCCCCTAGTGGGCCCCTTACACATGGCTTCCCTCTGCCACGGCGGCCCCGCTCTCCCTGGGGAGTAAATAGGATCAGGACACATGAAAACACCAAACCCCCTCCCCCACCCTGGAAACACGCTTCTGGGATGATGCTGCATCCAGTTGTGGGCAGTTCAGGTAAAGGCTTTTACTCTCTGGACCTGAACTACCGACCTATGGCTGCCAGGTGTATTTACACTCAGGTGTAAATGACAAAAAGGCTCAAGGATGTTCTGAAATAACCAAACCAGGTACAAGTGCAAAGTCCCCATTGAAATGCAGGGCCTGATAATTAATAAACCCCTATGACTGAAACATTGCCCCTTAATGGATTGTCCCTTTTAAATACAGATGCTAATGAGTAATCTGTGTGTAACTGCCTTGTCCTCCCTCACTGAAATGGGATTATAAAGGTATAAATCCTCATGTTGCATGATTAGGTACCTTAGGTCCGAGGTCTCCTTTGGGTCCAGCCGGGCCAGGAGCACCTGGGGCTCCATCTTTGCCTGCTGCACCTGCAGAGCCTTTGAGTCCAGAGAAACCCGGAAACCCAGTGGCACCCTACAGTGGTCATGCAGTGGAGTCACCATCGCAGCTCAGGGATACAAGCACACGGTACGTGTCCATAACACGGAAACACACACTGAGGTAGAGCTGTGGAAGATCAGCCCAGCAGTTAGGCAGGACCCACCTTTTGACCTTTTTGACCTGGCTCCCCGTCCGTGCCGTTCACACCACTGTCGCCCTGGTCGCCCTATAAACCAGAAACCGTTGGCAACGAGCGTTCAGCCGCCATAACAATACGACTATCGAAGTATCCAATGAAAAGAAACAGATGGCATCTGGACGGCATGACGTGTACATCTAATATTTCCCAGCATCAGCTGGTCTGCACGTAAAACCAGAACATAATGCAATTTCCTCAGTCAGATGATACACAAACTTGGTCAAAAGTTACAGCCTCATAACAACATCAGATTACGCCCATTCATCCATCTCCCAAACACTTTATGCTATGCTGCGAGGCACCGTCCTGCCCTGTGTGTGATCACATTACGGCCAGGAATATACAGCAATCGTTTGTAAGCAGACCCTGCGGACGTGTAAACAGAGCAACGTGAAAAGCTCATTGACATCCAGGGCCTGCCGTGAGAGCACACGGTGAGACACATGCTGGCCCATTTTGGCCCGTGTTCTGATGTTTCTGTCACCACACAGAGGGCTGCACACTCTACACTCATCTGTGTTGTCATGGGACACCCACCGCATTACCCAAAGCTGTAGGGTGAAGGTCTGCCACCGTGGGCAGCACAGAGCTGCCGGACAGCAACGGTGGTGGAAACCTGAACCCTTTATTAACAGGAAATGGGGACGAGGCTTCTTTGGATGGGCAACCATGAAAAGGTGCTAAGGTCTAAATTACTCCCTCAGCTGGTGCACGCTCACACCTTCACACTCACTCCCTAACTGCGCAGAGGAAATGTGGTCCCTCTCCATCTCTCAGGGTTAGATTACCTTCAGCCCAGGAAGGCCGCTGAGGCCGGGGGCCCCTGGAGTGCCTGGGAGGCCTGAAATCCCCTGGGGGGGTAAAAGGCAGTCAGATATTGAGGTATCAAAAAGCAGCGAGTCATGCAAGATGAGGGCATGTGATGACTGGATGGTGTACAGATACCCCTGTGAGCTTGGGGGCCTCACGTTGAACGTGGCTCCTTCCCGTGGTCACATGATTTTCACATTAATAAATCAAAGTAAACCTCCTCACCTGCTCCCCATCTAGGCCAGCAGCACCCGGCCGGCCCAGAAGGCCACGGAACCCCTGCACAGACACAAACAGCAGTTTAAGCAGCCATACCAGAGCCACAGTGCCCCCTACAGCCGCTGCACACACTGTCACCTTCTCTCCTTCTTCCCCTGTGTCACCAGGCTGGCCAGGCTCCCCTGAATCTCCCTGCAGGCAAAAGGTTGATCAGGTAAAAAGCCGGTAAACTCTTCAGCTTGTACAATCCAGGGAAACTAGTTCCTAACCTGGTCTCCTTTTTGGCCTTGTGGGCCTCTGTCTCCTTTGCTGCCCTTGACTCCATTCAATCCGTCACTGCCACTGTGGCCCTTGGAGGAAAATGAGCCAATCAGAAGAGAGCATGACTGTCCAGACTGTGACATCTTCATCTCACTGAGAAAGGGGGCTCATGTACTTTCCTCACACATCTGTTCACTCTGTAGGACATTATCAGTACATTAGCAAATGAGGCCAGTGCAGGAAAGAAAGTTTTAGGTTATGATACAAAGACCTACTGGTTCGCCATCAACACCAGGCTCGCCGGAGTCCCCCTGTGAACACATTGGACGTCACACGCTGGGGTTAAGATATGCATGTTTAAGCTCAACAACAGGGTGAAGCTTCTCAGGGACCTGTGTCCTTAGTCACTAAACCACATAGAATGGGATCCATTCCTTTAGTTGACCACACAAAATGGGATCCAATCCAAGTCACTAAACCATGGGATACATCCCCTTAATAACTAAACCATACAGAAGGGGATACATGACCTTAGTAACTAAACCATACAGAATGGGATTCAAGCCCTTAGTCACTAAACCATGGGATACATCCCCTTAATAACTAAACCATGCAGAAGGGGATACATGACCTTAGTAACTAAACCATACAGAATGGGATTCAAGCCCTTAGTCACTAAACCATGGGATACATCCCCTTAGTAACTAAACCATACAGAATGGGATTCAAGCCCTTAGTCACTAAACCACACCATAAGGGATCCATGGCCTTAGTAACTAAACCATACAGAATGAGATACATTCCCTTAGTCAGTAAACCACTCAGAATGGGGTCCATGCCCTTAGTCACTAAACCACACAGAATGGGATCCATGCCCTTAATCATTAAACCACAAGACCTTCTGGCCAACCGGTCCCCGGGCCCCAAATGGTCCCAATGCTCCTTTGGCTCCAGGATCTCCCTTTAGTCCCTTTGCAGGTAAGAAACAATAAATAGATGAAGATGTTAGTAAATAAACACACCATGGAGCATGATTCTAAGGTCCATATGAGATATTCCTCTGCAGGACAATGGCAGATCTAATCAATAACAAAATGTAGCATTTCTCTTTCTCACCTTTATACCTGGGGGTCCATCCTCACCCTTCTCCCCTTTGTCCCCATCAAAGCCTGGGGGTCCTCTGTCCCCCTAAAAATGTGTAACAGATTTTGTACTCTCTAGCGCCAGCACAAACCAGCCACTGTACATAATTCCATTTATCGCTATTGTCTCATCAATCCATGAACAATAATCTATTTACCACTGCCCCCTTGTGGCCTGTGTAACCTTGGGGTCCTGCCATCATCAGCGGACTCCCCTGGAGTCAAACATTAGTGAAACACATGACTGGGAGAGTCTCAGTACATGCGCTGCTCTTTACATGAAAGTTAATTAAAACGTTAATTACCTTTTCACCTTTGATCCCAGCCAGGCCACGGTCACCCTGCCAACACATTTTGAGAGTCAGACTTTACTTGATGTAGCATGTTTTCACAAGGAGGAGGTCGATGCAGAGGATTTTTACTGGATTTGAAGACGTGTATTATTAATACTCATAAGAAAGGTGACAGGCTTTGAGTCAGGTGTCCAGAGGCAGAGGCTGAATGAGTTGGACATGTCAAGTCAAACGTTTTTGTACTGTCAGCTGCAGTGGAGTGATCTGGACCTTTATCATGATGGCACTGATGTCTCAGCCAACAGAGAGTGTAATGTGGTTCAAAAGATTACGTCCTGTAGAGTTTATCTGCAGTGTTGCTTGTCAGAGAGGGGGGGTACTAGTGGGGGGGGGGGGGGGGGATCCAGAGGCAGGATGTAGGCTGCAATCAGCCATGCTCCAGTGGCTCAGGTTAGGTTTAGGGTTAGGGTTAGCCAGGGCACTCTGCTCATGCCAAGGAAACGACTGCAAATGCTGAGCAGTTAAACAGGAACAGGTGATCTGGGTAGGTCTGGTGGAGACTGCAGGGACATTAGCAAAAAAACCCTCACGCTGATACCCATGTGGAGAAGGGGCTGTAGCGGAAACGTCAGCATCGTCATGACGACCTTTCTGTAAGATTCCTTGGGGGAAAAGGAAGAGAAGAGCCTGTGCTGACTGACAAGCACCAAACCGGCCGCCGCTCACCCCATCTGCATCTTTCAAGGTTGGGTTAGAGTCCTTCCTCTTTCACGCAAACTTTCCCGTATCCGGGGGCAGAATACCAAAGAGCCTCGCTGGAAAAGGCCAGGAGCGAAGGCCTCGCAGGAGAGTCTCGGATGACAGGCTGACAGTTCGGTGGAGAGTGGAGAGAGCTCCCTTCAAGCATTTGTTAGGAGCCTCGCGATGACCCGTCAAAGTCAGGAAGCCTCAACCTGACGTTTCCAGACTCCGACAGGAACATGAAAATTTAAAGCTGCTACTTCACAAATAGCAGTGCTGCAGTTCATCAAACCACACCCAAGATCTTATCTTCTGCTAAAGGGACCAACATGGAAACCAGCTCAGACACTGGAGAGAACCCTGTGTCTCACCTTTGCCCCCTTGGTACCGGCAAAGCCTTTGGCACCCTGCAACAGAACAAAGGCACATGCGGGCTTATGCAGAGGAATGGCGAATGGTCTGAAAGCAGGCAGCAAGCAAACTGTTATGGGACAGGATGCTGGCTTACTGTATGTCCTGGGGCTGCCCTGGCACCAGGAGCACCTTTCTCACCCTATTATCGAAAGAATAAATTCATCAGAACCATCAAGAGTTCTTAACAAGAACTCTAACAAGGCTACTCAATGCAACGTGGTAACTTCTGTTCAATGAACAGTATATGTTCAATGTAATTGTAATAGTTGACTGACAGACCTTCTAGTGATTCCCCCAAAACTGAGGAACCTCACACCCCCATGCCTGTCTCACCTTGCGGCCTGGGAGACCCACTACGCCCCTGTCTCCTGGCTCCCCAGGGACACTCTCACCCTGGCAATAACAGGAATAGATAGGAATATTTGATATAAAAGTGATTTTGTATTTTTGTTGCTATTATTCACAAGACCTTTTCTAAAAATATTGTGGGTGTGGTTTGAGTTTCTCAGTGATGACATTGGTACCTTGACACCTCTCATCCCTGGAGTACCTGGTGAGCCCTACGGGGAATGGGAACAGGTACGGCTTGGAGAGGGCGCAGATGGTGAAGAAGGTGGCTTTAATCAATACCACCACTAAAAAGCCCATGTTGACAATGTGAATGAGGTGGGTCATCATACCTGTGTCCCCGGTGAGCCTCGTGCACCTGGAGGTCCAGGTGATCCATTCTTGCCCCGCCTTCCTCGATCACCCTGGAGAAATAAAGAGAGAGAAGCCTTGACTGCCCCTCGCTGAGAGTGGACTACAGTGCTGCCTCATGGGTCTGTCTGCATTACCAGACTCTCGCGTCGCAACTTCAGCTGGCATCACTCACTTCGGCCCCAGGCTTCCCCGGGTCACCCGGCTGACCCCTCAGGCCCTGCATCCCCGAGATGCCAGGGTTACCGCCGATCCCCTGGATTCCCTGAGCTCCGGGGGGTCCTGGTTCTCCAGGTTCTCCCTGTCCCATGGGGCGGGTACAGAGACAGACAAAGGAAGCAAACAGCCAACAATAACTGTATGCACAGAGGAGGGAGAAGCCAGGAGGTGCTGAAGGTAGACAGATGGATGGACAGACGGATGGACAGACAGTTGGACGTCTCAACTGCATGAGAAGCAGCTGTTTAAATGACTATGACAAAAGTGAAGGACCTTCCACAGTTTATCTTAAGTGTTCGGGGTCTGAAATGTCGACAAAAAAGCATAAACTCTTGGCTTTTTGTTGGGGAATTTGAGACTCTGGTGTCTTTGTGTTTGCATAAAGTCAGAGTACCTTTTGCCCAGGAGGGCCGGCCTGTCCAGCTGGACCACGGTGACCCGTTCCCGGCTCCCCCTGTGGACAGAGATGTAATGTGTGAGGCTGTCGCTAACTGCTATGAGTGACGTCAAAGGCCAGGGCAACTTCCAGACTAAAAGGCCCCATCGTTTGTGACCCAACGCTCCGTTTGGATTTTAATTTCAGAACATGGGGGGAAGGGGGGGGGGTTTACCTTTTGTCCCTTTTCACCAACTTCTCCCTTGACCAGAACACAGAAACAAAAGAATGAGCACTGGCAGCGGATATCAGGGGCAGAGCCGCAATTAGACGGAGCTTTTCATGCACAACGTGAGCAGCGTGCCTCGTAAAGAAAGTCCATCACACCCTCAAGGATATTTCCTGTATCGACGCGGAGGAACAAACACTGCGCAAGTGATCAACGCTCAGATTAAGGCTCCTTGTCACGGGTAAAAATAGAAGCGAGGACTTCAAAGGCCAAGTGTGGAGAAGCTCTCCGAATGTTTTATGAGTTTCACCGAGCTGAGTGACAGCAGCAATTTCCTCACATCCCCAACGAGGCTGGATGATGTCAGAGTGAGCAGCGTGGGTGGGTGGGTGGGGGGGGGGGGGGGTGCATTTACACGGTCTACATTCAATATGACAGAAGAGCAAGATTACGGACACACGAGTATTGAAGAGCTAACAAAGGCCCAGAGGCCTCAATGGATCGCTGAAAGCCCTGGTAGATTCATTATCAAGGACACAAAGGTAGGAAGCATACACACCTTTTCCCCCGGGAGTCCATTTTCACCTGGCACACCCTTTGAAAACAGCACCCACTGATGAGAACATAGCAGAAATACACAAACACACACACCAGCCTGCACCCCTCTCCTCAATACACACCTACTATACATACACATTGCACAGATCTGGAAAAACAACCAAACACTATCCCACCGAAAGTGACTCAAGGTGGCAGTGGGCAGTAGTGAGCTCTGCCCCCAAATCAATGGGACGCCTATGGGACTGTGGCCAAGGCAGGCCTCCTGCTTACTGCAGCTTAGCAAAGCTCTGGGGGACGGGGAGTTGGCAACGGTGCCACCGGCTTCCTCACCAGACAGCAGTAGGAAGTCGTCCAAAACACATGGACACAGCTGTTCACGGCGGCCAAAACACGACTCCATGCCCAATAATAACTACATGTTTTAGACATTTCTATTAATAAGCACCCCTCACTTTAAGTAGACTTTGAGTGTGGAAACACAAGCCTTATTAAAATGTCATGGGTGTCTTTGTATGAATGTGAGACTTATAACCTGTAATTTAAATAACTAACACAGTGCTTAACGTGTTATAATAATAACTATCACACACATGCAGCGTGTTCTTACCTTCAGATAATCATACTCTCTGCCATAACCTCTTCTTCTCTGCCACTCCATCATCTCCCTCTCTCTCTCCAACCTCTCATTTTCCATTTCCAGATCCTCTCTCTCTCCCTCTATTCTCTCTCTCTCTATTTCCAGCTCTTCTTCCCTCTCTCGTTCCCTCTCTACCTCTAACCATTCCCTCTCTCTCTCATTCTCCACCTCTGTTTCTCTCTCTATCTCTAATCCTTCCCTCACTCTCTCCTTGTCCATCTCCATCCATTCTCCCTCCATCTCCAGTCTGTCAGTCTCTTCCATCTTCTCTCTCTCCGGCTTGTGTTCTTCATCTTTGTCCATCTCCGCTGTGTCTGCATCATTCTCTGCTACCAAATTCCTCTGCTCTTCTGTCCAGTGTGCCTCCGCCTCCGTCTCCGTCCCCCTGTCTCTGCCTGCTTCTTCCTGAGCCCTAAGGTCAGTCTCAATCTCGGGGGCCTTGCTCTCCTGCTTCTTTTTCTGAAACAAAGTCAAAGAGATATAGATCCTAATCAGAGCGATCTTGCCTCCAAGATATGTGTAGCACGTGTGAGTGAAGGATATGAATTTGTAGCTGAATGCTGCAGATTCCCACGCTGGGGAAGGTCTTACTTCTGCACTCTCAAAAAGCCTCAGTAAAGTCCGTTCAGCTGAGAAAGCTGGGTATCAAAAAGGAATGTTTCTGGTATGTAATGTGAAACGATAAGGATTTTGCATTAAACTCACATTGAGCCTCTTTCGTCCACCAGTCCCAGATCGTGACTGAAAAAAAAACATAAAAAAGCGAAACGGTTATTCATATATATATATATATATATATTGTGTGTGTGTGTGTGTGTGTGTTTATGTTACATTCATGGTTAGCTTACCCTATGACATCATACCGGCCTACCTGTCACATATGAAAGAGGCCTGCTGACACATTGATTAAAAAATAACATCTGCAGCACTGGGTGCAAAAAGCATTGAAAAGCTCATGTATTAATACAACGTGTGTCAGACAAAATGAGACCAAAGTATCATCCCAAGAAGCAATCATGAGGACTAATACTAAGTTATAACAAGGGGCTGAGCTGTTATTAGGACCAGGAGCAGGCTCAGGCCCGGGGCAGGACTGATATTGAACTATAACAGGGGGCTGAGCCATCATAAGGATGAGGAGCAGGCTCAGGCCTGTGGTAGGACTGATACTAAATTATAACATGCAACTGAGCTATCTTAAGGATCGGGAGCAGGCTCAGGCCCGGGGCAGGACTGACACTGAACCATAACAGGGGGCTGAGCCGTCACGAGAATCTCCACAGCACAAGGCTGACCTGCTGTGCTTTCTTCTTGTGTCGGGATGCCTGTTTTCCCACTTGAGTCCCAGGCATGTGACCCTAGAGAAAAAAAGGCATTTAAGTGTAAACAAAGGGACACCCAGGGGCAGAGTGACAGGGACTGCTCCAAAGCACACCCCCTCATGTGGGGAGAGGGGGCTGTACTCACAACAGAGTCCTGCTGGGGGGCTGTCCTCCGTATGCGCGCAGCCATCTTGGGCCCTCCTTCACTGACTGTGCCACCCTGCTTATTTTTCCAAAGGTCAGAGGTCACTATGAATCAATCAGTACCTTAAGGCCACATGTAGTCAATGCACCAGATGTAGCAGGAAGTCTGGGCTGTATGTGGCTGTGTGCATGGGGGTATACACATCACCTAACCCCTCACTAACGGTGCATGTATACCCCCCACATCACCTAACCCCTCACTAATGGTGCCTGTATACCCCCACATCACCTAACCCCTCACTAACGGTGCATGTATACCCTCCCATATCACCTAACCCCTCACTAATGGTGCATGTATACCCCCCATATCACCTAACCCCTCACTAACGGTGCATGTATACCCCCCACATCACCTAACCCCTCACTAACGGTGCATGTATACCCCCCACATCACCTAACCCCTCACTAACGGTGCATGTATACCCCCCACATCACCTAACCCCTCACTAACGGTGCATGTATACCCTCCCATATCACCTAACCCCTCACTAATGGTGCATGTATACCCCCCATATCACCTAACCCCTCACTAATGGTGCATGTATACCCCCATATCACCTAACCCATCACTAATGGTGCACGTATACCCCCCATATCACCTAACCCCTCACTAATGGTGCATGTATACCCCCAATATCACCTAACCCCTCACTAATGGTACATGTATCAAACAGCCATCATGCCCCTGAGATATACAGCTGTTGGTGTGTGACCGTGGTGACAGCAGAGACACTGTGCTTTCTGATGCGGTGCTCTTCGGATGTGTTTGTGAGTCCGACAGTCTTAACGCATCAACCATACCCAACCTTAACAGCAGAAAGCCTCAACACACTGAAACAGTGACGGACACAGGAAAGCACTTGTTTTATTTTTGCAACTGGATGTGTGGAGGACATAGTCACATGATGAAGGCTGGGGAGGAGCAGCTGTCCCAATCACCCTTAAAGCTCTCTGTTAACAGGGGGGAAGGAGTCAGATGTGTTTGCTTCAAGGAGGTTAATGGGAGGAGGGGGTGGTGGGGCTGGGGAAGTCACTGAGGCTGGTGAGATGATAACCCTCCGTCATTCAGTGAACTATCAGGTCATGTTTCTCAGGGAACAATGTTCACCAGTGAAAACAAGATGTAAAATTGTGCAACACACACATGTAAAAACCACACAAATGACTCATTTATTTTTCATAAAAAATGGAAACATGTACGACACAGATGGTATGCAAAATAATACAAGGTGTGTTTTTCCATCTGCCCCTAACAAAGACAGTCAATCAAGTTTTTCTTTTAAGGCATTGATTTACTTAATTAATTGATTAAGGCATTGACCAAAACTGAGGAAAGGTCACAAAAATCCTGATACTTCACAAGGGGTTCAGGCTATTTCCTCACTTTTAATAAATAAGTTACCTTAAACCTGTTTTTCTTGGTTATGTTAATTAGACATTAATGGCAGTGGTAAATTGTTCTCCTGGGGGAATATACACGTTCAGAACATTTAATTTATATAAATTGTCTAATTTCTCAGATATATACTTCAGCAAACCAAATTTGCTGTTTCCAAGGTAAACAGGTGGCATCTGGAGCACGTGACATCATCAGCGTGCGACGAGAATGAGTTCCTCCTCATATAATACTGGTCCTGTTCGTGTGGACAGCCCTCCAGCGTCTAAACACTTCACAGCTTACAGGGATTTCAGCTCATGTTTACAGTGATATGCTCATATGTTTTCAATGTGAGTGACCTTAGGAAAATCCCTGTGTTAAAAATTAGAAAAAGAGATTACGTTACACTTTTAAAATGTAAATAATTCTTTAGCATGTTCTTCCAAGTGTGGTGCATTCTCACACACAGAATTTGTTATGATTATCATTATAGCCAAGATCATGCACAATGCATGCTGGGATCCTACACTTTCTTTCTGCATGAATTACTGTGATAAGCCCTGCACTGTTAGCTAAAGCTCCCAGGAAACACTGTCCCTATTAATTTTTCTCTGTTCTTAAATTTTTTTGTGTCCCTATTATCTCCTGGTTGATTACAACACGTCTTAAGTCACATTAATACGTACATTGAAAAAATTCTGCACCTTGTTTGCACTGGTGAAGTGTATTAGTACAAGCAGTTTGCAAAGTGCCTGGACCGTTTCTGAATACTCTTCCGGCCGTACTCATGTTTGCCTTGTGATGCATTGCTTGCACACAGGAGCGGCTGGCAGACTGGTGACAGCACATCAAAACCGTGCCAAAATAAATGATTTCTCTTAGTTGGGTGACAGACACAGGCCCAGATAATCCAATTAAAACACATATTTCAGTGTCACCTGACAGCATTTCTGGTGTCAACATTAGCTTGTCTTATTCTACCCTTGGGGGGAGCATACAGCTGGAACAGCTTCAGAGAGCAGAAGCAGCGCCTTTGGCTGGCTGCTGATGACAGTCGAAGCACTTTGCAAACATCTGTGCAGCCCGGAAGGGGGTGAGGGGGGGGCATGCAGTGGCATGGAGAAACCCCCAGCAATGGTGACCCCACAGGAAGAAAACCTACCTCTCCCCTTCCCTCCTGAATCTTATCATCCTGCTTTGAAGTGAACAAAGATGCAAGCGAACAAACAGATGAATAAGGACACAGCTTCACCTCCCCACACAGACCTCATGCACCTGCATCATCACTCAGTCAAGGCTGCCATTACAGTAAAGCTAAATGACTTCTACAGGGAAGGGGTCAAAGGTCAAAGGTCATGCCAATACCTCCTCTCCTGCTGGTTGTGAATGCAGATGACTGGCAGTGGTGAAGCCGGCCTGAGGAAATATAAAAAAAGTTTAAAAAAGTACAATAATACAATAAAAAACAACAATAAAACAATAATAAAATACAGTGGTACCTCAGAACTCGAACTTAACCCATTCAGAACTCGGGTTTGAATCCTAAAAAGTTTGAGTTCTGATCTAATTTTCCCCATAAGAAATAATGGAAAACCAATTAATTGGTTCCCGGCCACAAAAAATTACACCTAAATATGTTTTTTTTAGCATTTAAACACAAAATGAACAGGATAAAACAAGAAGAGCATTTTTTTTCTTAATGGCTTCCAAAACGATAAAGAATGTACCCCAACACTACCCCTGTCCTGCCCCGATCGTCCGGTCCTTCCGTGTGCCACGCCCCCTCGTTAATCTCGTGTGGAATCCCCGTGCGATCAGCTGGTTGTTGTCATTATAGCCCTCTGTATTTAGTCCACGTTTCAGTTTGTTTCCTCAGTCCGGTCATTGTAACGTCATTGTGTTGTTCTGCCTGTTCTTAATTAAACCCTGTGTTTCCCGATCGTTTGAGTCCTGTCTCTGCTTCCCCGGTCCCGGCTTGGCAGATCGTGACAACCCCAAGCCATGCCCCAACACTGCACCAACACTAGACTATGCCAATGCGGTCCATTGTTTATTTTTATTATTACTCTGTATTTGTTAAGTTGTTTGTAAAACGCAAACTTTTAGGTTGTAACATTTGTACAACTATTGCGTAACTTTTTGGTGAGCAATGGCTACCAAAATTATATAAAGTACAATGTATTAGCTGATACAGTATTTTCAATAAAAAAAAGCACTATCACCAACAAACGATGCTATCACAGCGAATTCGAGGTTGAGACTGAAGCGTTACCCTTTGTTTCCGCTGAGAGACGTGCCACGTGACTCATTTCCCTGCGCGTACAAGTTATCTTAGGTCGGCGTTCACAGTTCGACTTCTGAGATTCAGATCGAGTTCTAGGTCTTTGTTTTTTTTTAACTGGTTGGTTCAACTTTTAAGAAATTCGAGTTCTAATGAGTTCGAGAACTAAGGTACCACTGTATAAATGATAAAACAGAGGAGCCAAAGTCAAGTAAGGGGAACAAGGAGCGCCAGGCGGGGTCTGAGCGCAGATTTCCTGTCACAGGTGGGCCACTGCACACCAGGAAGAGGTAAGGAGAAGCTCACCCTGGCTACCGGTGACTGGATTGTGAGTTCAGTTGATACGGAGTCCTGTTAAAAGCAAAAAACTTAGTTATGGAATTTTCTAGATTGGTGCAAAAAATGGGGGAATGAAATGTGACACGCTTAAACCTTTTTGTAGAGGATGTAAGGGTCTCTCTTTGCAGATAAAATAATAAATGTAAGTGTACAAAACAAAGACCTATTTATCAATGTGATAACAATGGTTGGCTGGTTGTAGCTGCAGCAGCCAATCAATAGTGTTCCCTCTTAAGACAATGGAAGAAACCAACCAATCCATAGCTCCCACTCAGCCACGAGCAGACAACCAGCCAATGAACTCACAGTACTACTGACACACACATACCCCTTCTGCCTCCGGTGAGAATGTGGCACCCTCAGGCTCATCCTGTTAGCAAAGTGAAATGAATTGAAAGTTAATAAACTAGCAAACAAATTGTAAATAAAAGAATTACGGTTTTAGTTTAGTTCCTAAGTCACCTTACAGAGATTATAAATTTCCTCTTTAGCTCACATGCAAACCAAAGCAAATTATGGGTGGCTATGTTATCTCAACTGGACTGGGCCAATATTCATTAGAGAGGTATGGTAATGAGACTGACGCTTCTTACAGCATCATCGGTACAATGAACAATTGCATCTGTGAAAGTTGCTCTACTGAACCCTAAAGATGAGTGTAATGTGATTTTTGTTTAGCAAATGGTTTTACCCATAATGCCGTGTGTCCCAGAGTTTGAACCTACTGTCAGTCTAAATTATGAATCTTGTACCATCTTTTGTGTTTGTTTGGAAATTTGTTGTGGTTTCGTATTGCTGATTACAGACCGTAACCCAGTTTCACAGTACCAGCCTTCCCTGTCCTCGTTTTTACTAGCAGCTCCAGGACCGAGTTTGTCTCCATGGCTCAGGGTGAACTTTTTCCCAGCATGCAATGTTGATGGACGGCCCACCCACCCTCCCTACCACCTTCCCTCACACATTCTGACTCTCTACCATCATTCAGTGAGATTCAAAAAGCCACATACCTCGTAATCATCAATGTAATCATAATCCTCCTCCTGGCACTCCTCCTTGCCCCCCTGAAAGAAAACATATCCTGTTCAGCTATATTTCCTTTAATTTTGTTGATTTTTATCTCTAAATTTAGATTAATTTAATCAACTTAGCAAATCACAGTTTTTGGCAAGCTTCAGCTTATGTTGTGTGAAAAAGGCATGAAGCTGAAATGTTAACATATGAGCCAAAGCCAAAGCCATAATATATCACGAGACATGGAAGAAGACACAGGGAAGACATGGTGGGGACCTGCTGCTGGGGACAGCAGACGGGGACAGCAGATGGGGTCAGCACGCAGGGACAGCAGACGGGGACAGCAGATGGGGACCTGCTGCTGGGGACAGCAGACAGGGACAGCAGACAGGGACAGCAGACGGGGACAGCAGGTAGGGACAGCAGATGGGGTCAGCACGCAGGGACAGCAGACAGGGACAGCAGACGGGGACAGTAGATGGGGTCAGCACGCAGGGACAGCAGACGGGGACAGCAGATGGGGTCAGCACGCAGGGACAGCAGACGGGGACAGCAGATGGGGACAGCAGGTAGGGACAGCAGATGGGGACAGCAGATGGGGACAGCAGACAGGGACAGCAGACGGGGACAGCAGAGAGGGACAGCAGACGGGGACAGCAGACGGGGACAGCAGACGGGGACAGCGGATGGGGACAGCAGGTAGGGACAGCAGACAGGCTGTCACTGGGCTCGGTTACCAGGCACTTCTTCTGCCGCCGTTGCCTTCCTTTGTTTCCTTTCCCCTGAACGGAAGTTAACAGTGAATTCAAGAATTAGCAAATGAATCACTGCTTACCCAGTGCAGGGCCACAGGGAGGAACCGTGGTGATAACATAAAAGTACAGGAGCTTAATGGATGACGGATTAGAATGTGCAATATAAGTGTGACGTAAGAGCTTTTAAGAGTCTCCCGTTCCCCGTCCGGACCTGTTGAGTTCTGTCCAGTGCTGTTTTTAACTTACGAACTTGGGATGCTCCGATCAGGGTTTTTGTTGTTGATCACTGATTTCTGATCACAGGTATCAAAATCGGCGATCATGGAGAAGTGTAACTTCAAGTGCAACTTTACTCCCAGTTGTTACGTACCACCAGGACGGATTTCTGATTCATACACATTGCATATAGCAATTTTATTGTCTTTTTCAGACATTTTGTAGGAAGTGGAGTCATTTTACCAAGCTTTCTTTGCTGCACACAGAGATATGTCTCATGTATTTTGCCAGCTGATTAGCTGTCCTGATGGGCCTATATAGAGAGCTCTGTTCAAACTATTTAGAATGAATATCTGTAGCTAATTGGTGGCCGATGGAGCCCTCAGCTATGTGTCGTCTGCAAAATCGGTATTTGAGAGACTGAAAAGTGGCTGCTTTTAAATCAGCTGCTGATCGTTCAGAGCATCTCTATTATGAACCCAGTGAGGCTCCCCCATGTTCACTACATGAAGCATCACCTTCGCTTTCTCCTTGCCCTTCTTCCTGTCCGTCAATGTCTTCCTCGGCAGGTCCTCCTGACCCAGCTGGAGGGTCTCCATCTCTGGTTCTGGATCTCTGGAGGTATCCTGCAAAACACATGCCAAAAGAAGTCACCTGGGCCAATCAGCCTGTACTGAAGCGGGGAGCTTGCGGCCTTTGAGGGTCCCCAGGGCGAAACTATCACAGCAAAGTGCGAAGTTCCTGTTAGCCACCATGTCAGAGCCTGCAGGACCACAGCTCACCATACTGTGGGGTTCACCATGGCAGACAGAACACCAGCCTGGTGCTACCAGCCCTACGGCTGTCCAAACAGAAGGGATTTCTGCCACAGGGTCACCATACCGTCCTTGCCGGAGCCTTCAGGTCTGACAGCCTCAGCCCCAGCTTGGGAGGGAGAGTCATGATGTAGTTGTCTTCCTCTGTGGTTCCACCCACTATGCTCTCAGTATCTGTGTGTGTGTGGTTCCTTCCAGACTTGCTCTCCTTGTGAGCAGTGATACCTCCTGGTGTGGGGCCCTCCCCCGTTTCTTCCTGCCTCTCCTGAAACACCCACGCACACGCAGAGGGACACACAGAGATCACGTCACAAAAAGCCTGACATAGACAGAGTGCGTGCTTCACCACAGTGATCAGAGGAGTTCCGTCATACCGCATTGTGCGTCATAAGAAGATGATCTTCTCCCTTGGAGGTCCTCCCAATGGCTTCGGTCGTGGTCTGTGGTTTGCTGGAGACCTCAGACTTCATAGAAGTCTGTGCAAAAATAAACCATCAGCACAAATGAAGGGCTGATAAGACAAAGGTAAAGATTATATATCACTGATAAAATGTCATGTGGGACTAGGCTGAACACTGATTAAGTTACTGATTTAATAAATTATCACACACCAAGATAATACAATGAAAAAACCCTCTAAAACAGCCAGAGATGAGACACCTCAGTTACCCCTGTAGGGAAACGAAATCATACATCTAGTGTGCAGCAGAAGCAGTCGACCATAAAGTCACAAGGTCACTGATTATAATATTTCTGAATACCATGAATGCAAAGATCGTACTTGTGTTCTTGGCAAGAACACTCTCTTGCAAAATTGCCTCCGAAGAACAAACCTGGGATACAATGAATCATGGGATTGTTCTCGTTGCAGAGGATGCATCTGATGCATTTTTGATATTTGGTGCTCGGCAAGAAATGACATCTAGGGAATTTTACCATTCTCTGTATTTCTGCTAATGAGTTTTGGAACAGTACTACAGCAATGGAAGTTGGCATCAAACGGCTACGCAAGAACACAAATACGGTCAGGTACGCCTATTGATAAACACCCCATTATCTTTGAGTCCTGCTTGTGTAAGCACTTTCACACCCTGGAGAGGCGGCTACGTTCACCGTGTTTTGGGTGATGAGGTTGGAGTTGTGCTCCCCATCCTCATTCAAGTTCTTGCTGAGATTCATCTCTCGCAGTAGCTCCTCCAAGCCGCCCTGCAGCAAGCGCTCAATCAGGGCCTTCAGCAGGGGGAGCTGCGAGATGGAGTTTGAACGCTATCGTTAATGCTCACCCGAGGAAGCCTCGGTAGATCGATACGGAGCGCGGGACGGCAGCCTACCCTGATGCCGTAAGCTTCGAAGAGTGCTTCAATATCCTGATCACCCAGGAAGAAAACACCAAACATCACTAGGGCTGTTCAATGAGCTCAATTTTCTTTCTGAAATAAATTTTAACGGGGAGGGGAAAATAATACCTTCATGTCTATAGCTCTTCCTGGGGGGCCAGCATCACCCTGCCAAGGATGGAGGAGAACATTTAGCTGCTAATTTCGCTGTGCTACACTTACTACCAGTACAATGACAATACAGGCTTCCAATTCTGACTGCTTCTAGCAGGACAGAGACAGCACCTTCTCCCCCTTTGAACCCTTATCTCCTCTCTCGCCCTGTAAGAAAAGCAAGGACACAGCCAATCAGTTTCCTTAGGCTTCAGTGATCTTGCTCACACTCAGAGTAGACAGATCATGCATGATTTACAGACGTGACACATTTTAGAACCTTCCTCCTTCCTCTGCAGAACAGGCTTGAAATTAAATAGTCAGAATGTATCCGTTAAGAGTCTGCACCATGACACGCCTAACTCGCTGACTATAGACCTACATGTCGATACAAAGTCACATGAGGTGTCTGTATGTGTGCAACTCATGCCCTAGTTACCCAATTCAAGGGCCACCTGCTGATTAGCACGTGTATCAGCAGAGTGGGATACCTATTACTGTCATACTTACGGTTTTCCCTGGAGGCCCCATGGACAGAGGAAAGGCCTGCCTCAGGTCATCAAGGGTGACATTCTGGGGGTGGTGATTAAATGGTTAATTTCCAGAGGCTTACCACCATGAAACAGAAAACGAGCACATGGTTAATCATCCATTCACCCATCCATCCATCCACTTATCCTGGTCAGGATCATGGGGTTATTATCTCTGCTTGCCACACCACTGGCTGAGATCCTAGGGCGTCAGCTGCGGACTCACCAGTGCGGGAGTCCCGGGGAGGCCAGGAGGTCCAGGCTCCCCTTTTCTGCCCTCCTTTCCCTAGATGAGAAATCGGGTGTCAGAGTTACCGGTATAGACTTCGGTGCCAGTTCAAGCAGAAATTCGGGAAATATCTTTTACTGAACAATTTTTGTTACAAAAAAAATAATAAAATCTTCTGACAGGTGACGGAACTTCATTCCACAGCAAGTTCACATGAAAAGATGTCTAACAAAAAAACACAGGCTTGTCTTCCACTCAAACACTGTCTGCTCGGTGCGTGTGATCGCCAGAAGGGTATTTAGTTTAAGAAGAAGCTCTCACCTCCGCGGCTGGTTCTCCCTTCTCACCCTGTGGAAATAGGAGACAGGCCACTGACTGCATAGACTGGTTTTCAGAGAAAAACTAAAAACAGCATTTTTTATGCGGCCACCCCGCTGGCATATATGCTGGCATATAGCTGTGCACTGACATTTCTGACACTGCACCAAAGTTAGCCCCACCCTAACAATACCTTTTCTCCAGCGGCACCTCGCGGTCCCGGTTCACCCTGATGCGGGAGGATGACAGACAGAGAGAGAGCAGATGGTCAATGCCCTGCAATAAGGACTATAAGTACCATGCAACCTGAAAAAGGAAGCTGTCCTCACATCCTTCCCGGGGATTCCTCTCTTTCCGTCCACACCGGGGCGGCCCTGCATGCCACAGGAGAAGAGGTCAAACCTGGGATTCAGACATGTGACACGGCAGGAAGGGGAGGAGCCACACTCACCGGGGTTCCGGGTAGGCCTGGTATCCCTTCTATGCCAAGACGGCCGGGGTCTCCTTTTTCTCCTTTCTGTAAACACAAAAAAGTCTTGAGATGTCATTGGTGGATCCTATATAAACATAGCTGTATCTACACCCAAACTACTGTACTGTTATTGGTAGACTCCTTAGAGACACATGTATTGGTGGATAACTTCAAGGTACAGCTGCATCTAGATCCCAAATTTTGCATTGTCATTGGGAGATTCCTAATATATACAACTATATCTAGATTTCAAATCCTGCTTTGTCATTGGTGGACTCTTTATAGATACAACTGTATCTAGATCCCAAATTCTGTATTTTTTTTGGTGGATTCCTTGTAGATACAGCTGTATCTAAATAATCCTGCATTGTTATTGGTGGACTGAGTATATATACAGCTATATCTAGATACCAAATCCTGCATTGTTATTGGTGGATTGCTTACAGATACAGCTAAATCAAGATCCCAAATTCTGCATTGTCATTGGTGGATTGCTTACAAATACAGCTATATCTAGATCCCAAATTCTGCATTGTCATTGGTGGATTGCTGATAGATACAACTGATGCAGAGAGACACATCTCTACATGTTTGTCAACCTTACTCAATAAGTTGAGTATTACAGGGTTTTACCTTACAGTATTTTCCACTGTTAGAGCATTTTTATGAGTGCAAAAACTTTGTGTAATTTGCCTTGTTTATTTGTCATGCTGTATTATCTAAAGGAAAAACTTTCTGCAATGAAGTAAGTTTGTAAAGCGTCATTTGAAAGTATGAAAGAAATTTTTAAAAATCGTAAAAGAAGCTATTATAAGAATTAATTATAGCATTCAATCACGTATACGATTAGGTGTAAAATAGACTCTGAAAAACGATAGTTTCCTTGAACATATAAGTGACCTGATTTGTAATTAGTTTATATTGTGCTGGTGATTACAGTCCTACATTAAACTTAAGCTTTATAGAAATGAGAAAGTCCAATTATTTGCATAATTGCACATTGCTCCTGTTAAATGTGTGTTTTTAGCTAAAATTACAGAGGAAATGAACCCTTGTGGGGTGGATTTGTGTATGTGCGTGTGTGTGTATGCGTGCGTGTGTGTGTGTGTGTGTGTGTGTGTGTGTGGGGCACTTACCAGGCCTGGCACTCCCTTCTTCCCCGGGTCACCCTAAGTGCCACGAGGGGCAGAGAGTATGAGAAAGGATCAACATAGGAACTCCAGTGAAGCAGTATACGGAAGCCCTGAAGGGACACACGGATGCGACCTCCAGCGGGGCATTGAGGACACATGGAGCTGGGCAGGAAGAAGTCTCACCCTGGGGCCCGGCTGGCCCGGTGTTCCGGTTAGGCCATCATGTCCCAAGGCAATATCGCCGCCCTGCTAGGCAAGGGAGACACCCAAGAGTATGTGTATTGCCATGGAAAATCACATGCTGAACACAGAGCCACATGCTGCGTGGAAGCAGGCTACAGAAGCCTGACCAGGCCGCAGAGCTGCTACACACTCGGATTTCCCATCATGACAGAGGTGCTGGGGAGCAGCAGTGCAAGTGTAGGTTTGGAGATACATACCAACACATGTCCTGGGGGCCCCGGCTTCCCCTCAGGGCCCTGTTGGGAGAGGCGTGTTTATTACAAGTCCAAGTCAAAAGTTTGGATACGCCAAGCTGCCTACAAAGAAGTATGACCGAGTGTCACACCATGTGACCTGCCACCTGACCTAAGCACAGGATAAATGGTTCTGGAGGAGTTTGACCAGAGAGTGAAGGACAAGCGACCGATAAGTGCTCAGCTTATGTGTGGGAACTCCTTGAGGGCAACTGGAAAAGCATCCCAGTAGATGACCTCATGAAACTGGCATAGAGGAGACAGTACCTGACGCAATTGGGGTTAATGGTTAATGGTGGGATCACTCGGCCGACCTGGGGCTTTGAACCAACAACTTTCTGAATCTCCACCCACAAAGCTGCCCCCCCCCCCCCGAAACTATTAATTTTCTTTTTGTTGAATACTTTTTTTGGTCAGAGCATAACTCCATATGATATTTTATAGTTTTGATGTCTGTACAATTATTGTAAAATGTAGAGAATAATACAAATAAACTTTCTATGGGTAGGTATATCCAAACTTCTGACTGGTACGGTACAGGCCACAACCTTGACCTGGTAAATGTGTGTACTCACTCTGGGCCCCGGAAGGCCGCTCTCTCCTCTGAGGCCTGGCAGGCCAGGATCTCCACGCTCACCCTGCCGGAACAGGATGGCATCTCAGAAACATGTCACCGCAACACCGGGCAGAGAGGCCTGAGCTACGCACATGCGTGTAAAGGTGCATGCAAGTTACCCTGCAGCTGCGGCTAGGAGGAATCTCACCTTAGAGGGACCTGGCAAGCCAGGACTTCCCTGACAGGAGACAAACATCAGCAAAGTGTGAGAGAGGGGTAAACAGTTTGAGTGATTTTGTTTAATTAAAACAATGATAAGTAAAGTTGCTTTTTCAAGGCAGGATAGGATCACTGACACGTGAGCCAGCGTGGGGCCGTATCGTATCGAGTCACTGGGATTCCAGCTCGCATGCAGTGCCTGTCCTGTGACACAAACAAACTCTGCTGCACACGGCACTGCACACCAGCTCTCTGCTGTGAATAAATGCTCGTAACTCACAGGGTCGCCTTTCTCGCCCTTGGGTCCCTCTGCGCCCTTAAACACAAAGGAAAAAAGTTACATTAGCAGGAGCTCTGAGCCAGATGCCATTAACTAACAGATGCCAAAAAACCTTATTTTTGGGTCGAGGATATTGACTTGACAAAACACTCATAATGCTTAAACAGATCCTGCTAGTTTGTATGGTAGTTCGTTGGATCATATACACCCACCGGAAGACCGATTTTCCCAGGATCCCCCTTTTCTCCCAGGTCACCGATGCGTCCGGGCAGGCCGATTGGACCCTGTATTCAGAATATAACACGACAAAACCCACACATTAAGCCAACCCCAAAACGAGGCTGCAACCCTCTGTACTGGTACTCCAGAGGGCCATCACAATTCTATCAGGCAATGCCTGGGCTCCTTAAAGCCAGGTGTCTGCGCCACTTAACGGCAAGTGCCTGGACCCCTTAAAGGTAGGTGTCTGGACCCCTTAACAGCAGGTTCCTGGACCCCTTAAAAGTAGGTCTCTGGACCCCTTAACAGCAGGTTCCTGGACCCCATAACAGCAGGTTCCTGGAACCCTTAAAAGCAAGTGTCTGGACCTCTTAAAGGCAGGTGCCTGGACTATTTAAAGGCAGGTGCCTGGACTATTTAAAGGCAGGTGCCTGGACTCTTTAAAGGCAGGTGTCTGGACCTCTTAAAGGCAGGTGCGTGGACCTCTTAAAGGCAGGTGCCTGGACTATTTAAAGGCAGGTTCCTGGACCATTTAAAGGCAGGTGTCTGGACGCCTTATAGGCTGTTCCACACACACTTCCTTTCTTTACACACAATTTAAAGGTCCCTTATTGCCAGCGGCACAACCACACAAATGCCTTGTTCCACTTAGTGGATGACAAAGCTCAGACTGTAGGTCCACTCGGAGCTAGATCTCCTGTTGACTATGGCAGAGGTGACACTGTCCCAGAAAAAAACCAAAGAAAGAAGGAGGACAAAAAGAGATGTACCTTCACTCCTCTGTCCCCTGGCTCACCGGTGGGGCCCATCTCTCCCTAAGGGGGGGAAAGGCAGGTCGCACACAAGGTCAGCAGGCCGGTACACTTTCCTGGGGTCTAACTGCAGGGACTGAATTAGTTTTCTTCAGTGAATTTAAAGAATAACTGATATATTAATGACCTTCATGGCCTCCGTCACTAGAGCAAGTCTCCCTTGCTACTCACCTTGGCACCTGGCTCTCCCTTGGGTGCAGGTTCACCCTAAAAAGAAGGCAAACAGCCCTTATTCCCACAAACCTCAGAGGTATCAGAAACAGGGGTACATTCTAAGGCAGGACAAGTGGATCAGTGTACGACCTGAACAAGTGTCCATGTTCAATGCACTTTTGCAGTAAACCCTCCACATCAGTAATGACTTCACAAGATTTACTTACATCTTTACCTCTTAGTCCAGACGCTCCAGGGCTTCCTGGTGGACCCATATCTCCCTTTTCTCCTTTGACTCCATCATGGCCCTGGAAAAAGGGTAAATGACATCATTATTAATACTGCCTCATAAAACAATAGCAGCCTGCTGCATCATGAGTTTTAGCTGCTGACGTCATCATTAAACATACCTTGGGTCCCGGTCTTCCAGACAAGCCTACATTTCCCTACAAAGGAAAACCAAGAAGTTGAAAAATAAAAGTAAATATAATCTATCAGCAGAGAGTTCTTCCAGTACAGGGCTGTGGAGCTCCTTACCCTCTCACCGCTCTCTCCTTTTGGTCCCTGCACTCCAGGAATCCCGAAGCCTGGACTTCCCTTCAGAATGAGAGGAACGAGCGATTAGTCCCAATTAGAAGCAGGGTTATGGTTTGGCAATGCTACATGAGGTCGGGGGTGCGGGTAAACATCAGAGATAGCAGGTTAACGTGGTGACCAGCCCAGACGGTATGCTGAGGCTGTGAACCACTGACTCTGCTAGCGAGGTGACTACCTGGGTCACATACTTTAAGGCAGTGATTCTCAACTTGTGGGTCACGACCCAAATTTTAGTCGCAGCAAGTTCTGAAAGGGCCGCAAGGCAGAGTTGGAAATGTAAGCATTTTAAAACCAGCAAGCTCCTATGCTGATCCACAATCAGGTTTCCCAGCCCCAATCTTAGAATTAATCTATACAAACAGGTCTCGGGTCTGCACCTGCTTAGTGCAAAACCAGTGAACACTCAGCAAATCCACGAAGCCAAAGCGCAGATGCTTAATTTAAAATTCACTGTCACATCCAATCAGATTTGTGCAATAGGCATTGATTGACATTAGACTGCAGAGTGCATTGCACGTTTGGTCATAGCGTTAATTTAGACCTATGCTTGGTAGTGGGTCACGACTGAGCTGGCATGGTAAAACTTGGGTTGCGGTGCAGAAATGTTGAGAACCACTGCTTTAGGGAGTGCAGAAGTCCTGGCCTGCTGCCTCCATGGGGCATCTGGCTTGAAGCCAGAGAGTAACCAGAGGTCTTACCATCTCCCCTTTCTCTCCCTGGTCCCCCTTGGTGCCCTGTTCTCCAGCGGGTCCCACTGGTCCAATGTCACCCTAAAGCACAGAGACATGAGGTGAAGCCGATGGATCGGCTTAACTGAAAGGTGATAAATGCCAGAAAGACCTGGATACAAACAACGTTAATGATACAGTCAGTGTCACTCATGCTTTGGAAGAATGAGAATAGTTTCTAGCAAAATGATCAGGTTTGCAGTGGTGTCACTACATCTGATGGCAATGACAAAAACGGGGACCACGTAGAGGCTCGCTGATGCCTCATGCTGACTTGGCTTGGTGCCCACTGGCCCTTTTCACAGTCCAAATGCGTGGTGCCCAGAGGGCTGTATGTCCTGACAAAAGGTGGCATGGTGACAGGTGGGCCCCGGATGCGTGGTGCCCAGAGGGCGCTTGTTTGCTCGGATCAGGCAGACGGAATGTCCCCAGCAATGTCGCCTCATGATAAACATAACAATTATCCCGGCTGTTAGCCAGTTTAGGGAGCGGGACGGACAGCCTCACGACGGCTGCTCAGCGTGGAGCCAGCTGTGCCGTTCGGAGAACTTCACATTAGCAAGACAGGAGACATTCCCAGAGAGAGAGTCCATCGCTAACCAGCACTGAGGATACTCCAGAGAGGCCTGACACTTTTACAAGGGGTTTGCGGTTCGGGTAAAAGTCTACTGCAGCAGCTCTGCAGAAAATTGAATTACTGTTGTTCAACACATCATGTTACCCAAACACTGGACTGTTACCTAATCAAGAGTAAGGTAATACTGAAGGAAAAGCCGAAAGGATCAAAAGGAACTCACCCGGACACCCTTCATCCCAGGAGGTCCAAGGATCTGTTATAAAACAAACCAAACATCTATTCTGCACACATTCGGGAATAATGCAAAACAAGATTTCAGGATAGGTTCTGTTTATTCAGCCGCACTGGACAGGGAGTGACCGTAACAGAGGCTGCAGGAGATGGCATGGCACATGCAGTATCGGAGGCTGCAGGAGATGGCATGGCACATGCAGGACCAGAGGCTGCAGGAGATGGCATGGCACATTCAGTATCGGAGGCTGCAGGAGATGGCATGGCACATGCAGTACCGGAGGCTGCAGGAGATGGCATGGCACATGCAGTACCGGAGGCTGCAGGAGATGGCATGGCACATGCAGTACCGGAGGCTGCAGGAGATGGCATGGCACATGCAGTACCGGAGGCTGCAGGAGATGGCATGGCACATGCAGGACCGGAGGCTGCAGGAGATGGCATGGCACATGCAGTACCGGAGGCTGCAGGAGATGGCATGGCACATGCAGTACCGGAGGCTGCAGGAGATGGCATGGCACATGCAGTACCGGAGGCTGCAGGAGATGGCATGGCACATGCAGGACCGGAGGCTGCAGGAGATGGCATGGCACATGCAGTACCGGAGGCTGCAGGAGATGGCATGGCACATGCAGGACCGGAGGCTGCAGGAGATGGCATGGCACATGCAGGACCAGAGGCTGCAGAGAAATGATGTGCAGGGTCATTCTGCACTGTTGCTTACCCCTCTGGCTGGTTCCCCAGGAGCTCCGTGTTCTCCCTGTGAAAGCAAACGTGTCAGTCACATACATGTGCACATGCACACGGACAATGACACAAAGACCATAAACGCCATCCCAACACACAGCATAAACAAGCACATACATGTACTGGGGAGTGCACACACGCTCACACGCGAACCATACACAGCCACCCCAACACACAGCATGAACAAACACACACTTGCTGGGGAGTGCTCACACACACGGACACGCACACATAGACCGCACACAGCCACCCCAACACACAGCATGAACACATGCACACAGACACATGCAGACCATGCACAGTTACTCCTAGTAGGTAACCTTAGCAACTTGAGGGCATATTAAAGTGGAATATTTCAGCATATGACTTCACTATGGAAAATGATTAATATCTTTGAGGTGACAAACTGCACTGAGGTCACACTGTCCTCATATGGAGAATCTACCTTGCTGCCCTTGTGTCCTTCTGGGCCCGGGACTCCCTGATGGTGAGAGAGAGAAACACACTGAGAACGGCATCCACACTCCAGTTTGTACCCAGCTGAGGTACAGAGCAAGACCACAGATGAATGATCAAGTGAGCCTGCTCTTCACGTCAATAACATCAAAACACATGTTCATGCAGTGCTCCAGAACCGCCGGATAAATGGCTGATGCTGCACTCAGAGCCCGAACTACACTCTTAACTGCATATATATGTGCATATGCCTAAAAACGGAGAGCATGATGGGATATGCGAAAAGAAGCACTCTGACGTGCCTGAAGCCGTGTCAGTAATACATAGAATTCCGTTTATTATTACAAGTATCGATATTTTAAACCATAATTAGCAGTGATTGCTCAGAGCTTTCAAATGAAAAATGCATTTGGTCCCAAGGCAGCCATTTCCTGGTGACTACCCATCTTTGTTTTCTAGAGTAGTGTTTCTCAACTATGTTCTGGGGAACCTCCAGACAGTCCACGTTTTTGCTCCCTCGCAGCTCCCTGCCAGCTGGTCCACATTTTTGCTCCTTCCCATCTTCCTGCCTGACAGTCCACACTTTTGCTCCTTCCCAGCTCTGTGGACACTTGGACAGTCTGGGGGTCTCTGAGGACCATGTTGAGAAATACTGGTCTAAAGCATTGTGCACCTGGAGCCTGTCTGCTTTGCTGAGGGACCAGTGCAGATTCATACCACTTAAGAGGATTTCCAGGATCTACTGAGGAGCCAGGCTAAGCAGGGGCTCTGTTCAGGACTGAAGCAGAATGACCCAGTTTTAGTGACAAGGGAGACGTGTAGAGGACACTTCCTGCAGTGTAAAGGGGAACTTCCTGCTAGTGGAGGCAAGTTTCTTGGTGTAGCTGTGTAGTAGTGCAGTGCACACTGCTCTAAGGGAGTACTTACCAATGCCCCCTGTGGACCGGCAGGTCCTACCTCTCCTCTGGCACCCTAAAAGCAGTGAGTGAGGGCGGAGTAAATCAAGAAGAAGGTTGCACCTTCCAGTGCATTCTTTTCTCATTTGTATTTTGGTTCACAGGCTACGAAATCTAAATAAAAAATGAATCTTAACTCTGGGTGACCTTTCAATAAAAGCTGCAACCTGCAGAATCCTCATTACACAGCACTGACTACTCTGTGAAAAGCTACAGCTGCGAGGAAAAGGTTCTGAATGAACTGAAGGAGACACAGTGTCTTTGGACCTCCAGGGCTGGGGGCTTGAATCCCGCCCCCACTGTTTGTGC
The DNA here is from genome assembly GCF_048594095.1 of Paramormyrops kingsleyae. NCBI lineage: Eukaryota > Metazoa > Chordata > Actinopteri > Osteoglossiformes > Mormyridae > Paramormyrops > Paramormyrops kingsleyae. The sequence goes on from NC_132797.1 coordinate 10,405,148, forward strand.
GGGGAAGCGTGCGAGTTTCCCCAGGTACTACACTAACCTGTCGTTAGTTAAATACAACTGTCTTCATTATTCCTGAAGACTGAATCACACTTTAGATCCCATTGATACAGATATATATTGTCTGATTTGAAATGTTTGTCTTACCTTTTCCCCAAGCTCTCCTTTCAATCCCCTTTTTCCCTAAGCATTAAGACATATTGAAGCATCATGAAAGTCTGAGGGCCAGATCCTTCAGTGGCTATGATACCAAGCAGCAGTGAATGGGGGGGCTTCTCAGTGTGTCGTCATTCATTGATTAATCTGAAAAGCCCTGAAGGCATATGTGCAAACATACGTGCGTAGCATGGCGTGATGGTTTCTATGGAAGCCTATGGAAGCTGAGAGTGATGCATTAACTCTTGTATTAAAAAGGTTTCTATAATATCTGTCTTAAGATATTGATATTCCAGGGCATTAGAAAGCCATAAAGAGATTCTGAGATTCAGGAAATAATGGCAATTCAGAGCATCATATAGTTAAGAAACAGTTAAGAATCCGTACCCGAGGACCCACAATCCCTTGCATTCCTTGGTTCCCCATGGACCCCTACAAAAGATAGATAGACAGACAGACAGATAATTTATGTATTTAATGGTTGTACACATATTTGTTACATTTGATACAAGCCCACTTGTAATAGCCAATAAAATCTCACCGCTGGCCCAGCTTGGCCTTGCAGACCAGGACTTCCCTGGGAAAATAAGGCATGTCACAATGTCATCGGTGCAGCAAAGCATGGTCCTTTGCATGTTTGTCTCTGACGCAGCTGTGAATGTTCTGCGCCTGTGTGCACAGGACACCTCCACCTTTTCTCACGTGGGCGGGTGTTGGTGCAGAAGTTACTGTACCTTCTCCCCTGGCTCTCCCCGCGGGCCCTGGGCACCCGGAATGCCCACCCCCTGCTCTCCCTGCGGGAACACACAAAGTGCACAGTCGCATGATCAAAGCCCGATGCAGAGACGCCTTTAGCTCCGTCGCTTATCAGCAGGACCAGCTGCTCTCCTTGGGGTTTATTCGTTAGTCGCAGGACTTGAACGAATGAAACGGGATACAGGTGCGAGAATGATAGGGCGGAGGAAAAGGGCAGCTGAGCCGCAGAAACGGCGCATGGATTTCAGGGAAAAGGTTAGCCCTGAGGAACATACCTTCTCCCCCTTCTGCCCTAGCAACCCTGGAAGGCCATCGATGCCTATTGGTCCATGTAACCCTGGCTGACCCTTAAAGTGACAGACAGGGACAGCATCAGCTTCCCCTGACATGTTTTCATGATGTTGCTGTCTCAAATTCTGGGAGCAAAAGTCGCACGTAGGAGAGCCGGTGTGAGGTTAGGCTTAGGGTTAGGCTTAGGGTAGAGCTCACTCACGTCTCTGCCGTCCTCTCCCTTATCTCCTCTAGCACCAGCCTTGCCTCGTAAGCCCTGAGAAACCAAACAGAGAAGAGAGTCGCTTTCATGGCCAAACGGAGCCGCACCGATATTCTCCTGACACAAAATCCATGGAATCACCTGCGGGAGCCCAGGGCAAATTAAACACTGAACTTAAAACACTCGCTATAAAATCCAGGCCTCGCTCGCTGAAAATGGACACAGGGTGCTTGTGAAACGTGACAGATTATACTCTTAACCACTCTGCGACACTTCAGACATGTGACATTTTCCTTGAGAACAGCCATTAAGCAGCAATTGGAAGGTGCTGTGACTATGAATGTTTCCAGCAATGGGGGGAACTGAAAGTAACATAGTGGCTAAAAATAATATTCATCATTCTGTGTGGAGGACACCCCCCGACACACACACACAGACTCACACACAGAGAGACACAGACACACACTCAGCAGCGTGTTCTGTTAATAATGGACTCTCGCCTTCCTCCTGCATCAGACACCGCAGCTTGTGTGGCTGGGATGGATCAGGCACTGTTGCTAAGAGACGGGGGCAGGTTCCCCTAACAGGCAGATGTCTATCTTACTTGTGTCAGGTTCCCCTATCTCCTGTGTGCGGGCAGGGTCCTCTGTGCAGACTAACAGGCAGATGCCTCTCCTGTGCATGTCAGGTGCCTCTGCACAGACTAACAGTCCCTCCTGCTCACAAGCAGGTCCCTCTGTGCAGACTAACAGGCAGACGTCTCTCCTGCGCATGTCAGGTGCCTCTGCACAGACTAACAGTCCCTTTTGCTCATGAGCAGGTTCCTCTGTGCAGAATAATAGTCTCTCCTTTGCGTGGGCAGGTTCCTCTGTGCAGATTAACAAGCAGATGTCTCTCCGGCTTGTGTTGCGGAATGCAAGCAAGGAGATGAGCCAACAGCCAAGGGCTGTAAACACTGCGGATTTTCCTTAAGCCCCACCTACAATACAGCCAGGTTTCATTTTTCTTAGGGACTTTTGCAGAACAGCACCACCTACCTGAGGGCCTGATTCTCCTCGATCACCCTGTGAGACACACAAAAGGCACATTAGCCAATGACTGAGCTCCCGAGAAGACGGACCTTGCGAGAATACTGAAAATAAAGGGTCACACTGATGGACCAGAGTCACCCGTCGCTGGTCGATCTCCAGCTTGTCTGCACTCACCTTCACTGAGATTCCTGAAGGTCCTGGTGATCCAGGGAGACCTGACACCCCTGGAGGTCCAGGTATCCCAGGGACTCCTGGGGCTCCTTGGGGACCCTGACAGACAGGGACACCAGTCAGTGCTGCTGCTTTATGGGTGATGTTTCAGCCACACAGCAGCGCAATGGAACCCCACCCCCAAACCGACTCTTGTCAGCCTCTGAATCTGACGATAAGTACTATCATATGTCATGTCATTGCAGTAATTGCATTTGTGAGCCGAAGGGACACCATTCCGGACCACACACTCAGAGTGTGCGAACATCCATGCGAAATGTTCTTACTGAATGCAAATTTGTTAACTAGTGTTCTTTTATAGCTAAGAGACAACCAAAACAAATGCAGATTAGAACAATTAAGATCATTAGAATGAGCGGTGGGCTCAGGAGGTGGCTTAACACAGGAGGTGGCTTAACACGTTACTCACAGACACGCCGGGTTCGCCCTTCCTGCCAGGGAGCACCTCACCCCCCCCCAGCACGTACCCCGGCTCCCCCTGAAACGCAAGGGCAAGTAAGTGCTGCACACACACACACATACAAACCTACACACATACACACACACAAACCCACACACACACAGACCACCCCCCCTACACACACACACACACACACAAACACACACAAACCCACACACACACACAACCCCCCCCCCCCCCCCCCCCCACACACACACACACACACACACATCTGCACCAATCTGTCAATCTGTGCACCACAGCCAGAGGTGGAATGTTCAGATCCAGAAAGTACAAATCTAGACCAAAATTTTGTTCCAACCAACCAGTTCTCTGACTATGACTCTTTATGCTCAACTGGTTGGTTGAAACAAAAACATGGTCTGGATTTGCAGTTCCTGGACCTGAACTTTCCACACTTATTCCTAAAGGTACAAAACTCACTGACATGTTTACTCTTGTTCAGCACGTATCTGACCCCCTGACCCTGCCTCCCCCAGCCCAGAGCTTTAGATAAACATGGTGAATAGGGACTGTGATTTCTCACTGGCTCCCGTCCGTCTAACACTCACCCTCTCGCCCCGCTGGCCTTTCGCTCCCGATGCTCCAGGTGCGCCCTGCCCAGCCATGTGACACAGCATCAGCTCTCCAGCATCTCGGCACTCACAGGTGAGCACTATGCAGCCGGATCCCACCCCCTACCATTCACACTTACCATGTCCCCAGGAACACCAGGGGGGCCCTGAAAACGGACATGTAACCGGTGTAGTTTTTACTGATTGGCTTTTCCGTTATTCTAAGATACCTGACATTTCTGCACCACATTATTATTTTTTTTACTATTATAACATAAAGCAGAAGCTTTTACATGAAATTTCAGGAACATGCAATATAGCTCCCTGCGAGCTTCTGAACATCCTTCTCTCCGTCATACTTGAGGTCCCGCTGCCCTCATTACTTGCCCCAGTTAATTACCCTTTGTCCCGCTGAACCAGGAGGCCCAGTTCTTCCTGGTCGCCCTGGCAACCCTGGGACACCATCTGTTCCGGGGAGTCCCTGTGCAGAGAAACAGACACGGCCTGTAGAGCTTGGCTGGATTCCTGGGGTACCACTTGGGGTGGGAATGGGCGGGGCAGCACGGAGACATTGAGCAGAACATTGGGGCAGAACAGTTAGGCCCGTCCACCAAGCTGCACTCAGCTGATCAGCGAACCAATCAGAAAAGTGCTCTGTAAGCCAAAATCCATTGATGAGTCAAATACAAAGAAAATTAAATAAACTACAAAAACTGAATTCTTTGATAAACGATCTAAGAAACTGTCAGATGGTAAATGCTTCTGGAAGCCAGCTCAGAAAGGGCTAAAGTGTGAAAAGCTTTAATAAACCATCCTATGAAGATGAGAGGGCTTCTGTGCTTGGGCCACACCTTCATGGCAGTCTGTCTGAGATGCCGATGCAGCAATTACAGGCCACTTGTGCCACGCTAACCTCGTCAAAATGTCACCATTTTCCAAAGAGCCGTGACAGGCACCAGAAACCACCGCAGTGTAAGAACAAGCAGGATAATCAATGTGTCTAATTGAAAAAGCAGGTATGGACCAGCACTGAGCCCTGGGCCCAGTGGACCTGCAGAAGCCGGCAGTGGGCTCACCCTCTCTCCCTTCTCGCCTTTGGTATTGATGCCGTAGGGATTGTACTCTACAGCCGGCTGCTGTGGCCTCTGCAACAAAGAGCCAGCAGGTCACTGCAGAGATTCCGGACAGGCAAATGCATAACATTGAGGACCCTTTACGTGGTCATACGTACCAGGCCGCCGGAGGAGAAAGCGTCACCCTGAGGACGAGAAGGTGACCCAATCAGAACGAGCTGCGACTCTGTAATGTGCGGATAATCATCTAAACGGCAATCCTCACCTTTTCACCCTTCTGACCCTGAAAAAAAGGACATAAACTTTCAGTACTGTGTAACAAATGTGTTTAAAGTATTGCACAAAATAAAGGTGTAAGGTGGGAGTTTAAGAACGTGAATCTGTGCTGCTCATTTGTGCTTTCAGAAAAGAGAGATGATGACAGGGATGGTGGGGGAAGTAGAGAAAACACACCTTCATACACTGGGAGGGGCAGGGACCCTGGGGCTTGGCAAGGGACTCTGGGTAATCAGTGGGTGTGTCCAGCTGTGTGGACTGAGAGAGGATTAGCGAAAATCAGCAGCCATTCCTGGCTATGCAGACTGAGGTCGCCCATCTCTTGGGTATCTCAGTCTACCAAGATGAATGACAGCACACTCTGCAAGGACTCATCCTCTTGCACCCGTGAGTGGTAACCACCCAGCTCTTAACCCCACCCAGCTCTTAACCCCACCCAGCTCTTAACCCCACCCAGCTCTTAACCCTACCCCACATTTGATCCTGCCCTGCTCTTGACCCCACCCACTCTTGACCACACCCCGATTGTGACCCCACCCACTCTTGACCCCATCCTGCTCTTGACCCCACCCACTCTTGGCCTGTCCTGCTCTTGACCCCACCCACTCTTGACCCCATCCTGCTCTTGACCCCACCCACTCTTGGCCTGTCCTGCTCTTGACCCCACCCACTCTTGACCCCACCCACTCTTGGCCTGTCCTGCTCTTGACCCCACCCACTCTTGACCCCATCCTGCTCTTGACCCCACCCACTCTTGGCCTGTCCTGCTCTTGACCCCACCCACTCTTGACCCTGCCCTGCTCTTGACCCCACCCATTCTTGACCTTGCCCCGCTCTTGACCCCACCCACCTTTGACCCTGGGGCTTACCTCATCCTGCAGTTTGTACTCCAGCTGCAATGCCTGACTGCAAAGGCTGCTGATGAACTCCCGCTCCATGGAGGCAATGTCTTCAAAGGTTTCAGCATAGAAGAGGTTCTTGTAGGTGGTGGGAAGGGCAATCTTCCTCAGCTCCTCCATGTCTGCTCTGGCCACACCTAAGGCCAAGACACTGACGCCTGGGAGATGATGGAGGCTGCATCAGATAGTGTGAAGGACCACGCAGAGCATTCTGGGGAACAATGATGGCTCACAGATAAGCCCCGGCAAAGGGACACTGACCGAGGGCACGGGCCACCCGTGAGGGCAGCTCTACGTCATCCTGGGCTCTGCCATCCGTGATCAGCACCAGCACATGAGCCACATCCTGCCTCATGCCCAGCGACTCCTGGAACAGCTCCTTCAGCACATAGCTGATGCCCCGTCCTGCAGGTGGTGCCAGAGAGGGGCTGACTTTGGCTGTCTGTGTAAGAAACTGCTTTTCTCATTGCAGCCGTAAGAACGTGTGTACCTGTTTTGGTGTTGCCTCCCCCGTAGCGCACCCCCCTCAGAGCTCTCAGGATGGAACTGCGGTCCCTGAAGTCATTCAAGTGGAACTCGATCCGGGGCTCGTCACTGTAATGGACCACGGCCACCTGCAGAGGAAGCAGAGTCAGTCAGAAGCTCAGGACAAGCCCCTCTATTATGGTTGAATATTACGCACATAAATTAGAGTGGAAAACCACAAGACAACCTTGAAGCTGAAAGCTCTTAATATCTGTGAGGCTATGCATGTGTGGGGACTTTTGCAGGATTAAAGCCATTTCAGTGTGCCTGGTACCAGGTTTGACTGGTAAGCAGCAGAACAGAAGGAAGATTCCAGAAAGGGGGGGAACAGGAGGGAAGCAGTAATGGATGTGATGAATTCAATGCATGAGATTAATCGGCTTAGGAACTTGCCTGCGTTCCCAGGGGACCGATGACAGGGAAGTATGTCACCACACGGAACAGGAAGTCCTTCAGCTTGGCAAAGTTGCCGGACCCAATACTCGAAGACTCATCCACCAGGAAAACGATGTCAGCTTTGACCTGACCACAGACTGACAAACACAGGTGTTTGCTGTATTTCATGAGCCTCACAGTCTTTACAAGCCAGACGTCTGCCTCACTGAGAGTGGTGCATGCTGGGACATACTGGGGCCAGACGGCGTGGCCGTCGTTGTAGTCGTCCTCCCTGCTGGGGAAGTGTCCCTGTTCGTAAGCACTGCCACCTCTTTGGCCGTGAACAGGTTGGGTTTTCTGTATGCCTTCTGGGTGTCTGAGCCATGGGTCGCTTTGGCGTCAGGAACAAGTGCTTTTTTAGTGACAGGCTGTGAGGTTGTGACAATCTCTGAGGCAGCAGGGGCACGTGCAACGTGGACTGGCCCTGCAGGTGGGTCCACCATCACTATACAATGGGAACATGCTTTAAAGATACCATACTATCACTATTTATCTCTAATACCAAACACTGTTACAGAATAAGGGGAAAATGTTCCCCCCACGCATACAATGGTATGTCTTACATATCCTCTGACGAAGTGAGGTAACGGGCCCTTCCACTCCTCCATAGAGGGGTCGGATTGCGAATATGTAGGTCCTGCCATGTTGCAGGCTGCTGATTTTATATGAAGTAACGGATGGCCCAAGATTCTCACTGGTGGAGTTCAGCTCTGTGAACACAAAGCAAAGATTTAACTGTTTGCTTGTGTTCTTTCTGTGTTTGTGTGCAAATATCCAGACAAAGGCATAAACTCCTAAAAAAAACAGATACGGAGAGGATACCGAGACCAAGAAAACCCCAGGTAGCAGGAAAGCTCCAGCAGAAAGAGAGAAGACTGTGTGATGTGTTTGTATTAGATGAGTAATCTTAAGAACTTTAATGCTATCCAGCAAATTTCCTAAAAATATGGCATACGGTTATGTGTGTGCATGTGTCTGTGCGTATTTGAGGATTTTCACACACAGACAATACATACAGGTTTGCATTCATATCTTTGTGGGGACCTTCCATTCATTTCTATGGGAAAAATGCTAATGCTAACTATGACAACCTTAACCTTTACCCAACCCTAACCATAAGTAGCCATGCAAAACACAACACTGGCATTTTTAACTTTTTGATTGCAGTCACATATTTTTAGAAAATTGAGTTTCCCTTTGTGGGAAGTGGATAATTTTGATGTCTGTATGCCTACGATTGATTTAAACAAAAAACTGATGAATGACATTCTTAATGCTCTCGATTATTGGTGCTGAGTTTGTACTGAATATAAGCACGTGTAGCACTCTGAGATCAATTGGCCGCATTCACCAACCACTCTTAAGAAATTTCTTCTTACTCAGTTTCACAAAGATTCTGACATTCATCAGTGTCTTCTTATTTTGGATTCCTTCTTAGGTAAGAACAGAATCTTTACACACTCAAGAGCACAATTACACACATGTGAGTGCTGACAAATATGTGCAAAATAATAGTTCTCTGTGTTTTCTTCAATTCTACAGTATAAGATTTTAATGACAATAATATTTTTATTATTAATAATATAAGCATTCGCACTCTTGAAAATCACAGTTTCCTATATTTTTGAGTTGACCATGAGCAATTAAACATAAATATTTTTGGAACTTGATAAAAGGTCACAGAAACTTGCAGATGATCTGTAAGTAAATAACAATGCTGAAAATGATTCAGACTGCGCAAAAATTGCATATATAAATATTAGTGATAGATAGTATTATAAGTCTTGGCTTGGGTATGCAATCATCCACAGCCATGTTAGCTGTCTCTGTAACCTTGGAATCTCGCATTTCTCACAGTAACTGTTCAGTGCTGTTCATTTTGCATTTTTAGTAATGGGCCTAAATAATTATTAAATTATTATTACTGGTAAAATATTACTTTTGTGCCCTTTGATAGTTATTAATTAATCATCACTTTTAACAATCATTACTGAACATGTAATAGTATGGCATGCATCTTTCTTTGTGTTATTTTCCCTACTGACTATCCTGAATATGCTGCATGTGTGAGATGTCTGTGTGCACACGGCCCTGCAGTCTCATGCCCTTTTATGGGATTGGTGGGGTCTTACCTGCGCTAATTAGGAACAACTGCCACGCGCTTTCAGTTTGCAAGAACAAAGGGATTCATCATTATAAAGACACATTTGCGAACACACACACGTCAGGTATACAGTACCTATCCCTATGGGGGCCGCTCATTCACTTCTATGGGAAAAATGCTAACGCTAACTATGACAAACCTTAACCCCCACCCTGCCCTAACCATAACCATAAGTAACCAAACAAAATAGTTTTTTCATAGCAGTCACCGATTTTTATAATATAGTTTTCCCTTATGGGGACCAGGAAACTGGTCCCCATAAGGGAAAAAAACAGATATTAGTCACCCGCTCGCACACACACACACACACACTCACACACACACACACACAGAACTTCCCACATCCTGGTCTGGTCTCCTCAAAGACATACTGAGGAGTAGCTTTCCCCTCACCCTGGCCAGACAAACTGCCCCCCCCCCACAGAAGACCCTGCCAGGAGACCAACGGCATCAACACAAACACTGCTGTTATTTCCACTACAGAGGGATGAACCATTAAACGGGAACAGAGAAAGAAAGGAGGATCAAGCCCAACTCTGACACGTCTTTGGTCGTTAAGGAAAAAGACAAGCTTCTAAAGATAGCTGCATCCCGCATTCCTCAAAGGACAGCATCATTAAATTACCACATCCCCGGCCTAGCTGAAGACATGTGCAAATTCACCCCGCTGGAAAGACAGCCAGCTTCAGAACCACAGAGGATAACAAATGATATGCCAAGCCCTAGTGCCTCAGTCTGTATAATCAGTCTTGTAATAACATCCGATCCCGAATCTCCCTCTGCTTTTTCGCAGTGTATTTGGCTACAGTAGTAAATAATTACTTGGGGGCAGTCTTGCATGTTTGAGCATAATTGAGTGCTGCTGCTTGTAACTGGGTGTCATTCTCAGCGAAGTGCTGGCACATCACGCACCTGACATGAGTCTCCAGGACAGCAGGTACCCAGAAGCCCCGGGGATGCTGGTCCAGTTCAACAGCGTGCCGCTGTCGGGGGCCTCCACCAGCTGGAACTCCGTCACCTTGGGGAGATCCACTGAGGCACAGACAGGGTACGCTCGCTACTTTTGACCTTTCATTAACTGTCTGTTCCTTTAATGCATCAGCATCGGTATAAGTGGCCATTAGTGGCCGTGCCTATGTCATGTGACAGACCTGACTTTCACATGACGTTCTAGTGGGGAGGAGCCTGGCTTTAGGAAACCATCAGCGTTTATCAGATCAGCTCTGGGCCTTGTCATGGTAGGTGGGTTGGAAACAAATTCAAGAGAACACAAACCAGCACAACTGATCTAGATCTATATATGAGGCACCCAGATGCAGCTGTTACCAGCCTGCTGGCAGTTCAATCCCATCATGCATCTGGGTGATTCAGGTGAGTACATGTTCAACACGGCCGGGTGTGTCAAGGTGACAGGTGGACTCACAGGTGCGAGCTGTGAGCAGGATGGGGCTGCCCTCTTTGGAACCAGCCACAGCTGACACCTGGATCTTGTAGGCAGAACCTGCCTGCAGGCCCGAAATGGTGAAAGAGGAGCTGGCGGGAGGAACTAGTTGGGTCTTCTGAATGCCACCTGGAGGAGGGAGTATTAATAACTAAGCATAATACGTTGGAGGCAGGAATGAGGCACGAAGGGTAGGTGAAGAGCACAGTACAAAGGGGAGGGTTACAGAAGGTGAACTGTTATGGAGAGACTGGGGCAGATAACGCAGACAGGGCAGCTGGAAGGTGGCACCCACCGAGGAAGGGGATCCAGGAGATCTTGTAGCCTGTAACAGTCGGGCCCTTTTTCCAAGCAAGCCCAAAGGAATTGACACCCACATCTATCACCTTCACCTCCTTCACCATCTGGATCGGTTCCTCATCTGTGAGGGAAGCTGACACGACACAGCAACTTACCAGGCTGAACAAGGCACCTGGGCATCATGGAAAAGGAAAACAGGAAGCCCCTGGAGAGGAAATGAGGAAACCCCTGGAGAGAGCACCAGGAAGCCCCCAGAGAGGGCGTCAGGAAGCCCTTGGAGATGACACTGGGAAGCCTCGCAAGAAGATGCCAAGAAGCCTTGGAAAAGGATGCTAGGAAGCCTTGGAAGAGGACACCAGGAAGCCCCTGGAGAGAACATCAGGAAGTCTTGGAAGAGGACACCAGGACATCATGGAACTCAATACATGACAGACTGACTGCTGAAGAACACCGCAACTGAGCTCCCACTGTACATGAGGCACGGCTGGCCCTTGCGATTGTCTTTCCATTGGGACGGATCTGTATGCTCCATGTTCCTGTCGGCATGAATCCATCAGAGCACACCTCCCCCGGCAGAGGCGGAGCAACAAGATGCGCTGCTGTTGAGCTGATGGGCAGCTCCGAGGTTAGAAACCGAGGCGGAGTGGCGTCGTTCAGGACAGGCGGGTTAATCACAGCCACTGCCAGTCACACATCCAGATGAGCCTTCCCCAAGGTGACAGCCTGTTCTCACCGGCCAGTCCAGCTTTGCTTGAAACTGTGCTGCTCTTTCAAGGCAAGACAAGCAGTGGGAGGAAAATGGATCCGAACGTGCTGCATAAAGACAGGCAGTGGGTGGGAAATGGACCTGAACATATTGTGTAAAGATGGGCAGCGGACGGGAAACAGACCTGAACACACTGTGTAAAGATGGGCAGCGGGCAGGAAACAGACCTGAACACACTGTGTAAAGATGGGCAGCGGACGGGAAACAGACCTGAACACACTGTGTAAAGATGGGCAGTGGACGGGAAACAGACCTGAACACACTGTGTAAAGATGGGCAGCAGGCAGGAAACAGACCTGAACACACTGTGTAAAGATGGGCAGCAGGCAGGAAACAGACCTGAACACACTGTGTAAAGATGGGCAGCAGGCAGGAAACAGACCTGAACACACTGTGTAAAGATGGGCAGCAGGCAGGAAACAGACCTGAACACACTGTGTAAAGATGGGCAGCAGGCAGGAAACAGACCTGAACACACTGTGTAATGATGGGCAGCAGGCAGGAAACAGACCTGAACACACTGTGTAAAGATGGGCAGCAGGCAGGAAACAGACCTGAACACACTGTGTAAAGATGGGCAGCGGGCAGGAAACAGACCTGAACACATTGCGTAATTTTACCTTTCAGCAGAATTTAAAGGAAAATTAAGCAGAAGGTTCTGGGTCCCAAACGCAGGAGGGTGGGTCAACTGTACAGACACTTCAGAACTGAGAGACGTTTGAACGGAATCATGCTCAGCATGATGAAGGTGACCACAAGGCGGCCCGGCCATCATCTCACCTGTATGCTGAGACAGCGACATCTCTGGCCCCTCCGTGTTGCCATACATCGCACGGATACTGACAGTGTATGGTGTTGCTGGGTCCAGCGCATCAATGCGGTAGAACAGGATGCTGTGGTCCAGATACCGGTTCTGCGTCTCGATAGTGCCACCTGTAACAACAGGAACATCCGTTCTCCAAGACGGGGCAGGACAGGCAACGTGTTCGGGAAGCTTCCAATAAACAAAGCATCATAGAACAGGGAGGTGACTATTTCATAATGGTGTTTGGCTGTTATGCAATAAAAGTAAAATGACTAAAATATATTAGCCTCTCACCATCACAGCGCAGTACAGGTGAGTCTATACAGGTGAGTCAGTACAGGTGAGTCTGTACGGGTGGGTCACAGCACAGTATAGGTACATTTACCTTTCCGGGAGCTCCAGGTGAGTTTGTACTCTGTAGCTCCTACGATGGGACTCCACTCCAGACTCATGGAGCTGCTGGTATAGGATGTTATCCTGAAGTTGGAGACGTAGCCAAGAGGAGCTGGCAGACACACATACCCACCACATACACAGTCACACAGATATAGACAGACAGACAGACAGACAGACAGACAGACACACACACACATAGACAGACAGACACACAAACACATACACAGCATAGGCATTAGCTGGGATCACAGCCTGAATGATGCTCTATTACCAGTAATTCAGACGAGCTTCGGGGTGGCTGCTGATTATTGAATGGAATGAGACAGTGACAAGGTCCATTTCTCTGTACCCCCCCCCCCCCCCCCCCCGCCAAAATAAGCTTCATTCAAGGGCCTTTGGGGACACATGATGCCCCATTGGAGGTAAATGGGGTAAATTTTGATTAATATGTACATTTGTCACACCGAGACCTGTGACCACCAAGGGGCATTATGTGGGACTGAAGGATGGCACTCACAGGTACGGAAGGTGGCTGTGATCCCAGGGCCCAGTACCGACCCAAACAGCACGTAGAGAGACAGCACATATTCTGTGTCATGGACCAGGTTCTTCAGTGTCTGCATGGTGGTGCTGCTGTTCAGAGCCAGCTGCCTGGGTCGATCCCGACCCAAGAACTCTGTCGGGAACACGATGAGAGCCAGGTGTGAGAACCGAAACACGACCGCAGTGCGTTCCTGAGAGCGGCTCCATAGGCTTTTCCGAAAAGCCAGGCTGATGTCAGCGACAGGCAATTAACGACAGTGTTAACGACAGTGTAAGGCGCGTGCACCATTAACGAGTCGCTTTTAGACAATCCCCCAAGCACACACCAGCCTTTGGATTCATGGGAGCACACAGGGGAAGAATGGCAGACAATCCAGTAAGGCCGGACATCTGGTGAAGTACGCGCAGATGTAGGAAGCAATGACACACTGGGGGCTGCTCCTGTTCCTCATCCACTCACAGCAGACTTTTCAGCACCCGGGTTAAAAACAGAGCATTTCCTGTGACCTCATCAGACATAGCAGCCCTCCCGTGTCCCAAACAACCAAAGAGCTTCCACTGAACCTCACAGATCTTCCTGAGGACCGTGAATTACACGGTGACCGTGCACCTCAGATGGCCGTGCATCACACGGTCACTGCGACCGTGACCCCAGGAGAAGGAGCCGGACAGGGCGAGCACAAGTGTCAGAGATGCCATGAGGCATGGTGGCAACGTCACCTGACGTGGGTCCCCAAGCCAGGCGGTACCCAGTGGCACCGGGGACAGAGTTCCAGGAGATTGTGGCACTGTTGGTGGTGACAGCAGATGCCTTCAGAGTCTGCACTGCACTGCTCTCCACTGCAAGAGAAAAAGAGCATGTTATTGCAAATGTTTGGAAACAGTCAGACGGTGCTTGGCTGCCTGTTCTGCTACAGAGACCACACAGCACCAGCGGCAGCGTAAACAGGAGTGACCGCCACTGATATCCAGTAACCAGCAGGACGAAAACCCGTGCAGGCGTGCCCACGCTCACTGACGTGTCTTGGCTGTGGCGGCAGTGACGGGACCTTCCACGTCCACGAAGATGGGGTTGATGGTCACAGTGTACTCTGTGCCGGGGTGAAGGCCCTGTATCATGTAGAAGCTGTAGGTCTCCCCAAGGTTCACATTCTCAACATGGCCGTCTGTTTCAAAAGAATTACGTGCATTTTTCCATTACTCTGGAATATTCTTTTTATTCATGCATTTATGTGGCGTCACTCTGCCTGCATGTGGTGATTGGTACCTGAGGAAGACCAGGTCAGTCTGTATCCCGTTGCACCTCTCACCGCCGCCCACCTGGCCTGGACGGTGTCTGTGGTGGCATTCTGTACCTGGAGCTGCTTAACGGGCACCAGTTTCACTGTGATAAACATTTTTTAAAATCCCAGTAAGGGGACAGCAAATCTAATGAGCAGTTTCCTAACAGCAGCATGGACTATGGAGCGGAATCACGTATGAGTCATGTACGTATGGAAAGCCGTAGGTTAGAGGGACACCAGCAGACTCACCCGGCAGAACTCAAAGCCCGCGAATGACTAGTGAAGGAGAAGTGACATCACACTGTAATGCTACACTGCCACCTTGTGGCAGAACAAGCTAAAAGCTCAGAATGAGGCGCGAGTAACTTATGACCTCCTGTCATACTCATTCTGTCCCAAACATGCGCAATCTCCCACACTGCGGAGAGTCTTACGTGTCCTGCCCATCGCAGATGCCGTCTCGCTGAGGCTCTGGGGGTACATGGCGTATATGCTGACGGTGTACGCCTCGTCCTCCTCCAGGCCCTCGATCACATGCGACGAGACGTCTCCATCCAGCTGCCGCTCATACGTCAGGCCGGGACGGGTCGCTACGGGTTTCAGAAACAGAATCATAGAACCAGTATTCACATGGGCTGTGGTTTCGGCTCACGACAGCCACCGTGTAAAGACCTCCTGAGGTCCCAGCAAAGTGTCTGTCTACATCAGTCCCACAGCTGACCCTGAAGGAATCGGTGCTAAGGGGCTTGCTGAGGGGCCCGGCAGAGAAATAAATCACTCTGATGATCACAGGATCAGAACCAGAAACCTTCCGAGGAACACAACATTCTCATCTGACTTCCTTCCAGCACAACCTCACGTCAACATTTTTGATGTCTGCATTAATATTTAAAGAAAGCTGTGACAAAGGTTGCATGACCGTAAGGGTGGGGGGTGGGAGGAGGCGGGGCTCACAGCGCGGGATGAAGATCTTATATCCATCTGGTTTCCCGAGTGGCACGGCCCAGGCCAGGCGCAGGCTGGAAAGTCCCTCTTCGATGATGCGGAAGTTGGCCACCGGGGGCACGGTGGCTGGGAGTGTGAGACGAGCGCGTGTCCGTTAGATAGGTGTATCACACATTACGATGGTGACGGCGATCTTCGCGGAAACACAGAGGTGTCTGAATGGCCGTTCACACACTACCAGTGGACTATCAGACGCATCCACACGGGAACTTACTGGTCTCCACAGTGACGGTGGCGGAGTCCCCAGTGCGGTCCGGATAGACGGCGGAGATGATGAGAGAGTAGCGGGTGCTGGGCTGCAGGCCGGAGAGCAGGGTGCTCCACACGTCGGCCTGCAGCTCGATCTGGTGCAGGGACACGGAGGAGGAAGAGAACGAGACAGACAGACAGGAACCCTGAATTACACCAGGTCTCTCCTCAAGGCCAGTGAACAGACCAGACAAGGCCAGGCACAGACAAGCATGCACATGCACTCCACACACACACACACACACACACACTCCATGAACTTACAAAGCCAACAATCCACAAAACCCACATACTGAGCAGGGGAGTCATTAGAACATTAATTTTCTTCAGCATGTTTGTCCTGCTTGTATGTGATAATATAGATTTACTTACTGGGCAGAGACTAGAGTCAGGGTTTCTGAGGCAAAATCCCACTCCCAGTGGGGCCGAGGTTTCATGCTGGAGGTATCATTGCTCTTCTAGGTGTCCAGGAAGCTCTTTGAATGCCACCCCACCCACTGCGCTGTCATACCTCTGCTGTCCCCAGCAAAAAGGCACCGTACATATATTTATACTAGATCTGTCATCCCCAGTCAAGTAAGCAAATCAATACATAACGGATTGTCTGTCACATAGACTCGGTATCATATCACATGACTGGAGAAGGCCATCAAGGCATACTCTGTTTGACTGCCTGTTCAAGGCGCTGGATCCTGCTCTAATGTTCTCAAGAAGAAGTACAATGTTAGTGGAAAGCCTGCCCAGCAAGACAGGCTGGGGCTCCAGCTGAACCCAGCAGGATGTAAGCAACTGTGAGCAAGCTCCATGAAGATCTCACGTCCCAGAGACTCCTACTAGGGCACTCCAGCCTCCTCCAGCATAATTAACTTACTCTAACACTGAGCGAATGAATTGGCAATTAGCAGAAGACAATAACAAAAATAATTGAAAACAATTCAGCGGAATGAAGTTTGAAAATGCCGCAGACAGGAATGTTTATCCTGGGTCCAACCAAGCTGAGAGGAAAGAGGAACACACTCTCAGCCCGACTCCTTCATTTCAGATCCCGCGGTGGCCGCAGTAATATCCACGAGCCTCAGATGCTGTTATCTCCTGAGAGCCTCTTAAAGACAAGCATCACTCAAGGCGTCCTGCGGGAGGACCTCCAGGAGCCGCGAACAGGTAACCGGGTAACGGAGCAGCTCATTAATATGACTGGGCCAATGCAAGCCAGGTAATGGAGCCACTCATTAATATGTGCAGGGCAAAGCATGCTGGGTAATGGAGCAGCTCATTAATATGTACAGAGTAAAATGGGTCAGGTAACAGAGCAGCTCGTTAATATGCACTAGCTAAAGCCGGCCTGGTAACGGAGTAGCCCATTAAAACACACGGGGAGAAGTGGTCCAGGTAACAGAACAGTTCATTAATATGCAGCTCATTAATATGCACGGGCCAAAGCAGGCCAGGTAACGGAGCAGCCTATTGATATGCATGGATCAAAGCGGGCTTGGTAACGAAGCAGCTCATTAATATGCACGGAGCAAAGCAGGCAGGACCCAAGGACAGTGGAGGGTCACATGCTGAACATACACACACATACAAAAAGAGGAACGTGCACACACACACTCACACAAAAAACAGGTACGCGCAAACAGACAGACACACACAAACAGGCACGCACATACAGAAACACACACACACACACTCACACAAAAAACAGGTACGCGCAAACAGACAGACAGACACACACAAACAGGCATGCACATACAGAAACACACACACACGAACATGTGCGCGCATACAGACACACACACACACAGAGAAACAGGCACATGCATACAGACACACACACGCACACACACATAAACAGGCATGCGCATACACACACACACGAACAGGCACGCACCCCCACAAACACACACACACAAAAACTGACATACACACACACACAGACAAACAGGCACGCGCATACAGACACACACACACACACAAACAGGCACGCGCATACAGACACACACACACACAAACAGGCACGCGCATACAGACACACACACACACACAAACAGGCACGCGCATACAGACACACACACACACACAAACAGGCACGCGCATACAGACACACACACACACAAACAGGCACGCGCATACAGACACACACACACACAAACAGGCACGCGCATACAGACACACACACACACAAACAGGCACGCGCATACAGACACACACACACACAAACAGGCACGCGCATACAGACACACACACACACAAACAGGCACGCGCATACAGACACACACACACACACACACAGAAACAGGCACGTGCATACAGACACACACACACACACAAACAGGCACGCGCATACAGACACACACACACACAAACAGGCACGCGCATACAGACACACACAGAGAAACAGACACGCACATACAGACACACACACACACACAAACAGGCACGCGCATACAGACACACACACACACAAACAGGCACGCGCATACAAACACACACACACACAAACAGGCACGCGCATACAGACACACACAGAGAAACAGACACGCACATACAGAAACACACACACACACAAACAGGCACGCGCATACAGACACACACAGAGAAACAGACACGCACATACAGAAACACACACACACACACACAGAAACAGGCACGTGCATACAGACACACACACACACACACGAACAGGCACGCACCCCCACAAACACACACACACAAAAACTGACATACACACACACACACACACACACAGACAAACAGGCACGCGCTTACAGACACACACACACACAGAGAAACAGGCATGTGCATACAGACACACACACACACACACGCACACACACATAAACAGGCATGCACATACACACACACACGAACAGGCACGCACCCCAACAAACACACACACACAAAAACTGACATACACACACACACACAAACAGGCACGCGCATACAGACACACACACACACACACGCACACACACATAAACAGGCATGCACATACACACACACACAAACAGGCACGCACCCCCACAAACACACACACACAAAAACTGACATACACACACACACACACAGACAAACAGGCACGCGCATACAGACACACACACACAGAGAAACAGACACGCACATACAGAAACACACACACACACGCGCATACAGACACACACACACAAACAGGCGCATACAGGAATCCCATGTAGCACCTTCCAACAACATCATCCTCATCCACTCTCCACTCCATCAGTAATTCCTACAGGACCCCAAGGTCTATTCCGCTGGGAGCCCCCTCCCTCCTCCATAAAAGGTCCCTTTCGCCAGTGTGCCCCCCCCCCACCCTCACTTGTTTCTGCAGCTTCAGCAGCGGCTGGCCTGCGGCTGTCAGGGGGGTGACCAGCAGCCGATGGGCCTGCACTCCCCCTGTGGCGGGGGTCCACGTCAGCCGCAGGGAGCTGTAGCTTAGCTCAGTCACAGCCAGGTCCCGGGGGCCCATCGTGTGTCGACTCTCTGTCGGACGAACAGCACACAAAACTCAATGAGCCCTGGGAAACTGTGGGTAAAGGCTGCATTTACTCTGCTGCCCATGCGGCTGCGGACGTGTCAGAGGAGATGTCAATCATCGTACTGATACAGTGTCCTTCACTCCCAGAGCCCCACAGGCCAGCACTGAGGACGGATCCCGTGCAAGTTGAGCATCACATGTCTCACACATCATTGTGTATTCCCTGTCTGTGTGGGGGGGGGGGGCTGAGGCCGTGGCTGGTGGGCGAGTCAGTGCTCACCTGGCGAGCTCTCTCTGATGGGCCGGGGGGGCTCTGAGGCCGTGAAGCAGATGCGGCGGGAGATCTTGGGCACGAGGTTGCCAAGGCGTGTAAAGTCCTCACTGAACATCAGATGCTCCTCAGCAGGCTCCGTCACGATGGTCCTCAGCTCGGTCCGGACAGCCTCACCCACCCCTGCAGGGCGAGACCGAGTCAGACCTGCGATCCGTGATCTCAGGTGGGACCGTGGGGAAAGACATAAGCCAAAGAATGGCAGGGCAGCGTGAACGGCACCTTCGCGAACAGACGGCGACCCTATGGCCCCCGCCTGTCCCGAGGGCACAGCGCCCGAGCGCCGGCAGATATGATGCCCGCAGAGATTTTAAGGAGCCAGAACGTCTGAGAATATTGGCCAATATCATTTTATATGGGCAAAACTTCAACAATAGCTCTAGTTAAAAGTGCTTCACTGGCTGATTATGATGATTATGTCAATTTGTCAAAGTAAATCAGCAGAATCTTAGGCTTAGAATATCATATAAAATAAAGAAGCGATTAAGTAATGTTATCATTTAACTTAAACAAGGAAATTACTGCTGACGTCTCAAATGAGCAAATTATAAGTATATTGTTTGTGCTACTTAACAGAAGCACCTTACATAAGGGCTGTATTCACACACCAAAAACAATCGTCTGCATGGTGTAACATCATATTTCCATTGCCAGTGGCTGACTAAGAACTCCTCAGCCAAACAGTGGTAAGCTATCCTACAGGAAGTGTGGCTTCCAGAGCGTTTCAGCCGTGAGGGGTGCGCCTGTCCTCCTCATCACCATCAGTGCCCCAAGATACACGGAAGCTCCATATCGGGCGATTTAATTGGCTGACTGCTACAACAGTCAAGCCCTGCTGCTCCTGATGCCACTCTGACCTGGCTTGAGGGTGAAACAGAAATCTCCCATGAAGCCGAGGCCTGCCACCTACTGGGCCATCGCCTACAGTGCCACCTGCTCCTCCCTTCTGCATGCCTAACGGGCGACTCGCAGGTGGACCCGCGCAAGGCAGGACCTCGCAGATGAGCCTGTAAGTGGGCAGTAGGGGGCGGGCCGGGCTCTGGGTTTGAGTGACTCAAGGCGGCCCTTGGGCTGATTAGCTGGGAATCATGCCGTTATGTGTCTATGTGTGTGTGTGCTGAGTGGTGATTAAAAATGACTAATTAATTGGGTGCTGCCTGATGAGCGGTAATTACCTCAGAACTGCAGGTTTATCTCATGCACATACGTGCTAATGTCTGCGTGTTATCCTGGGAGAAACTTTGCATTTGCATGCGTAATAGATCCTAACTGCCCAAAATATTCCAAGAAATTGAAGTGGAGCCCCAAATGACAAACATTCATAGGCACTTTCCACTGGCGCAGTTCCAGTGGGGCACTGTTGCTCAGGGGTCCTTCAGCAGGGCATTTGCATGGTGACCTCACACCTTAAACGCCGCACTGCGAGCTAGCATACACAGCTGTTTCTAAAACCAGCCGCTCTCAGCTGACCCCCTCCCCGGCCCAAATCAGAGCTGCTGCAACCCCCCCCCCCCCCAACAAGGTAGTCAAAGGCACGGTTTCCAGAGCAACAACAAAAACCTATGTGAATGTCATGTGACAGCGCCACCCAAAGGGAGGCTAGTGAAGGGCGAGTCTTACCCACGGCGTATAGCGTTATTCCACTGTAGGACAAGGCCTGGGCCGCGGTGCCCACTGGGTCAGATGACATCCTGTCTGTTACCAGGACGACGATCTGTAAGTAAACATCATCGTTACTGCAGTTCCGAACGACCACAAAGAGAAGCACTGGTTCCACAAAACAAAATAATTTTTTTTTACTAAAATCCAGTGAAATATTTCTCAGTGATTACATGAACTTACAGTATACAGAAGATGATCCATGCCAACCTATATGAAAACATTTTGATTTGCACGGCCTTTCAGTGGCTTTGGAATGACATAAGACGTGTTATAAGGATCTGAAAGGTCTGTACATTGCTTCTCCTTGCCTCCTGTTCAGCTGCTTTATCAGAGAATAGACACCTTCCAAATTAAAACGCCCGCATTAAAATCTCTGATATTGAATTTTCAATATAGCTGACACAAATGCAGGTTATTACCAAAGCAAACTCAGAGTAAATCCGCTTCCTATATCAGATCAACACATCAGAGCTTTCTAACTGTGGATATTTGTGAAAGTGGAAAAATCTAAAATTAAATTAGTCAAACATGCTGAGGCAATAGGAGGTGGCATCCGGGGCAGATTTCAACATAGATCTTGCTCTCCATTCAGCTGCTCTGTGCTGCTGTGCTCCAGAAAGCTCTCAGTGATTTTTCCGTGTTCAGACCAGGAGAGAACAGGCAGATGTACCTTTGGGGCATCGTCCCGCACGATGGCAGATCCAAAGGTGGACTCTACCAGGAAGTCCAGGGCCTTCCCCAGATGACCGCCACCACCTTCGTAACGCAGGTCCCTCACAGCGCCCAACACCTCTTCCAGGGTGTTGTAATCGGTCAGAGCTATCTTCATCCTGGGAAGAGAAAACCCACAATCTGGGTCAGCATGTAAAATATAGGTATATACATCACCCCCTACCTGTATGTACCTGGACAGGGTCTGCAGGGGTACATCACCCCCTACCTGTATGTACCTGGACGGTACCTGACAGGGGTACATCACCCTCTACCTTTATGTACCTGGACATGCCCTGCCAGGGGTACATCACCCCCTACCTGTATGTACCTGGACAGGACCTGCCAGGGGCACATAACCCCCTACCTGTATGTACCTGGACGGTACCTGACAGGGGTACATCACCCCCTACCTGTATGTACCTGGACAGGCTCTGCCAGAGGTACATCACCCCCTACCTGTATGTACCTGGACATGCCCTGCCAGGGGTACATCACCCCCTACCTGTATGTACCTGGACAGGACCTGCCAGGGGCACATAACCCCCTACCTGTATGTACCTGGACGGTACCTGACAGGGGTACATCACCCCCTACCTGTATGTACCTGGACATGCCCTGCCAGGGGCACATAACCCCCTACCTGTATGTACCTGGACGGTACCTGCCAGGGGCACATAACCCCCTACCTGTATGTACCTGGACGGTACCTGACAGGGGTACATCACCCCCTACCTGTATGTACCTGGACATGCCCTGCCAGGGGCACATAACCCCCTACCTGTATGTACCTGGACGGTACCTGACAGGGGCACATAACCCCCTACCTGTATGTACCTGGACGGTACCTGACAGGGGTACATCACCCTCTACCTGTATGTACCTGGATAGGCTCTGCCAGGGGTACATCACTTCCTACCTGTATGTACCTGGACAGGCTCTGCCAGGGGTTCATCACCCCCTACCTGTATGTACCTGGACGGGACCTGCCAGGGGTACATCACTTCCTACCTGTATGTACCTGGACAGGCTCTGCCAGGGGTACATCACTTCCTACCTGTATGTACCTGGACAGGCTCTGCCAGGGGTTCATCACCCCCTACCTGTATGTACCTGGACGGGACCTGCCAGGGGTACATCACTTCCTACCTGTATGTACCTGGACAGGCTCTGCCAGGGGTACATCACCCCCTACCTGTATATACCTGGACAGGCTCTGCCAGGGGTACATCACCCCCTACGTGTATGTACCTGGACAGGCTCTGCCAGGGGTACATCACCCCCTACCTGTATGTACCTGGACAGGGCCTGCCAGGGGTACATCACTTCCTACCTGTATGTACCTGGACAGGGCCTGCCAGGGGTACATCACTTCCTACCTGTATGTACCTGGACAGGCCCTGCCAGAGGTACATCACTTCCTACCTGTATGTACCTGGACAGGCCCTGCCAGAGGTATATCACCCCCTACCTGTATGTACCTGGACAGGCTCTGCCAGAGGTACATCACTTCCTACCTGTATGTACCTGGACAGGGCCTGCCAGGGGTACATCACCCCCTACCTGTATGTACCTGGACAGGCCCTGCCAGAGGTATATCACCCCCTACCTGGTTTATCACCCCTACCCATGCTTACCTGGGAACATCACCATAGACAGTGACTCCGAAGCGGATGCCCTCCTGACCCATGGTGAGTTTCTGGAAGGACTTCATGATGTCCATGATGAAGTCTTTGATGGCATGAAGGCCACTGGGCCCTGTGGTCCAGGACTCAGCCAGCAGGAACACGATGTCTGCTGACAGCGCGGTGCGACACTCTGAGGAGCAGACAGACAGACAGACAGACACATACACACACACACACACACACAGCAGTCCATGTCAGGAATGTGTCATTGTGAGTGTGTACCTATACTCACGTGTGATACCAGGAGAACAATCGCATTTTCCATTTTAAGCCAGCGAATGTCTGCATTCAAATCAGTTACACTTAAAAACCTTACTGAAGCAATTCTGCTGTTCAATACTCTGCTGCCTTTTGTGCCGAGTGAGAAATAGCAGACCTGCGTGGCAGAGAAATCTGATCATCCCCCAGCAGGTGGCAGTATAGGTCAAGTAACGTGCAAGAAGGGTACAGCCACTAAAAAGTACAGAGGTCATCAGTATTCCCCACACTGCAGCGAGCCGTGAGCGACAGAGTCATAAGATAAACGCCTTATCACTGCTGCATCCTGTCGCACCCCCCGCCCCAGTTAACACACACACCACGAACTGCACACACGATGACGCGCACCACACGTGTATAAATGCCGCCGCATATACAGACATGCCTTAGGACCTCTCCATCCATCTGCGTATGTCTGTGGATGGGCGGGGTGCACTGCGTGTGTAACGAGAGCAGAAAGGCTCTCCTGGATCCCCTAACAGCAGAGACGGGAAGCAGGTGAAAGAGCGATGCAGGTTACCGCGATCATCAATGCTGGCCCAGGTCTCGAGACAGGAACCAGCATCAGAGCAGGAGCCTCCCTATACTGTAAATAGCGTAAACATCGGGGGAATGGGGGTGTCCCCCAGAACGGCAGCCTTAATGGCATCGTGCTCTTTCTCTGAGAGTTTGCTGCTGAAACACTCAACTTTACAAATAAGTAGCCAAAGCCCACGCTGGCTCAGTGTGCTGTGTGATTTATCTCCCGCGTGTTAATGGATCTGAAGTCATTTGACAAAGAGCTGCATCTCCGAGCGAATTAGCAAGCCCCCCCAAAGAACACCCCAAACAGAGCGCTTGCTCACTCCCGTTGGCATGGTTACTGTCGCACGGCTGCAACTTGGACGCTCCCGTTTTTACTTGACTCCCGTGTGCGGGGTAAAGAAGAAGAAAACAAGAATAAATCACGATGAAGGAGAGAATATGAAAGGAGAAGCTCTCGAAGTTCAATGTCGGACGACTGTCAATCACTCCAAACCCCTACACTATTAAACGCGGAAAATGACAGCGCTTACAGATGTAAGTGGCTCTCGTAATTAGTCCCCTCCATCCAATTACAAACCACATTTTCCCTCTGCCAATCAGATTTTGTAGTGGGATCGCTTCCCACAATGCCCGGCTCCTTTTAAAATGCAACACTGATTGTGACTGGGGGCAACTGAGGGTGGGTGAGGAGGCGAAGTACAAATTTGGCAGCAGATGCAAGTACCTTAAGCAGACGGGATACAAAGCTGAGATCCACGCACCAGGCAGACGTTTAAAAGGCTGACCTGAGCTGGAGGGGGGGGGTCAGCAAATAGCAGCTGCTTTTATTTCAGGCTCAACACTTAACACTTCCTGCTGATTTCACAAGCTGCGTAGGTAATGACAAATCTGGAAGGATCTGCTGCCGAACAGATACTGGAAAGAGCATTAAATGGCACCAAATGGCTCATTGCTTATGCGCGTGACACACAGGGAACTGTGTCCACATGTCTGTCCCACCACCGCCACTGTTTCTAGCCAGAAAGCAGGCAGGATGATGTCGGGTCACATGTCAGCTACAGACACGTGTGATTGGCTAATCCAACCTCAATCTGGAGAGACATCAAGAAAGCAGGAGAGCTTCTCCTGAGCTCTGTCATGATTGTCCCAAACGGACCCACGTGGGTGATGTACGTGAAACTGGTTCAGTTCCGATGAGCCTGCGTTCACACTGTATGAACGTGGATGGGTTTTCTTGGATGCATTAAGGGGCGTGAAAGAGTGCATTATGGGGTGGCGGTTCCTACCTTCAGCCTGAGATGGTACCATGCTGACAGACAAAGTCAGACACAGGAGACAGGACCACGCCTGTGAAGGGCGCATGGTCCACACTGCGCTCTCCTCCTCTTCTTCCACCTCCTCGAAACCCAGGCCTCCGCCCCCTCCTGCAGCACCTCCTCCCTCGCCGCAAACCTAATGCAGCTCCCTGTTATCTGAGGCTGGAGAAAGCAGGAGATAAAAATCACCGTCATATTCACTGTGAAAAATCACTCCGAGATAAGCGTTCTGCCCTCGCATTTTCCATTTCGGTGCGGCCTCTCTGAAATGCGACGGGCTGCAGATAACGCATATTTCACTGGAATCTCTCCCAGCTTCACCCTTTGGGAAGGAAACCTTGTCTAATCACTGGAGGACTCTAAAGTCATGACAGTTTAATTGATTTAGCAATTCAACATGCTCCAACTTTGCAATTTACAACTCTGTGCTGCATCCAGTTAAGGTTTCCAGTCAATATATACACTAGTAAAACCACAGTGAATGTTTCCTAGTTCAGTCAGTTAACCCCGGACGCATGAAGGCTAGTGATTTGTCTGTCTACCAGTTGGCTAGGAGGTGCCCAAGCCTGCAGATGAAGTTGCCCGCGATACCACATGTGCTGAGGCCAAAGTATGTTCCTCCTCTCAGGTCATGATCAGACTCATTGCGACACTCTCATGAACAAGCGATTCATCATAAATGGATAGAATATGATATATAAAATAAATGACCTGTGACAATGCAGCTAAGCAAACTGCTGTCTCCCCATTGTCCGCAGTTTTTATATATATATATATATATATAAAAGTATGTTGTTTTTTTTTTGTGATTACTTTTGAAGGAGCTACTGGATATCCGAATTCCCCCCTCGGGGATAAATAAATTAAGTATATATATATATAAAATATATGTGTGTGTGTGTGTGTGTGTGTGTGTGCTGTGTGTGTGTGTGTGTGTGGTGTGCGTGTGCGTGTGTGGTGTGTGTGTGCGTGTGTGTGTGTGTGGTGTGTGTGGTGTGCGTGTGTGTGTGTGTGTGGTGTGTGTGTGTGCTGTGTGTGTGTGTGTGGTGTACGTGTGCGTGTGTGTGTGTGTGTGTGGTGTGTGTGCGTGTGTGTGGTGTGTGTGTGCGTGTGTGTGGTGTGCATGTGTGTGTGTGTGTGGTGTGTGTGCTGTGTGTGGTGTGTGTGTGTGTGTGGTGTACGTGTGTGTCTGTGTGTGTGTGGTGTGTGTGTGTGTGTGCTGTGTGTGTGGTGTACGTGTGCGTGTGTGTGTGTGGTGTGTGTGTGTGTGTGTGTGGTGTGTGTGCGTGTGTGTGTGTGGTGTGCATGTGTGTGTGTGTGTGGTGTGTGTGTGTGCTGTGTGTGGTGTGTGTGTGTGTGTGGTGTACGTGTGTGGTGTGCGTGTGTGTGTGTGTGGTGTACGTGTGCGTGTGTGTGTGGTGTGTGTGTGTGGTGTGCGTGTGTGTGTGTGTGTGTGGTGTGTGTGTGTGCTGTGTGTGGTGTGTGTGTGGTGTACGTGTGCGTGTGTGTGTGTGGTGTGTGTGTGTGCGTGTGTGTGTGGTGTGTGTGTGTGTGTGTGTGTGTGTGTGTGTGTGTGTGTGGTGTGCGCGCGCTGACATAAGGAACATGTGTGTCTGTATGTGTGTGTTTGGGAGCCAAGAGAAGCAAATTACTAATCAAGGTCCAGCCCCCTGACGTTAGGACCTGGGCACGGTGTGACAGTTCCGTGACTGTGCTGTAATGACAGAGAGGAGGTGTGCTGGCCACATCGAGGGAATCCCGGCAGCAGAGGACATGCAACGGACCAGATCGGATTCTGCTTCTGAGCACGGTTAACGTCCTTTTGGCTGGTAGACAGCCAGGGTGGACGGTTTCCCAAAGCAAAGCCCACATGGCCCCATGGCGCGTGCCATTTCACAGGCTCGGCGGGGGGACTCGTGCCACGGCCCCGGCCACCCTGAGCTACCCCTCGTTGCCTTACTACACTGTCCTCACAGGCTTGCCAGCTGAAGCGTATCTCTGACAGTCATTTCACCCTCTTTGCTAATCAGTCCTGCTCAGTGTGGCACACATGCAAGCAGCTTCATGGTTCTGTTTAAATCTGCCAAAATCAGACCCCCCCCTCCCCCAATCCCACTGCCAACACAGACCTCCAGCAGCTAAACTTCACCTGTATGTGTAGCCCTATGATCCAAGCCTTCTGTATGTATTTCTAAGCCTCATTTGAAAACACAAGCTTGCTGATCTTAACCCCCACCTGACAGACTGGATTTCATATTTCCTTCTGCCCCAACCAGATAGCAAAACCCATGAAGGTCTCAGCATCCCAGAACATCTGGCTGACACTTGCAGTGAGGTGTTCCTGCTCCCAATCATGGGTCCCTGTGTGTCTGTCATGACCATATCCCTGCAGCATCTTCGGGGGGGGCATACAGACAGGGCAGCAGCTATCAGCAGAGCCAGTTGGGGCAGGAGTGTGGAGAGGGAGGATTAGGAACATTCCATACAACCAGGGGGGTGTCGGCTGAAGAACGAGAATCTGTCACCATCACACCATCGTGGCCAAAACCGCCAGAGACGCTGCATTCCAAGGTCAATCACAATCTAGCAAAAGCTTCCCTGCAGGAGAAAAACACTTCAAATGCAGGCTAATCAAAGAAAGTTCCAGAAAGACCTGAGGCTGCAGCCAGTTCCCAGGCTCTCTCACTCTCTCTCTCCTTTCACTTTTTCTAAGTTACTTATTGGCACAGCAATACGCACTAAAACTACATGAACCATTATCTGCAGCCAACAACCTCAAAACCATAAATCAGGTCAGCAAACAAAAGGGAATAGAGGATCTCACAGCGTCCTCGGGCACTCCTCTCCATGGAGCGGGTATCCAGGACGACCCACTCAGAGGTCCAGTGCCACACGGCGACACAGCTACCACTGGCTGACTGGGATTTGGCCGCCGCCCTCTTGCCGGAGGCTAAAGCAGAGGCCATCTTCATCTGTGCCAGTCTGGGGCTTGGGTTAGGGGAGCGGGGGGCTACCATTAGCTCATGCTAGCTACACAGCACTGCCTCGCAATATGGATCTGGAGCACTGCAGATCAGTGATTTGCTGGACAACCTGAACTATTCAAACAGGTTCTGCTGCGTGGAGTCGAGGCTAGTAAATGATCTGCTGCTAGGCTACTCAAAGGTACAACCACAGGTCCCTCGAGGGCAGAGTCAGGGATGTCTCTGATGTGCTAACATCTGTGCCAGAGATCAGAGCCAGGGTGATCGTATCCAGAGGCTCAGGTGGGGACATCACTCACACCTCCAGGCAGGACAGATGTGGGGTTTTTGTGGGTCACAGGAGCACCAAACCCAGTAGTAACAACTGAGAGACACACTGACATCTGGGCTGGCTAACAGGTGGTCTGCACCAGGGAACGCCCCTCCAGCATTGCCTACGAAAGGGCACACTGATGTCTGGGCTAGCTAACAGGTGGTCTGCACCAGGAACCACCGCTGACAACAGGTGGGAGGGGGTTTGTCTCATTTCACATCTCAGCAAGCCCAGCATGCAGATACACACACACACTCACACACGCAGCTGGACGCAGCTGCAGGGGTCAGCCAATCACAACACAGCAGCCTAACCCTAACCTACCACTGGCTGCCTATCTCCAAATGCCCCAGAGGTGACACGCTGGATGGCATTTCTTCATCTTTTTAGCCATTTAATTTTATCTCTACACAGCCCTGAATGACACAAAATGTGAGTTTCAGCTCTGTAAATGTCTGTGGTTTGTCTGCATGCATTCTGCCCAAAGTAAGGAATTTACCACTCCAGTTACATTGCCCACTCCAGTTACATTGCCCAGAATCCTTTTTTAAAACACGTTTTTAAACACATTTTAAAGAAGAGGAAAACATGCCTTGTGAAAAGCTAGCTGGAAGTCATTTTTCAGACAGTCTTTGCAGCCCAAGCTCTCCTCTCCAGTACAAATTAACACTATACTGACAACAGGTACTATATATATATATACTGACACATATAATATAATTTTATATTTAATATAATTCCATGACTGCTCATTGCAAGATGATGGCTTTGTGACCATGCAGGATTCACTGGGAGTTACATTTACTGGGAATAATCAGATTCCCAAGCCCCCCACAAAGTTTCCCCACACAAAGTTTGGCTTCACCGGGACATCTGGAGGTAGGAACTATGAAAGACAATCCCTCACAGTTCGGTAAGTCCATCCGTGTAGGTTCCGGACTCACCTTTCAGGGGGAACTTTCCAGAGCAGCAGACGGCCTCGCTCAGGCGTGTCGGGGAGCTGCATGCAGGTGAGGAGGCTGGTTGAAGTCGAGGATGGAGTCAATGACAGTCTCCCAAAGCAGTGTGCGATAGGGGTGCGCCCTTGCTGCTCTTCAGAGGGCTGGGATCCCAGGAGGAGAGGCACTCCGGGGACATGTGCGTGTGAGGGAGAGCGATGGTGAAAGAGTGCTAGGGGAAAGAGAGAGAGCTTTAAAGCAGGAAAGGTGGAGCTGTCTCAACCCGCAGTAAAGCACCCCTAAGACAGCTTTGTGGGGGGGGGGGGGGGTTACAATCCCCCCCCCCCCCCCCCCGAATGCCTAGCCTTTTATTTTCTGCTCTTCCATATGTACTGCTACAGCAGGGGTAGGAATGTGGATTTGCCCCATGGGGCAGGTGTTAAACGCAGCGGAAACACAGGGAAGCGACTCTGCCAAAGTCATTTTTCGCCCCTTTGTCAGGAGCTCCGGTCATACATGGAAAGTCTGAAAATGGGATCCATAACTAAACTGACAACCGGACAAGATGTAAGCAGCATCTGTACATGAAGGAAACTCATTGTTTTTGCAGATATCATGCAGTACAAGTTTCTGACAAATCAGTACAATGAGCGAAGACAGAATTCTGGGAAATTTCCAGAGTTACAGCCGCCCAAGGGGCTCTGGGGAGTCGTGTTACGAAAACAGCAGAAATGCATCCCAGGAGCAATAAAAGCAGCCCCCCCTCCCACCTCTCAGACCCCCAAAATCATCCTGCTTTAAGGGGGGCAGAGGTCGAGCCGCACACGTGCTGATACGCCCAAAACACAAAGGCGGCACCCCCCCACCCTCCGCTTGCACAATGGGTGTCATCCGCTCTTGGGGTTTAACTCCAAGTCAACTGATGCCATGGGACATACCAGTGACTCAGCCTGTAGGAAAGGGGGGGGGGGGGTATGATTGATCAGCCAAGCAGCAGTTTCTTGCATGTGCTGACCTATAGTGGCTAGTGGTAGGGATGCAGGTGGGGATGGGGTACTTCAGCCTTTGTTTCCCCGTGCTGCCTGGGTATTGTGGGATGTGCAAAGGCATACTCTCCTTCCCTGGAGAACTTCGGGGGTGGAGGGTTGTGGGACCAGTGCAGGCGAGCCTCTGGAATGTCGAACCCCCCGCCCCCCCCCAAAAGGGGTGGAGTCTTGCTGCACACCAACTAGGTACATCTGGGCCTGAGATGCCAACTCGAAGACACACAGAGCCACCAAATCTGCCCCTCAGGGCCTACAGAGTAAATTCAATTTAATCCAGCCTCAATGTATAAAGAAAACAATTCACAGAATACTAATATAACTCACCTTGATATTTCTATATCATATTTCACAAGAATCCCACAGCTAGAGGGCTGGCAGACAAAAGGCTAAAATTAGCAGGTAGCCAGGGGTCATTTGCATGTTTAGAGTTACATGTTAGGTTGTGCATGTTGGCCATACACATGCATGCTCAGCATTCTGCATGTTCAGTATCACCCGCTTGGTGTTGCGTGTCTGATGCTGCATGTCTGAAATTATGTTTGTCATCGATTAGGAATTTGTAGGGTTGGGCTCCTTCTTCATGTTCCTCACAATGCCATGGAAACATGGCAAACGCAAATCAGCGGGCATTCAGCATGATGGGCTGACAGGTTTCGACAGGCAGCACACCAAGATGTGGATCCTTCACCACTGAATCCAGCCTGATGGTGTGAACACTGCACTGGGTGCAGCTCCTTTACCGCCAATTCCGGCTTGATCTGATGACAGGAAAGGTGCACTGGATTTTGCTTCCTCACTGCCATCTCTAGCACAACGATGGGAACAGTGCTCCGCGTGTGGCTCCTTCACTGCCGACTCTGACCCGATGATGAGAATGGCGATCCGCTTGTGGCTCCTTCACTGCCGACTCTGACCCGATGATGAGAATGGCGCTCCGCGTGTGGCTCCTTCACTGCCGACTCTGACCCGATGATGAGAATGGCGCTCCGCGTGTGGCTCCTTCACTGCCGACTCTGACCCGATGATGAGAATGGCGATCCGCTTGTGGCTCCTTCACTGCCGACTCTGACCCGATGATGAGAATGGCGCTCCGCGTGTGGCTCCTTCACTGCCGACTCTGACCCGATGATGAGAATGGCTCTCCGCGTGTGGCAGAGATGCTGTGAGTATAGCTCTTTCACTGCTGACCATGTCCCAGTCTGATGACGGGAACAATGCTTTGTGTGCAGCCCCTTCTCCCCCAACTATGGTCAAGTCCGACAACGGAAACAGTGTGCCACATGCAGCTCCTTCACTGGACTCTGGTCCAATGATGGGAAACAGCACTCCGCATCCGGCTCCTTCACTGCTGACTAAGGCCTGGTCTGATGACCGAAACAGAAACAGTGCCCCTCGTGCAGCTCCCTCTTTGCCAACTCTGGCCTGATGATGGGAATAGGGTACCATATGTGCCTCCATCATCTCCAACTCCAGCCTGGTCTGATGACAGGAACAGCAAACAGCATGTGGCTTCTTTACTGCTGACTGCAAAGATGAGTTTTTATTCTACGGTACAGGTTTTATTTTATTGTAAACTATTTTCACTTGTTTCCCACACTATGCCAGATGCCAGAATGTGGTCATGAATCAAAGTCCACATTAGTCACACTTACTGCTGCTAGCCTCACCCCAACGTGAAAAAGAACCATGGGACGCTCTCGCCCATCACATGCAAGCCCCACTTTATTTATGTCGTTCATGAAACAAGCATAACACAACCAGGCTCATCATCTCCCTTCAACCCCAATGATCTGGGCAGGATATTTACTCTAAGATCACTTTGACCTGCAGTCAGATGGTGTAAGAGGCTCCTCTGTTGACTGACTTTTAACTGGAGGTCCTGCACGACCACAATTCATAGGCAGAACCATAACTTGAGTGCTGACAGAGAATCCTGTTTATGTTTCAATGTCCCAGCCATCGTCCCCCTTGTGGCTGAAACACAGCACAGCAGTGACACTTGGATTCTAATGGCTGTGGAAGGTTCTGGATTTTCAGCTTAAACACACTGGTTCAGTAGGCTGAGGAAGGGCTAAAGGAATCCAATTCAATTACTGAAATTACGAATCTGATCCATCTCTTATCTGCTCAGCTGAACTGAAAAAAGTGGGAATTAACCCTGTGACAGGGAGAACACATCTCTGTCAGGATGGCTCACGACAAGATAAACAAGAAAAATCAGCAGGGTGTGACATCGGTACGGTCACACTGCCATCACCTCAGACCTGGGTTGGCTGATGTCCATGGGAATTAGCCATTGTGACAGCTGAAGCAAGCAGAATGACAGAAACTGGAGTTCTTCAGTTCAAGAGCTTCACCTTCCATCCAGGAAAACATGTCTTATCTGGGGAAAAACAACAATCACATCATAACAGAGGAAGGAGACTGCAGGGACCAACAATTATATCCATCCATTTTCTGTAACCACTTATCCTATTCAGGGCTGTGGAGGATCTGGAGTCTATGGGTACAAGGCAAGTAGCAACCCAGGATAGCGTGCCAAGCCATTGCAGAACACACTCACACACCATTCACTCACACACCATTCACTCACACATGCACACCAATGGGGAATTTGGTAACTCAAATTAACCTCAGCATGTTTTTGGTCTGTGGGGGGAAACTGGAGTACCTAGAGGAAACCCCATGACGACGCGTCAACAAGTGAACGCCACACACATGGAGCTGCGGTGGAGACTTGAACCCTGGTGCCAGATGAGGCAACAGTGCTAACCACTGTGCTGCCCCCCCACAAGAGTTACAACAACCTTATAATCTGAGGAACCCTAAGAGCACCCATCAATCCATCTTTCAAGAACTTATCCTGGCCAGGATCACTATGGATCCTGCAGCCTATAAATTCATTTTTACAAATCTGTTTAGTGTGAAACACCTGTTTATCACAGTTGAATCCCAAGGAATGTGAAAGCGGTTTACAGAATATCACTGACATAAATGTTTGTATTCCGACTGACTAAATGGCACTGATCACTAAGAAGACCATCTCAAACACTGCTTTCTGGGGAGATGGTCAATTTATATCTGAGTGGAAGGAAACCATGCTGGGGACACGGCTAAACAAAGGGCACCACACCTGGGCAAACCCCAGGAGTCCGGACACTTGGGAAATCCATCACAGGAAGGAGATAAGGAGAGAGAATGCAGAGGTGGGACTTGCGGTATGTGGTCTTTACTCCAATCTGCCATTTGGCTCCGAGGTACATTATCAGTGTATCGCGTTGCTGTTGGCTCCACAAACAATTTTGTTGGTCAACAAGGGGAGCAGAATGGTGGAGATGGTTAGGAGCTGAGGTCTGGTGAACAGGTTTAACAGGCGTGCGCCTAGCCCAGAAGAACAGCAACACGGAGCGCATTACGAGCATGTCTGCGAGTCTGCCTTATGGGCTCGGGTCATGAGCAAAGGGTCAGATATGTGCTCCAGCACTACCAGCATCTGCTGTCTGAAGGCGATTCATCAGGAACTTCAGACAGTTAAAGAAAAAAGCTGTCTCAGAACATTCCAGAAGGCTGCAGATCCTAACCAACAACTAGAGATAAGAACATAGTGAAAGATGCACCAACATCCTCAGATATTCCTACTCAGCATGGACCATTGCACAACCAATGCCTTACCAGAGTGTAGCTGGACATGGGCCAAAAGCCAAGGCCCATCCAATTCAACATATATGGAGATGCTGTGATGAGAGTTTGACTTAAAGCATGGGAATGGGTTCTCCACATCACAGCTCCCCATCTACATGCACGAACAACAAACAGAGAACTTAAAGGAGAGCCCAAGTCAAACCAGTCAATCAGGGCATAAGATTCAAATGAGGTTGGACGTGGAACCTGGACATAGCTGGACTGAACGGGCATGGACTGACTTGTGGTTAGAGAAGCCCCATATTCTTACTGAAGAAAAGCTGCACAGGTGTGGGGCAGGTTCATCACAAAGCCTTCACCACATATCTGCACAACATGTGCACTTTGAACGTAAAAATGAAAGAAGTATGAGGACGTGCAAGAACCATGGGGACAGTGCATACTGCAAAGAAGGTAATGAAGATCTGAGAGTTCAGCACCTACTCATGCAGACCGCATTGGGCATGAGGTTCTGCTTTTGTACTCTTGAAACGAGGTGGCTAGCGTGAATTTCAAGAGTACAAAAATATCCAGTGGTACGGTAAGAAAAAAAAATCTTTTAAATGTTAAAAATGAACATTCACAGTGCAACATTGTGAATCATCTGATGTGTTCGAATGAAAACCTCTTCTAAATAAATCACAGAATGGAATAAATCATTCAGACAGATCCATTCAGTGGTTTCCAATGGCCCTCGGCAAGAGAGCAGTGAGCCAAACTGCAGGGAGGTGTGGCTGGAAGAGAAGGCCTCAGCAGCACAGCCCCAGGTTCAGGACCGAGGGCCGTAAATCAGGGGCCCCGTGCTCCCCCACCAATGGCTGCCAGCTGTAAATCTGCAAGCGTGTATGAACGGCAGGTCACCTGTGTTACCACATGCCAGTCCCGTCACAGGCGGGAGGGTGGGGGGTGGGGGGCTTCAGCACAGCAGCGGCTGCACTCAGAGCGCTACAACCAGGAAGCATCCACACTATTCTGGACCTGGTCAAATCAAGATGTAATTAGTCTACTGCTCCAGATCATCACATCGGTCCGATTACCAGCTGTCTAAATGCCAAACCATCTCCCACTCTTGCAATGCTGCAAGCTTTGAATCAAATTCATTATCCTTGGTGACGGCTGGACCACTCAAGCACAAACTCATTTTCCAGGTTCCCTTGTCCCTCCACAAATTCACTGGGACTGTCCTTCAGAATATGGGGATGTGTTACGTAAAAGATCAAAATCCATCCTCTTTATATTACGAGATTATCCCACTCAGATTCATGTCCACTACAAATCAATCCCCTAACCCTAAATTTAGAAACCAAACCAATAAACAGACATGTCAGCTGCCAAAGCCTCCCAGCCAGACTGGACGGTAAAACCTGCACAGAGAAACATCAGGCTGAAGCATGGGAGGAGACTCACTGTAAGTCTTTTCTCCTGACTCACCAACAGGAAACCACCTGTCTTTAATGACCAATAAGAGGCACCATGGGAAAGGTCTAGAGAAACTACGCTAAGGAGTCAGACAGTTCAGTCCTGAGAACAGATGCAGCCGAACACCTTGATAATCCCTCACAACTTCTTCAATGTCCAATTAGTTCTTAGGAGATAATGTCAGTATTTTCAGATGCTGATCTGGTTCCATGAAGTGGCTAATTACTTCTTCCTGAAAACATCCTCCTGCTGTGACTGCGTGTCAAAATGAAACATAACTATCATCTCAGTGCTATATTCCGACCAAAGATCAAATTTCTGCAAGTCAAATTCCTGGTTTCTCAAATTCCTGATGTGTGGTAATAAGGCGCTTCTGGAGAGGATTCACAGAAGCTTTGCAGATGACACAGCTTCCAAAACACCCTCACAGCATCCACACAGGCATCTGCTTCCCATTCCACAGCATGTTGAGCAATGAACAACAAACATATTGGATAGATCCATCAAACAGCAATAAATAAACCTGTGACATGGATAAGATAAGCGTCTCAATGCACGCACATCACCAGAAATCAAATGCTACTTTAAAGGCACAAGATAAAGGCTTGGAGATTTAATACAGGTGTAGGAGGGCTTACTGGAAGAATGCATCCAAAGATGGACAATCTTTGTCCCCCAGCCTGGTGGTGGTGGTGGGGGAGGTTGCACCATACAAAGCTGCATGCCTTATCTTCTAGAAGGATTCCCCACCTCACCATCCATAACCAAGAATCAGCAGGGATCCTGTCACAGGGTGGATCTCATGTTACAGAAGTCAAATTTCAAATCCCCAGCTTCATAGTAAAGGAACCATGAAAAAAGGCTTTGAGGTTTAAATATGAAATTTTCCTGCATAACAGGACTGAAACCAGACGTTTTGCCCTGTATTCACAAATCTGCTTAACATCCAGTGTTAATAAAATTCCATGGAAATCACTTCACACTGCAAACAGCGCAGTTGGCTTCACTATCATCAACAATTAAAATTGGCCTTTTGGGCTCCAGAGCCACATCTCTGTGGAATATGCACTGCAGCCAGGGACCACTGTACACTGTGCATTATCTTTACAGTGAAGTACTATGTACTGTGTAGATTCCCTTGTCCTCTAACCAAGGTGATACGCTTGGTGAAAAGCAGCCCTATATTTAACTGACCTTACAAATCTGGGTGGCCTTAATGATCCAATTTAAAGAAGGTTCTCCTTAATATGTAGGAAGTATGCTAATGAAGTCATCAGTCTTGTGAAGGCCTCAAGCATTCAGCAGTTTCCCAGGTTTGATTCTGAAATAGTTTTATTTTCCTTCTGGGAACTAGTAATTACTTACACACCCTAATCGTGCATGCACACTTTGAGTGATGATAGCAAGGCTGAGTGAATGGATGCATTTTTCAAACGATGAATGTTAAGGTGCTTTTACATCCGACCAAACGGGCCAAAACATAACGTCCCCCTGGATGCCAGGTCCTCCTTATTTGTGATTAATGTTGGAGTGAAAGGTCAGCCTCAACCCCATCGAATCCGAAACGGTGCCCCAGTCTGAACTGCAGGGTAAGCAGCCTCCAGAATGATGGGAGCATACTGACATGCAATGAAGGGCAGAGTAACTGAGCAATGAGTAATACAGTTTAACAAGCAAACTTGTTTATCTGCTTTTATAAATCGTAAAAAATGAGCAGATAATTCTTCATATGTGTACTGATTAGTCCAATTAAAGGACATTAGCAGCTCCTTCTTCAAAGCGATATCTTTAATTACAAGTGGTGAAACTCCCACGCAGTGCCGAAGAAAGACCAGCTTCTCTAATTAAAAAAGTTACTTTCCGTATTAGACGACAGCAATTAATTGCCAGTCTTCTAACTTCAGCGAAACTATTTGCTTTCATTGGCACTAAATGGGAGTGTGTGTGGGGGGGGTAATCTGTTGTTCTATTATTATCCAAGTGAAAGTACAGTTTGTTAAACCAGCCATTTATACATTAGTGGGGCAATAGGACATGCTGTGAAGTGGGAGAATGCCTGGTTATATAATATTTAAAATTAAGTGTGGGGTGTGGAAGCCCCCCTTCATCATTATGAATCAGGACCCCAAATATCTTACACCACTGGTACAAAGTGACTCTCGCGAGTGTGTGCACAATGTATTACCGGAGTGTGTCGGTCTGAGAATGTTCAGCATTCCTTCAGCCAGGCGTGTAATGGCCATTGGCCGGTGGGCTGGACTTGTGAAATCTGGTCTTTCTTCCCCAGCCCTGGAATTACAGTATGTAGCCTACATAGCGGGGGTGCCCAACCTGCTCGGTTGATTTGGGCGTGTTTCCATGTCGACAGCAGGAGATGATTAACGGTTCATGCTCATCTCATTGTTTGCCAACGAAGTGGCCAGTTGACCACGATCAACCAAAAATACCAAGGAGACCCCTCCTCGCCCAGGTCAGAGGCAAAATCCAGGGCTGATTTCTGTTGCCAGTCCACGTCAACCTACAGCTATGCGTGAACAAGATGCCACCCTACCTCTGTTGCACACCGACTGCTCTTTCGACATTTCCCCCCCCATATCTGATGCTGTGAGGATCATTCTTATAACCTGACAAACTGAAATGTCAGGGACATGTATAATTAAGACCTAGGCTGAAGCTTGTTAATTACATTGATCCACTCTTGAGTTAAATATATAATTTTTTAAGTTAAATTAAATGTTTTAGATGGAATTCTGATTGAGTGGCTTTTGGCTAAATCTTACATTTATGTAATTATGTGGCTCTATTATTCAAAGAACCATTACTCCCCATTGAAATGCTGGATATTTCCTGCTGAAGTAACGAGCTTCACGGTACAACAGCAAACCCTCCGAGGCTTTCGAGTCTATTCAAGCCCAAATTGCAGCATTACAGCGAGAGCAACAAATATTATTAACTATATAAACGACAGTGATGCCAAATATAGTTTTAATTGCTTCTTTGAAGAGACAGCTCTCGCTTCTGCTAATTAAGTAGTTCACATATTTATCGATACAAAAATCTGTCTGTAAAATTTGGTACTTTTTTAACCTAAAATATGCAGCAATGTCAACATTATAAAAATAAATGCTGTTTAATGTTGAACTGGGAAGGTACGTAACACATTTTAAATAAAAATGACAAATGGTCAAGGGGAATGGATTTAGTCTAATTATGTAACCGACCTTATTTGTATACTTTTACATTTACTAAAGCTTTATATTATTTTAAATACACTAACAGCCAAATTATTAGGATATGTTTAGACCAAATTGGACTGAGACACAAACCACCTTGCTCGCATTTTCTTCAGGATCCGGGTAGCTAAATTACCAGCGACCTCTTTACTTATCGGGAACGTCTTTTGAACTACTAATACCATTTCACCTAAAAAGTAATGAATTTTAGCTCACTTCCTTTCATTATTACTGGGAGTTGTAGTTCAACCTCATTCACTTGTTCGCTAAATCCATGATTTTACACATCTGTAAGACATCATTACCCAGAAGTCCTCACGTTAAACCAGGAAACGCCATAAGCCGGTAGACGTGTCATACGGCTGTTTTGCTTTTTTAAACATATTTTACAGTTTGATGTAAACGTCACTATGCTAGTTACGCGTTTATCGATGCCTTGATTTGTAATAACTTTGCAAAAATAGGCTGCCATTAATACCAACAATGAATACAATATTTGCGATCAGCCTTGTATTCATTGGTTGCTGCAGTAACGTTGTGTTTCTGGAACTTTTAGTAAGGCAAGTTGATCTCAGTTTCGTTTCATTTATGCAGTACGCAGACCTTTTTATTACATCGTTAAGTGCGTTATTGTGCTGTTACATTTACTTGATTAAGAGATCAGTTTACATGCCCCGGGACATGTTTTAACGTGTGTGGCATCTCTGGATTAAGGTTACATGCATGACTGGGGTTTGCGAATTTTTTTTAATTGTACCGTTCGCAATGATTTTGCGTGGTTGATGTTAATAATACAGCAGTAATTGTTGGGCATTACAAAACTCCTCTCATCCAGAGAGAACTTTTCATAGGTAGATGGATCTATTAAGGCAATTTGCACGTCGGGCAGACATTTCTAATGTGTACATGCACATTTTGCTTCAGGGAGTATCCAGGTTCTGGGAATATTATCACATTCTCACAATTTGCCTTCATTGCACTTGAGGGGTTTCTCTTCGAAACCAATTTCGGAAGGAAAAAGCCCGCTATTCCCATCAGGTACCGCTTAACCGCTCACTTGGGTCCATTCGTTTAATTCATCATGTA
The DNA here is from genome assembly GCF_048594095.1 of Paramormyrops kingsleyae. Lineage (NCBI taxonomy): Eukaryota > Metazoa > Chordata > Actinopteri > Osteoglossiformes > Mormyridae > Paramormyrops > Paramormyrops kingsleyae. The sequence continues at coordinate 10,445,667 of NC_132797.1, forward strand.
TTATCAAAAGAAATAAAGAAGCTTGAGTTTTAAGCATGATAAGTGTACTGGGACATAAGTCTGATGATCTCGACCCATTGACTTTTGAACTGTAGGAACTACTTGATCATGGTGGCAATGTTTTTCACCGTGAGTGTGATCAATAACTACGCTCTCAATTTCAACATCGCCATGCCGCTGCACATGATCTTCCGATCAGTAAGTGCAGTTTAATGCGTCGGAACTGCCTTCCCTCACAGTCTATGACGACTAATGTAATTTATGTTTTATTTCAACAGGGATCACTGATAGCAAATATGATTCTGGGTGTAATCATACTGAAGAAAAGGTACTAAGCATTTCCCCCTTGTTAAGTGAATTGTAATTGTAACTGCATGTGGTATGATTACTATGAGGTTTTTGCAAAGGTTCTTAAGGAATAAAAAAAAAAAAACTGACATTTTGCAGTGTTAAAATTACAGTTTGCACTATGACTTAGTGGAGCAGGACACCAGCCTCTGACTGAAGAGCCAGTGTAATCCTCGTATTTATCAGGAAGTTTATGTGCATGTCATGTGACCCGCCAGGATGAAATACAAAGCCTTTGATGTAAGTGTTTGTCTCTGCAGGTACTCTAAAAGTAAATACATGTCCATTGCACTAGTCTCCTTGGGGATCTTCATCTGTACTATCATGTCTGCCAAGCAAGTGGTAAGTTCTTTCAAAGCGTGAGAATGAACATTAATGACCTTGTCAGCTCTGTTAATGCCATGATTGCCTACAAAGAGGTTCTGTCTGAAAGGCTGCTTGCACAGAACTTCAAGAGCTTTTCTTGCAGGTCAGGTTAAATGAGACTCTGTCTTAGAGCTTTTCCAACGTGGAACTGTGTGCTAGTCTCATAGGGCACAGTTATTCCCACCTAATCTGAAATCTGTTGAAAAATACCACTGGACTGTGGACTGTCACAGTGACTCTTGTCCTACAGAGCTTGGACCGGGCAGGTTCTGAAGACCATGGTCTCTACGTCTTCCTGCACTGGTTTCTTGGTAATTCTATGTGTTCTATCCAGCATGACATGAAATCTTACAATAACTAGGGGCAGTAAGAAATCTTTTATTTTTTAACAGTCAAGGTTAGACATAACTGGCCTTTGGGGTATAACCTGCTACGATGCTTGGAGGTGTTCGGGTCCAAGTTGAACCATGATATTGAGGATTCCCTTTCAAAGTTTCTGTTCTTTAAAGATGCTCCCTGGCTGCACACTCATGCTATTAACTATTGATTACTGATTGACTATTAATTATTGATTGTTATTCTTTAGGTATCGCTATGCTGACCTTTGCCCTGCTTATGTCTGCAAGAATGGGGATTTTTCAGGAGACTCTGTACCAGGAGTATGGGAAGCACTCCAAAGAGGCCTTGTTTTACAACGTAAGCTTCACCACTCAGCCGTCAGACCTCTGCATGCCATAAACCGCTCAGTCCAGGCAGCTCAGCGAAGCCGGCGCATCCGTACAGGAACCTGAGCTGGTGCTTGGCTCTGTTCATAAATCCACACCCCACTCTCCTGCCTGTTTGTATCACCTCTCATAAACGGCAGGCTTTAAAATTGAATGATGTATCTGTTCGAGAGGACCTCTTTGTTAAATAACGTCGGCAGTTTAAAGAAACAAGCTCAGCCCCAAAGCGTCGGCTCATTAAACGCGCAGAGACGGCGTGCCTGAGTTATGGCGCCTTTTAATATATGAAATGACATCACGTGGTGGCCATGAGGCATCGTGCTGTCCGCCTCTGGTCATTTTGATGGCCTCTGGCTGCTCCCGCCTGACGTGTGACCTCACCATCTGTCCTCCTCCTCCTCCTCTCATTCCAGCACTGCCTGCCACTCCCTGGGTTTCTGCTCTTTGCACCAAACATCTACAACCACTACGTGCTCTTCAGCCAGAGCGGTGCGCTACACCCGCCTACCTCCGCCATCACTCACCTTAGCTGACCAGTCACCCATCATCTCTGGGCCTCAGCCATCCTGATTGGGCAGCAGCTCCACACGGGAGGCTAAATAAGGTGGTTTCTCTTCTAGCTCCGGTTGACATTCTGGGACTTGGGATGCCAGTGCCAGTCATGTGGGTTTACCTGCTGTTCAACGTTGTCACACAGTATCCTTAATCCTGGTCTGAGAGGGGTTGGCTGTGTTGCTTTTATCTTCTAAGCACTAACTTCCTGTTTACAGCACGTATCAGGGATTTCAGTGTATCCAGTGCTGGAAGTCTGCAGTGCAGGATGCTGGCCAGTGAGCGGTGGTTGTCAGGCAGTGTGTGGATTTTTGATTAATCGCTGTTTTGATTGATTGACGTCTGTCTCTTACGTTTTGGCGGGATGATCGGAAAGGCGTAATGAGCCTCGCCACCCGGCCGTCACCCTGAAACTAGCACGCCGCACCCTCACACTGCACCATTGACCTGATCTGCCCCTCCCAGATACGTGTGTATCCGGGGCGTGTTCATCCTGACCACGGAGTGCACGTCACTCACTGTCACCCTGGTGGTGACGCTGCGCAAGTTTATCAGCCTCATCTTCTCCATCCTCTACTTCCACAACCCCTTCACCACCTGGCACTGGCTGGGCACCGCCGTCGTCTTCCTGGGCACATTGCTCTACACGGAGGTGTTGACCAGTGCTTGGAGCGCCCTCCGCAGGCCGAAGAAGGAATTGAAGAAGGCGGAGTGACCACAGCCCTCAGCAACCTGCTTCTCCGTGTCGCACTGGCTCATTTGTTCACACCAAGATGAATCACAAATAAATGGGACATTTTATTTTTTCATTACTGTATTAGTGTAGGAAAACCTACAAGATGAACACCTTCACCCGCCCCCCCCCAACTTAACGCTGTTCACTGATAGGAACCTTCATGTCTGTAACTGTTCACACGGTGTAGTCAGATGTTGCCCCCGAGACCAGTGCACCCAGCAAAACCGGTGTTCCCAGTTAGGATACCATTACGGGACCATGTAGCTGCCCAGTTGAACATCATAGATGTATGTGATGATGATGTTCTTCAGCACTTGAAGGAGGAGCACAGGGCCTCTTAAGCTTGAACCGCAGGCTGCCAAGGGCTGGTTTATCCTCCTGATGCAGCTCCACTCGTGAGCTTCTGTCTCCTCCACCTCAGGTTTTATTCCTTGTTTTTGTTTTTTTTTTTGTGCGAAACCTTGTGCTTCTGTCTGCTGTGCTTTAGGATTTCTGTGTAAACAGCAGCAACTGTAAGCGCTGTGATTAAAGCCTGAAGCTGGACAGGGCCGCGCCTCCTTCTTTCCGGAGCTCGGCCCGGACCGGACCGCATGGGGGCCTCCTCACGGCCGGCTGGTCCGCGGGGATCTTCTCAGAGGCGGACGGTTTGCCAAGCAAACAGCGCGTCCTTGGGAAGGGACGTCCCTGCTGATTCTGGCATTTATGCACAGAAGGTTTCGTGACGAATATCTCCGCACTTTGGCAGGGTGAGGCGAACAGCGTCCATCGTGATGTTTGTTTGCAGTATGCAGAAATGTTTCAGTGGCCAGATTGAATCTAGTTTTTCAGCAAACGTAACTGTGCAGGATATAGGCTCTGGGCCACTAGTATAACTGGATCGAGTGGCATACAGCAAGTGAGCTGAACTTAAGGGCAGTTAGGACCATCCTGGTGCACAGTATCCCCTGCAGGATGCAGTGTGTTTATCTGCTGGATCAGCTGAACTGAATTGAACGTACATTAATTTACCTGCTGAAGTGATCAGACGTCGAGTATCTGCAAATGGGGCCAACGGAAGCGAGGGGCACCCCCTCTGGCCAAGCTGTGTGGGGATACGGTGCCCCACTCTGCGGACAGGGGCAGCTGCAGCATGCTCCCCCTGCTGGCTATGAAGGAGCAGGTCCGTGTTTCCATAATTGCTGAGGGTCATGTTTTAAGGTCTTTGATTGAATATAGCAGAGCGAACACAAGCCATGATCCTAAAGGCAACATGTCACTACAGAACACAATAAATGATGTTCTATTACCATTTATTACTATAGATTATGAGTATCATACATATACCATTTCATGGCAGGGGAAAGTAAAACAGTCCTACACAGTGTACTACGGCTGATGCAGCATGAGTAACATTAAACACGATACACGCTACTCAAAGCTCTCCCAGCCTGTTCACGGCTCTGAGGTCCTGCGTCCTGATGGGATGGGGGGCAGGATGGGTTTGGCATCTGCCCCGGGCCGGGATGAGGAGCCTCGGGATGCCAACTGGCTCCTGTCTGGAGTGGTGGTGGGGTCTGTGGGGGGAGGGGTGGGACAGATCACAAGAGGGACACATCACCGCTCACGGGAGCCTCAGCAGGTATGGACGGAGACGGGAGAAGGTCGTCCTGTGGGTGGGGGGGTTGCGATACGTGGAAGCTGGCCGATGCAGAGACCCGTATCCCGTATTTCTCACCTGCCGGCTGCTCTGGGTCCTGCCCCAGACCACCTGGGGGCTCCGGCCCGTCATACATGTCCTCCAGAGAGGCCCGGGCCAAGGAGAGCGTGGACAGGCCAGAGCTGGGGCGGGATTCCGGGGAGCTGGGGAGCCAGGAGAGAGAGACACCCCTGTCAAACATCTGACAGTCCCCCCAGCGATGAGCTGTGATCAGGAACACAAACACTGCCCCCCACGCCATAACCGACCCAGTGCGGCACGCGCGCAACAGATGGCTGCTTTCATTTTTAACCTCAGAAAATGACCCCCCAGGATATGAATGCTATGGGGGTTCTTTCCTCAGCCTTTATTAGTTTAATTGAATCCCACAGTTATACCCGTGACATTGATAAGGCCCACAATGGCTTATTGCAGAGAGTGGCACTGATGCTAACGGACATGCTAATGGTAACGCTAAACCAATGTTAACGTTAACGATAAGTAATAACAGCCTGGAATGGCTCATCGCAGAGCCCCATGATAATGGTAAACGCTATGCTAACATTAACCCTAAGCAATTGCAGGGCAGAATGGGTCATCGTGGACAGCAGTTATTTATGCTAACTGTCGTGCTAAAAGGTAAAGCAAAACAATGACAGCTGCTAGTGGCTGCAGAGGGAAGCGCTATGAGCAGATCGTGGAGGGAGATCGTAATGTCAGGGAGAGCAGGAGAGGCACAAACCTGTTCTCCCTGTGTTCTTGCTGGTAAGGGCTGACAGCCCTGGCCCCCCCCGGGGCTGTGACAGGGGACCTATGTCAGAGGGACAGTACATACATGTCGTACGTGTAGGTGAGATGCACACATGTCACACACAGAGGACATGGCTCTGGCAGAAGGTGTCACTGATTCCTACATCCTCCAGGAGACAGAACCTTCCACGTGGTGAGAGATGGGCTCGGATTTCCGGTGTCCGGGGCTGGAGCTCCGGAGGAGCACAGATCCCTAAAGCACTGGCCCTGAGCCATGTGGAGGTGTGGGGGGTGCAGGTGGACGTACCTGCTGAAGAGCTGGGTGTAAGCGGCCGCACTCTGGCCCGCGACAGCCTCCCTCGCTAACTGCCTACGCCTCTGCAGGGCGGCTGTTTCCTGCAGGGCAGAGATAGCGAGCCGACACATGTAGCACACTATGGACAAATGGAACGGAACCCTTAGCGCCTGGCTCCCCCTCCATGTGCACCGTTCACCTGGAGGGTCTGATCTTCCTGACCAGTGAAAGCCCTCTGATCTCAGACACCACCCCAAGTCTGACTGTTGCTTCAGGGCGTCCCATTGCCTCTCCTTGAGCGCACCCCCCCCCCCCTCCTCTGCACTGCAGTGGAAGCTCACGCATCCTTCTCGAGATTTCACTCTCAGGCTCTCTCCAGGCTCCCCGCTTGATGCCGATTCTCCGAGCCACGCCTTTCCATTGCAGGAGTGTTTACTGCCTTTCATGGTTCTGGCAGGTGCAGATCTCTGCCCCCTTAACAAACACCAACGCCCCCACTCAAGAACTGAGCTGTCCCAAGATACTGCCTGTTAAAGAAGAGGTTTACCCTGTCCACCATGTTCATACTGTGGTTTACCTCCTCCTGAGTGTTGGGGAAGCTCTCTGCATTTGCCCTCAGACTCACTAACGGGTAAACAGGCAAACTACATCCCGGCTTCTCACTCACGGTGGAGGTCGTCTGTGGCACCATCCTGGCCTCGACTTTGTTGCCGAAGACTCTGTTATCGCGGTCTCTTTCTTTCTCGGCCGCCAGCGAGTCACCTGTCACACAGAAGACACCGCCACTGCCACCAGTGCACCACACACACACACACACACACAGACACACACACGCCGGCACGCACCCGCACTGGTGGCAGGCGTGGATTTTCCTGCCATCTGCTCATCCAAGCCCAGATAATCCCGCACCACCTGACTAAGCATCGTGTACGCCTCCCGGAGGTCATCTGCAGAAACACACTCCAGTCACTGACTGACAGTGAATAAGAAGAGAACTCAGAGTAAGCAGTTTGAGCTGGAGGGGGCACCGCCACGCTCACCGCAGGGGATGACGTTGTCGAAATAGCCAGGCTGCCTCCTGTTGACAGTGACGTAGAGAGCAACACGAGCCACGGCGGTCTGCACCTGGGCATGGCTGTAAAGGCCACGCTGACGTAGGCGGCAGGCATAGGCCTCCAGGTCTGTGGGCACAAGCAGCACGTAGCGAGGCTCCAGGCGGCTCATCTTCAGGCTGCGCACCCCCTGTCAGAAAACACACCCCCCCCCCCAATTCAATTAACACTGGAATCCCCTCAGTTATTGTCCCCCCTCCCACCCACCCGTGCCCTCAGATATTGTGGGAAGGCAGGGCTAAAACGCTATAAACACAGATAGATGACCCATGAGGTGAAGGGCTGCAGGAAGTTAAGGGCCAGTGCCTCTCCTTGCGGCCCAGTTGTAGCAGCTTTTCTCTGGGCGCCTGAGTAAGACAGCAGGCTGTCTGAAGCGGGGCCTTGCCTCCAGCTCCATGTGCACACAGCAGGCAAGGCCGTCCTGGGCTGCCGCCTCGATGGCATCCCACGACAGGCCATAGTGGTGCTCCCTGTATTGGATCGTCTCGATGAACTTTCCCTGTAAGAGACGGAGACAGAAGGTCAACAGCAAAAAGGTCTTTAGAAGGTCATGTGGTTCTTACAAAAACAAGACATGGACCCTCTGACCCCTCTCAGAGCTTGGGGGTCAGGTCTGTGTCCGTGTCTAAGGAGGACGGCGGTTCCTCTGCTAGAACCTCCCTCAGACACACCATGTGAGTCATGCGCTGGAACTCCTCCTCAGAGGCAAAGTGATAATCACAGCCGTCGACCTCCCCGAAATATGGGCTCCGGGTGGTGTGGCAGGTCCTGGAGTGACAGAGACACAGAGAGCAGGTTTGTGAACACAATGGACAGGGTATGAACTCGGTGGACGGGGTAAACCGGCGCATGAACAAGGTGGACGGGGTAAACCGTCGCATGAACAAGGTGGACGGGGTAAACCGTCGCATGAACAAGGTGGACGGGGTAAACCGGCGCATGAACAAGGTGGACGGGGTAAACCGTCGCATGAACTCGGTGGATGGGGTAAACCGGCGCATGAACAAGGTGGACGGGTTAAACCGGCGCATGAACAAGGTGGATGGGGTAAACCGTCGCATGAACTCGGTGGACGGGGTAAACCGTCGCATGAACTCGGTGGATGGGGTAAACCGGCGCATGAACAAGGTGGACGGGGTAAACCGCCGCATGAACACGGTGGACGGGGTAAACCGGCGCATGAACTCGGTGGACGGGGTAAACCGGCGCATGAACTCGGTGGACGGGGTAAACCGGCGCATGAACTCGGTGGACGGGGTAAACCGTCGCATGAACTCGGTGGATGGGGTAAACCGGCGCATGAACTCGGTGGACGGGGTAAACCGCCGCATGAACACGGTGGACGGGGTAAACCGGCGCATGAACACAGTAGACACACTGTGGATATTGTGGTTATGCAGTAACTCAGATAAAATGTTGGTTAAAAACCTTGGTTGGAAACAAAATGGCTGAACCAGGAGTCGACTCACCCATAGGCAAAGAAGTCAGCAAAGTGCTGGCAGAGCTTGTGGGCCAGTTCCCGCTTCCCACAGGCCTGGGGTCCTGTGAGCACCAGCATGGGGTAGGGGGTGTCCAGCCCAGGCAGCGTGCTGGAACAGAGCCAGGGATCATGCCAGGTCCAAACATGCATTTGCACTGGATGTGTGGATTGTGGTTGAGGCTGTGAGCCCAACCCGGTCACCATGAGGGATGGTATGGACATGCTGGTACCTGTTAAGCAGAACCTGCGGCTGCATCAGGTGGTACATCAGGTGCACCATGTGATCCTTGGCTGCAACCACCTCAGCGGGGGGGTCAAACTTGTTCATGGCAGAAACCTGCAGACAGTACAGCTGGTCGATGAGAAGGGCGTGTCTGTGTTTCCACCAATCAGCTCGGTCAGGGCTCAGAGTGACCAATTGGCTAGTCAGGACCTGGGGCAACCAATCAGCACTCACCTTCTCCTCCACAGTCACCTCCTTTTGGTCCAAGGTGGTTAACCTCTGCAGGAAGAAGGTGACGGCCAGGCGGTAGTCGGGCTGATCCTGCAGAAGCAAGATCATGACGGCGGCGTCAAAGCACCTCACCCAGTTTGGGGAATGTTTATTTCTAAAAGGTCACGGCCTAAAAGCTTTAAGAGCAGCATTTCATGTTACCTGTACCGGGTTCTCCTGCAGATTGAGCACCCGTAGTAAGGGCAGGTCGTGAAGGTGACAGGCCTCCTTAATTTCACGCACCTGTCCCCCCAGGGAGGGAGAAGAACCACACTGTGCTTACGGACTGCAAACACGCACTTGTGCTCTATAACCCTCCTGTTTTCCCAAACAAGACACTGTGGCAATTCTGCCCACATGAAGCCATTACCCATAAGTGGAGATTTTTTAATCAGACTTGGGGGCTAACATAACAGTTAAGGGGGAAGTTAGGGGGGGTTGGTACCAGGTTCCCCTCCAGGTTGATCACTCCCAGGTAGTCCAGATTCTGGAGTCCAGAGAGAGACTGGATCCTGTTGTAGGACAGGTCCAATGTCTGCAGGGCCCGGAGGCAGTCCATGTTCTCTACTCTCTGGATCTGATTGGCCTTCTGTACAGAAACACACACAGAGAATGACACGGTTTGAGGAATGAAGGTTAATGTCATCTCCTGCATATGCATGAGGCTGCGAAAGCGCAGGTGAGTCTCTGACAGACGGGCAGGGCTGACAGCTCAGGACTGATGACTGTGGGGAGCCAGCAAAGCTCACCCCCCCGCCCCCTGGGATCCGCTAACCTTACCACCCCTCACACACTGTGGACCCGAGGCCCCACCCCCAGGGCCTGGCTCCACCCACCCCTGCCCAGTGTCATGCCGCGCAGCAAGCTGCCGCCAGCTAGGGGAGGGAGCATCCCACAGAGCGACAGTGTGGGGTGGGGGGTGGGGGGGGGGACAGGCTCACTCACACTCACAGTGGGGGGGGGGGGGTTGTGAAGAATCACTTTGATAAAGGACGGCAGGAGCAGTGGACATGGGGGGTGGGGGTAAGAGTGCAGTGTGTATGGGAGGGGTTTAGGGTTCGATGAGGATGTGTGGGATGGCCATGTGGCCCAGACCGTCAAGTGGCTTGGTGGGAATGTGCACAAGGCTGGTCTATCTGCGTGCCGCAGTGCCCGCATGGCCGCAGTGCCCGCATGGCCGCAGTGCCCGCATGGCCGCAGTGCATGGCCACTGGCGACCCCATGTCCCCAGCCTGTGGAAGACTGCCTGTATACAGCAAGGTGGCGCTGTCTGCAAACACACCGCATGTCTGCGTGCCAAACAGCACGGAAATCTCACCCAGGAGTGCAATTCCATCACTTAACTATGAATCTATGTCAAGTTTATACACCCTGAAAAACGTCAATATGAATTTGAAAACCTGAGAGCGAAAATGTCTGTGAAATAGATACTAAACAAATTTATTGTATCTCTTTCAAACAGACCAGCTGCATGTAATGATTTTTACTCCAGGAAACAGCCACTGAAACCTTTAAATCCTGATGCTTATGAACTGGGGATTATTCATTGGCATAAATGCTGTCTAAAATCTATACTGCTGTATTATTTGTATACCAAACAGAAAAATGCACAGAGTAATTCTACAGGATAATACTCAAATTACACAGTGGGATGTACCATCCACAGGCACTGCGGGGAGGACTGTGAGAAATGCATCGCAGAGACCTTGAAAGGAGATCTGGACAAGCGTGGTGGGAGGGGTGTGTGCAGGGACAATGCTACACGGAGAGATCACAGGGGGAGAACAGGAGCATACCAAAGAAACATCTCTGAGGGGCAGGCTGTTAAGACCTCGAGTGCTGTACAGCCTGTTATGGGCCAGGCTGAGGTGTGTGAGGCTCACACAGCGCTGGAGACCTCGGATCTCGCGGAAGTTATTGTCTGTTAGGGGGCAGGTTAAGATGAGCGTGGTCTGCTTTGTGCGAGAAGAACAATTAGAACATCGCGAGCCAACCCATTAAGACTAAGCAGGTCTGAGTCACAGCCGGTTCACATAAGAGAGACAATAAAGCAGGATACAGTCCAGGTTCAGTCTCCGGAGCGATGGATATGCTGACAGGTCTTTCATCTCCGACATGTGGTTGTGGGACAAGTTGACTTCCTGAAAAGCCGAAGGATGGCCTGTGAACACTTAAAGGTGTGACGGTCATCTCTGTCCCAAAGAAAGAGAGCATGGGACCATAGCCAAGGGACCTGCAAAGCTTCACACACATCCCGCTTAAGATTAAACACCCTCAGCCACTCTGACCCTGAGATTTCCACGGCGAGGCGGACAGCGTACCGGCCCAGGACGTCTGCGAGATGCACTTCACTTTCTGGCAGTATTTCCCCGAGCGGGGGAAGCCACGAAAGGCGCAGCTCACACAGTTTGCCAGTTTTCTTACCTCGAGGTTCCGCGGCGGCTGGAATCCAAAGAAGTTGGTGATGTCATTGTGAGAGGCGTCCAGCGTGATGAGGTGCGGCATGAAGCTGACGCAGGACAGATCTGTGAGTTGGAAAGTGGCAGGCGAGCTCTGTCAGGCAAGGGAGGACCCCCCCTCCCCCCATACTTCCGCAGTTTACTCCTGAAGGGCATTGGGGAGAATCTACCACATTAGTTAGTACTGGCAGCAGGTGTGGCTGCAGAAACTAGATGGATGCTGAGTTTCATCATCTATTTTTACTGTGTTTTCCAGGTAGATAGAGGGAAGTCCCACCTTTGATCTTGCTGAACGGCACTTCCAGGTTCTGGAGGTAAATGTATGAGCAGAGGGCAGATTTTCCTCTGGGACTCAGGCCCTGCTGGGGGACAGTCATGGTGCCAGTCACTCAGGGCCATGGACTGATGTCGATGAAGCAATCCTCACAGATTTGGGCCACGGTGTGACCTTGTGGGCTGCTGAAGCTCTGGTTTCATAATGCAGAGCATCTCTGGTGTCATAAATGGATAAACTGGAGATCTGGCGCCCCCAATGGGTTGGCTTACAAAAGCAAGACCGGTGAAGTCCAGTGTGGTCACTGGTGTGAATGCGTTTGGTTAAACCTACTGCTGACACACCCTCTCCAGTGCTGTTTGATTTGGACGGGAACCGCCCCTTACTGTTATGGACAGGGACCGGTACACGTGCTCCGCTGCCGTCACGGTCCCCAGGTCGGACAGGTGGTCTCCGATTTCATCTTCTCCTAATTCTCCTTCCTCCTCAAAGGTCCCAAAGATAACAGTTGAAATCAAATGGTGAAGGAGCAAGTACGCTGTAAGGGCTACAGCTACCATGCCCCCCCGAGAGGGAACCATGTTATACTTTAAGAAAAAGAAATCGTGGAAAGTAACTATTCAGTTTCCGAAAGTGCAGCAGATGCGAGTTGAGTTACAGCTAGAGTCGGAGCATATTAATCTCACCGACAGACAGGCACAACAGCAGTATAATTTACCATCAGCCTGGTTCACGGATCCATCATGATGTTAGCGAGATACCTTAATCTTTCCATCCTCCTCGTCCTCTCCGCCGGACGTGGGAGGCGCCACCACTACGTCCTGTGGCCTCGCACCTCCGGCCGGGAGCTCCGGAGCCGGCCGAGGATCAGTGACCACGGGCTGCGGGGCACACTCCGACACCGACATGTCCTTAATCCGCCTTACAGTGCCGTTAAGGCTACAGCTTCGGCGCTCCGGCGTCGTTTCCCATCGCCCGGCAACCGCGCTGAGGATTCTGGGATTTTTGCCCGGGAGGTGCGCTAGTTTTATTTTCTTATTTCATAGCGGTCTTTGAAGGAGAACGGGGGATGTAATATAGTTTGTATGTCCGATTTGTTCCGCATTCACGGTATCAGACGTTAATGCGCCGCGGATCGGATAATCCTCCGAGACTGTATTACTGCTGTGTGAAGGTCAAACAGAAGCGCCGGTTTCGACCGTGACAGTTGTGGTCTGCATTCCGAAAACCCCAGGATGGATTTATGTGTTCATACGTTATGGTTTTGCTTAAATAAACACCAGCAGCATGCAAACCCATGTGGCAGGTGGACCTGTGTAGGTGTAACACCGGACATGTGCATTGCACCCCAGGGGCGTCCGTCCGTCAGATCAACGGCTGTCAGCCTGGACCCCACCTGCCATGGTACCGCACTGTACACGTAATTTCCAGCACCATAAACCCGAAGGAAAACTGATGAAAACCGACATCTCCTTTAATCATAAAGACGAGCATATCAGTGTTATGTATACCGCTGGTAAACACATTAAATCAGTTAATGGCGCACACAAAAAGCGTCCCTTAATAGTTTAATATGCGTTGGAATACATCGGCAAATCACTCTTTCCTTTAACACGCTTCAAGGCAATTTTCTCATTTTGAAGTGAACAGAAAAAAAACTCCAGCAAATCCCTTTTAATATGTTACGGTCTCTTACAAAACATCCAGTACAATGCATCTGGCGGTCTAGTTGGCAATGAAGGAGATGGCAATTTTACATGAAATATAAGAAACAAGATTAGTGTAAAAATCGGGAGAGAAACACAACGCAGGAGTGAGAATAAGAGCAGGAGCTGACGATCGCTTGCTCTCTGCTCCCCGATCTGCTTCCAGTCCCTACATCATGAAGGCGCGCTGAGCTGAGCTCGCTAATGGCGTTCCTCTCCCCCACACACCCATCTCGCTGTCCAGTCCCAGCCTGCGCTGCATCACTGTAAGGGACACACGGGTCAGCAATTCTCAGCCCCAGTTCTCCCCCAATTCCAGGAATGCCAAAAGGAGAAATGAGAAGCCACTGTTCACAGATGCCTCTCCCTCCCGCTCAGCCCCACGCGCGTCCGCCGGCACCCACCCGGGATGATGGATTGTTCTGGTGAATTCCGCATCCTGCACTGTGAAGAATAGCCCCGCCCCCGTAGAGTGCTTTTCCACCCAACGATGGCCTAACATCACCACGGGGATGTGATTTATATGTTAATGTGACTTTTTTTTTATATATATATATATCTCTGTGCATCCGCCAGGCTGTTTAAAACAGAAGAATTAAAACCTGGGAAGCCGCTTTTGCGCAGTGAGAAAGCGAGCCGGATCGCCGATTTAAAAGGGCGGCTGCAGCCTGGTATCCGGCCCGCAGTGTCTCCTGGGTAAAGGTGATGCAGGATTGTGCGCCTGATTCAATCCCGAACCCAAAGCATGGTATCGGGGAGGGGAGGAGCCCAGACGCAGAACAGCTGCCTACACAAACCCAGGTTACCCGAGTGAGATTTTATTACCACCAGGAGACCTGAAATGTCCCGCAAGGTACCAGCCCAGGTCTAGATGGGATTTTTACTTGATCAGCGGTTTGACATAATTATGGGGGGGTGTAGTGAACTGAAAGCTTAATGGGTGCTTCAGCAGGTAAGAGCAGAACTGTGGTAGTGACCAGCTGTGCAGAGAACGTAGGGACCAGGTGCGTGTGTGCGTGTGGGGGGTAAGAGCACAAGACTGAGGCGGGGGGGGGGGACAGAAAGCTGGGGGCAGTCCTGCTGGGACTCTGTGTGAGCCGCTGCGGTCACACGGTGGTGATCTTCTTGTCCTTGGTGGCTTGCTTAATGGCGGCCTGCTCGCAGATGATCTCCTTCAGCCGCTGCATGCGCATGTTCTGCACGGTCTGGTCGCCTACGCCCGTCTGGCTCCGGTGCAGCACGCCCAGCGCGTTGATGTACTCCAGCTCCGTGTAGCGCACGCCCTGGTCCACCACCAGGTTCAGGAGCTCGTCGGCCGGGTTGTACAGCATCTCGTAGTACTGCCTGTGCGGGCGGGAGAGGGGGCAGGTTCTCAAGGGCGGCTCTGAGTGGGCGTCTCCACAGGCAGCCGCGGCTGCACATGCACACCCCACACACTCACTTCCTGCGACCTTCAGCTAGCGGCTTCAATGGAGCAGGACGGCGGAGGGATGACCGCGCAGACTGGAGATTAGCCATACCGGAGCCGACTGCGCAAAGCAGAGGAAGGGGCGATGAAGGAGATGGGACCACCTGCTCTGTGTGTCACCTGGGTGTCGATGGGGGGTGGGTAGGGGAGTAACACCCCCAAAAAGGCTGTGGGCGGAGTCTGGCTGCTCATGACATGCAATGCAGCCCATCGAGGCAAGAGCCGGAGACGACGATTCAGGTCTAACAAAAAAATCTCAATTTTATGTTTGATCTGAAAGTCACTGCGATTTAGACAAGGATTAAAAAAAATCCGACAAGAATATTGTAGGAAGACAATGAGACACAGAAAATGAGAGAGAGTCATGAAAGAGGAGTGAGAGTGACAGGCTGACGGCACCTCCTCCAATACAAGCTCATCTGTGTCAGCACCAGCACCCCCACACTGACCGGGCGGACCGGGGGGGGGGCTCTAGGGTTTGGGCATCTGTGGGGTGACACAGAGGACTCACTCCCCCCTCACAGGACGTCCGGAACAGTAGAGAGGTGCCAAACTCCTCATTAACCAAAGGCTTTTAAACTGTAACCCAACAGTGGAGGGTTGTTAGAGAGATGAACCCCCCCCCCCGACTACACCATTAAGATAAGATAATGAAGAGGCTGACGCGGCAGCGTGGGAGGGGGGGGGGTGGAGGGGCTGTCCGCTCCTGCTCAACGCTGCGTCCCATTAAATTTCAATTAGCCGCTTAGCACATGCAGGCCTCTGCTCCCGAGGAATGTGAAGCTAATTGATGATGCTTGTGGTGTTGGGGGGGGGGGGGGGCGCTCTGTAAAATGGAGGGAAAACAAAGGAAAACAGACTCGCGACTCACGGCGCTCGTGACCCCTGACACCCCTGACAGCCCATTCAGGAAAGCAGGCCATCCGCCGTCCTGCCCACGGCCACAGCACAGCATCGCAGCATCTCCCCCTCGCTTAGTCAGCCCCCTTCCAGCCCCCTCGCCCCTTCATGGCAAACGTGCCGTTTCTAAGCGGGTTTAATCTGGCGAATAAGGAACAAACCGCACGTCGCCAGGGGGCTCCCAGCACGGCCGGCCTGCGTGACGGCACAGAGAAGCCCCCCCCCCACCTCCACCCCACCTGCTGGGCCTGTTCTTGTCTGACTGGATTCACAGCCTCTACTCATCAATCAATGACACACACAGACAGTTGAAAACACACAACACAGGCAGGCAGCTGTGTCTGTATGCTAACATATAATGCACACGGAGTCTGAACACATATACACACACACACACATATACACACACACACACACACACACGGCTGGGGGACCGAGCAGCTTTGACATAATAGTAACAGAACCTTTTCTCTCTGCTGACCAGTCAAGGAGGCTGGTCAATCATGTGGCGGCCAGTAACGTTGTACAAACGTTTCAGCAATGCTGTCCCCACAGTTGAACAGAAAGGGCGCCGGGAAGTTCAACTGATTGATTTCCACAAAGCGAAGGCGCGAAAAGCGCGTTTCTACTGCGATCAATGTGAGCTCTGCTCCCCCACTGGGGTGAGTGGGCAAGAGAGAGAGGGAGAGAGAGAGAGAGAGAGAGAGAGAGAGAATGTGTGGGGGGGTGAAAGAAAATCTATACGGCTGCATGCTTAACTTCGCAAACTCGCACTATTACGGGGGAAGAAAATGCAAAATACTGCCAATAAAGTCATTGGAAGTGAAGGGGACTGAATAAAGGAGACAGGAAGTAAGATGAGGGGAAGGAGGATGGAGGGAGAGAGAGGAGGAGAGGGAGAGAGAGAAGCAGAGGGAGAGAGAGGAGGAGAGGGAGAGAGAGGAGGAGAGGGAGAGAGAGAAGCAGAGGGAGAGGCTGTCGCAGAAAGACACAAAGGAAGCTCTCCCCGCCTCCTGCAGGGAAGGGGGGGGGGTCGGCTCCCTGACCTCCATCAGCTGTTCCTGCCGCAGCCGCAGCCCTCCCCGGGGACAGGATCTGACGGGCCAGCCTGGCCAGGCAGATGGGGTCCGAGCGGGAGCCGCCCTCAAAGCCCCCACACCCCTGCGGTACGCCGAGCGGCACGCGACCGAGGGCGGAGATTCCCACACAGGGCGGTGCGGCCTGCCAGGCACAGGTTTCAGCCGCGGCGCCTCCCCTCACCACTAGGGGCCGCTGTCCACTATCGCACACCGCTCGCTTACTCTCGGGCCGTGAGCCATTCTTCTTCTGGGTTTAAACTAAAATCAATTGTTATTACTGTGCCGGTGCTGAGCCTCTCAGCCAGAATGACCCCCCCACCCCCCTGGCATGGCACCCAGAGGTCATGTCCTTGGGGGAGGGGGGGAGGGAGGCAGGGGCCACTTTTTCTATAGTGCTTGCTTTATTTTTCTGCTTTTTTTTTTTTTTTTTTTTTAAAGAGGGCAGCATGCAGAACAACCAGGGGAGAGTGGGCTTTGAGGTGGGGCCTCTCTGTCTCTCTCTCTCTCTCTCACACACACACACACGGCACAATGAGAGGATGTAGAAGGGGGACAGAAAGGTGCACTGAAGCGACGAGGAGAGACGGAGCCCTGGGGAGAGGGCGTCCCCACCTGGCGAAGTCCAGGTCTGCCTCACGGGACATGGTGATGTTGGTGAGGTTCTGCTGCAGTACAAAGATGTTACGGCACATCTTCTTGATGCCGGACTCGCTGATGCGCTTGAAGTACTGGACCCCGTTGATAAGAATGCAGGAAATCAGGTGGCCCAGACCTGCGGGGACAGAACATTCCGGAAAACCGCTTGAGGGAGACTGTTGCCACTAAGCCCCGATGACGCCTCCATGAGTGACCTCAAAAAATGCAGCAGATTACTGAGACCCATGAAGATCAGACCAGGCCAGAGAATGTTTAATTTTAAATAAATCAAAGGAACCAGTCAGGAAGTGTCACGCGTGACCTGGCCCAATGAGGGATACCGTAGCATATGGAGGTCACATGACGCAGGGTCCGCACCTTCAAAGATGTACTGAAACTTGTGCTGCTGCAGGTTGGCCCCCATCACCTCCTCGATGGCGCTGATGTCCTTATTCAGCTTCACCACTAGGGGGTCGTAGTCCATGCTTTCCACGTTGGCCACAATGGCATAGTTGCCTTGTTTGGCCAAGGGGATGAGGTAATGGAAGCAGTGCACTCTGGGAAGAGGGGGATATAAGTGCCGTGCATCACTGGCAAGCCACACCTCTACCATACTGGGACAACTTCAAAAATACAAGAAGAAAAGATAAAAACCTGTGTGGGGAAAACAGAGGGTAGATGGGAGGGTGGTGGGGATAGTTCACTGAAATGCAGCAGCCTTATTTACAAAGGTGTCATTTGATCGAGTGAAAAGTGAAGCCACAATGACCCCCAAGGACAGCCGCAGTGCCAGTCCCCCCGGGGAGGTGTCCCGCATTTAGATTTACATTGGGGATAGTACGATCTTCATCACCCCCCCCCCCCCCCCAATAAAAAAAAATGTGCACCGGATACAATTTGGGATTCCCACAACCAGCACATGACTCAGGAAACATGAGGGAGGTCCAAGAAGCTGCTCCAAACATGGGAAAGGACAGTGAGCAGCTGGGCACTTCAAGACTGCATGGCCAAGGGCAGGGGGGTGGGGGGCAGACTTTGGGCAGGGGGGTGGGGGGCAGACTTTGGGCAGGGGGGTGGGGGGCAGACTTTGGGAAGGGGGGTGGGGGGCAGACTTTGGGCAGGGGGGTGGGGGGCAGACTTTGGGCAGGGGGCTCCCTACCTGACCTCCAGGTGCAGCACCAGGAGGCAGCGGTCGGCGATGTCCTGGAAGGCCTTGGACAGGTCAGTGAGAGTCTGCAGGATCTGCTCCCTGCTGCACGCACTGTCACCGCTCACCTGGGTGTCGGAGCCTGCAGGGACATCTGTGGGCAGCAGGTCACACGGTCACTGCTCTGTCACACGACCATCATACCATCAGGTTTTGCCATCACCCCATCTTCCGACAATTGCTCCGTCACACGGCCACCATCGTTCCGTCACACAGCTCCCGTCACACGGCCCCTATCGTTCTGTCATATGGCCCCCATCGCCCCGTCACACGACCTCCATCACCCAATCACATGGCCCCCATCGTTCTGTCACATGGCCCCTATCATCCCGTCACACGGCCATCGCCCCCTCACACTGCCATCCCCCCTTCACCTGGCCCCCATTGCCCCGTCACATGAACATCGCCCCGTCACACAGCCGCCATCATCCCATCATATGACAATTGCTCTGTCACGCATCCTGCATCGCTGTCACTCAACCATCACCCGGATGCCATTGCCCTGTCACATATCCAGGGGGCCACCACCTCAGAAGTGGTGGTGAGAGTCAACTGGCCCTGCGGCGATGTCACGCCTGATGTTCCTCTCCCCTCATCTTCTTTTCCACCATTCATCTCTCAGCTGCTCCCCCTGCAGGCGGGTGGCTGAACACACATGCGCATGTTTGCATAAAGCTAATTCAGTTACCCTCCTTTATAGCTCTTCTCCAGCCCAATATTCTGCTTCAGGACGCAAACAGCACATCCGATCAGAACTGCAAAACCGGGGTGGGAGTGTCACGACCCGGCCTGAGGACAAGGAGCATGGAGACGGCGGGGAGGAAACATGGGAATCCATACAGCAACAGAGACACACAGACACAGACACATAAACAGAGACACAAGGAAGCATCTCTCCAGAAAGATCCCAGCCGGCTGTGGCTGTAAGATGGTCTGTCCACAGGGCCCCCGCACACCACAGCGGACAGTCCACCTGAGGTGTGAATAATTCATGCCCCCCCCCCGCTGCTGTCTTTAACGATGCCGCCAGTGTGCAGCATGCGGGGAGTGCGGCTCAGGCCAGCCTCGACCCCCGGCCCCACGGCCGCGAGGGCCATCTCTCTGGCTCAGGATTTGCTGTGGGCTCTGAGAGAGGGTGGAGGGGTACATCTCACAGATTATGCTAATGCAGGCTTTGCCGCTCCAGAGACCAAAGCTCTGATCACTTAGGTCAAGGTAAAACTTCAAGTTAAACTTCAGGCCCCCCAAGCAAACACGAGGCGGTCTAAAATAGAGCCAGTCCAGGAAATAAAAAAAAAATTTAAAAAGTGCCAGGAAGGGAGGATGTGGGGCCTGAGAAAGGAAGGCTAAGGCTGCATCAGAGCAGCAGGGGCCAACAAGGCCCGAGGACACCAGCTTTCCCACAGACAGACACACAAGCACAAGCCAGACATGGGTAGCAAAGGATTGTGGGTAATGTGTATGGGTAAATATTATCTGTAGGGATGAAACGCGATAAACCGGCGAGCCGCACGGCTGCTGCGGGAATGAAGTGCCGAACCCGGACGCCTTCAAAGGCACCGCAACGAGGGTGGCGTTTAATCACAGACGCAAACACACAGACTGCGCCGCGAATTAAAATGACAATAAGACTGGGCAGGCTGGCGAGCGCATAGTATAAGGACCTCATCTGCAGTGGTGTTTGCTTAAAGGATGACGGCAGATCTGGCAGGGCAGCCAGGCGGCACAAAGCGCTGTCTAAACGCCATCATTATGTTTTCAGCTCAGCTGCAGAAAACGTGCTCGGCCAGCAGGCGGATGCCCGTGCCATTGGGTCCTTCGGAGCGCGGTCTTCCCCAAATCCTCACTCTTGCTCCGCCTGTTTGTTTTGCATTTGTTCACTTCCTGTATCTTACAGCAGACAGACACAGAAAACCGGCTCCTTCTGTAAGGTTCCATTTTCATGACATCCCATAATGCCCCTCTGTCGAGTCTGCAGACAGCCCGCCGCGTGATGCATGCCCGCGGCTCATGCAAAGCGCTTTAATCGGGGCTTAATGACTCCGTACGGGCCGCGCACACGCGGGTCAGCTTCCGGAAAGTTCTGTGCCGAGAGCCGCTCTCCGGAATAAGCGCTCTTAATCTCGCCGCTGCGACACTGGATGGGACGAGTGTTTGTCTGCAAGACAAGGAGGGAGAAAATGACTTCTTCATACCTGACTGGAGCTGTAATATAAAATCCAATTTGGGGGGGGGGGGACAGAGATAAGGGGCGCCGTCTTGAGCGCCCCCATCAGCTCGGCAAACACTAAATAATGAACAATGCGGAGGCTGTCCCCGGCGTGATAAAACACCCCATTAATGGCACTCGGGGAAATTAATGGCGATTATGCAGCGCTCCCCACTCCACACTTATTGAATTTTTATCTTTGCTCGGAGCCGTCTGGAACTGCCGTTCCCAAAAATCCCGCTGGAAAGGTCACTCGCCGCTGGGGGAGGGTGCCGGAATGAACATTCCCCCGAGGTGGCGGAGGGCTGAGCCATGCCCACGCCGAACGGGAGGCCTGCGGGCAGCATGCAAAGCTGCTGCCGCGACACTTCTGCACCTGAATGAGGTCACACGTGGGAGTGGGTGGAGCACTCTGTCTGACCCGAGTGCTCAGGTTGGGCTTTGTCGTATTCACAGTGCGCTCAATACTCAGTAAGACTGGTCTTGTCATTTTATTGGAAAACAATAAAAAGTAAACTGAAGTTTTTTGTTTGGTATTTGGCACTAACCCAGTACTCAAGGAGTGTGGTACTCATCAGAACAGATCCACTTCTTAGTATGGACGCAGTACTCACTGAAAGTTGAATACTCAGCACAGACGTGGTATTCACAGACATGTACAGTACAGATTCAATACTCACTGTAAGTTCGGTACTCAATGCAGACATAATTTTCACTAAGAGAGTACTCGATGCAGACTCAGTAATCACTGAGAGTAGAATACTCAGCACAGGCATAGTACTCACTAGAACACTACTCAGTGTAGACTTAGTATTCATTGTTACTTTGGTACTCAACACAGACTTTGATTTCATTGGGAGCAGAGTACTCAGCCCAGACAGAGTATAGTACTCACTGTGTGAGGAAAGCAGGCTGGAGAAGAAGCCCTTGAGTCTCCCAGCCAGCCACTCCATGCTCTCCTGCAGATTGGCCAAGGCTTTGAGGTCACTCACGTCCCGCAGGATCTCGCTCTGAGGAATCAGCTTGTCCCCCAGGTTCCCTGTCAGCACCTCCGACTCCTTGGCAAAGGCCACTCTGTGGGGGGAGGGGGTCACACACCAGGATGAAGGACAGGACAGCCATCACACCCCCAAAGGTAGCTGGCAGACAGAGCAGCAGACTATGACCAGGAGCAGGAGCAGGAGCACGCCACACGTGACACCTTGCCGCTGGACGGGAGCTCCTCTGGGGGGCGCCGAGGAGACTTGGCACACAGAGTCAGATAGCAAGCTAAATATGGCAGAGACAGCATATATTTGTTTCTATGCCACTTTGTCACTTAAATACAGATTCTCTACTTTCTGTAAAGTGTATATTACAACTGCAACTTAAAAATACATCAAGAAGTATATTTTAAATAAAGCATTAGCACTTTTCTTTAAACATTGTGTTCTGGCCCAGCTAATCTGATAGTTGATCACTTGATCATATGATTATGATCTGATGATCACATGATCTGATGATACAGTGCTACTCTCTCTGTTAAGTAACTCAGGCAACCCTGGGCTTCAGCATCATGTGTGAACAAAGTAGCTGAGTGGAGTGTTGATAATGCACTTAAGATTAACACCAAGAAAACATAAGAGACTGTCTGGTTCACCATCTGACTCGCATGAAGTTCCTATTGTTATCCATAATGGAAAAAATCAAGCAGGTATTTTCACAGAAATACTTGGATGTAATGACAGATCACATTACCCTGGAAGGGCCATATTGCATTTGCCTGCAAAAGAACAAAGCAAAGAATTTCTTATTCTTCAACGGCGTAGGTCTTTTGGGGCCAGAAGACAAATTCTTGTTATTTTTGACTTTTGTGATTTGTGAGTGTTCTACAGTACTGTAATATTACATATGGTATAAGGCAGGGTGGCCAATCTTATCCGCAAAGGGCCGGTGTGTATGCGGGTTTTCGCTGCAGCTCCTGAATTAGATTACTAATTAGAGGACTGATTGGCTGAAGAGTCCTCACACCTGGGTTTGAACAGCTGACCTAAAGGTTACCCCAGAAACCTGCACACACACCGGCCCTTTGCGGATAAGATTGGCCACCACTGGTATAAGGGCTTGTCCATTAAGTTAAGGTCAAAACTGTTCCACCAAATAAAAATCAGCAGAAAGATTGTTGGCCAAATGCCCTTGAGAAACACTCGCACTGCATCTGGAATCTCACACATCCATACTAAACAGTGTCAAAATAGTACAATGGACATAATGTGTCTGAAACCATAGTGCAGATCAGTTAGGTACGCAAAATGTTCCCGGGCAGAATGATACGTCAAAATCCAAAGTGTGCAAACACTGGACGATATTCAATCCCCTAATTATAGACATGACTGAGGAAGTCAGAAGTCAGCTTATAAAAATGGCGGGTGATGGTAATGGTGCTTTTAAGTGCAACTATAATATTTATATATTTGAACTGACATGATTATAAAAATAAAAAAAAAGGATGATAAACATTGAATTATGCTATTTTTTATAAATTATAAAGCAGGACACAAAACTTTTGTTGTAAAAAACTGTCATGACATAAAATAACATTACATTGCAGTTTAAACAGCACTGAGAAGTGAAGTGCTATAAGTGGAAGGCATCTTGGAGCATTTGGTAAACAGTCAGTGATACCAGTACCTGTTATGCAGGACATCTGTCATTAATGGTCAAAGTCCAGCAGCTGAAAGGTGACTTAGTGCACCTGGAAAGTGTGTGGAAAATGTGCGCACTCATGCAGTAAGGAATCACAATAAATGACCGTGTCCTTTTTCCTCATTTACCTACATAGTGCATAGTGTGTGCTTTTGGATGCAGCTTCTGAATCAGTCTACCTAGTAACATAAGGCTGGCCAACAACCATGTCCCTGACCCTAACCATGTCCTGAACAGTGAATGGAAATTGTTACCATCAAACTGGAGGTACAGGGTTTCACAATTTAATAGGATTAGACTAGACCTAAAATTGTAGCAGGACATGTAGCACGACCCCTCCATGAGAGGCTCACATCCAAGGGGTGCCCCCCACCCCTGGATGATCGACCAATCAGAAGGTCAAGCTGTGCAATTCAGTTATTTTAACGCTTTGAAATATGAGAGTTCCTCGGTGCAGTTGGAGCAGCCGAGCGTGATTGCGAACGGCTGCACAGGACTGTGTTTCCGGCTTCATTTGAGCCCCATCTTCTGCTGCTTAACTGACTGTTATTGGGGTCGGCTGACAGGTCTTAGAACCCTGGAAGAGTTTCTAAAGCACATGCCCCGCACCTGGGGATTTTCCAAGGAAAAACAGGGTCCGGCACCTGGAGCTTTTCCATGGAAACACAGGGCCCTGGCACCCATGGCTTCTCTGGGGAAACACAGAGCCCTGTATCCAGGGCTTTTCCATGGAAAGACATAGCCTGGCACCTTAGGCTTTTCCGTGGAAACACAGGACCCTGGCACCCATGGCTTCTCTGGGGAAACACAGAGCCCTGTATCCAGGGCTTTTCCATGGAAAGACATAGCCTGGCACCTTAGGCTTTTCCGTGGAAACACAGGACCCTGGCACCCGGGGCTTTTCCATGGAAACACAGGGCCTGGCACCCAGGGCTTTTCCATGGAAACACAGGGCCTGACATCTGGAGCTTTTCCGTGGAAACACAGGCTCCTGGCAACTGGGTCTTTTCTATGGAAACACAGGCCCTGGTACCTGGGGCTTTTCCATGGAAACACAGGGCCCTGGCACCCATGGCTTCTCTGGGGAAACACAGAGCCCTGGAACACAGAGCCATGGAAAGACATGGCCTGGCACCTGAGGCTTTTCCGTGGAAACACAGGACCCTGGCACCCGGGGCTTTTCCATGGAAACACAGGGCCTGGCACCCGGGGCTTTTCCATGGAAACACAGGGCCTGACATCTGGAGCTTTTCCGTGGAAAAACATGCTCCTGGCAACTGGGGCTTTTCTATGGAAACACAGGCCCTGGTACCTGGGGCTTTTCCATGGAAACACAGGGCCCTGGCACCTGAGGCTTTTCCGTGGAAACACAGGACCCTGGCACCTGAGGCTTTTCCGTGGAAACACAGGACCCTGGCACCTGAGGCTTTTCCGTGGAAACACAGGACCCTGACATCAGGAGCTTTTCCGTGGAAACACAGGCCCTGGCAACTGGGGCTTTTCTATGGAAACACAGGCCCTGGTACCTGGGGCTTTTCCATGGAAACACAGGACCCTGGCACCCAGGGCTTTTCTGGAGCAAAGGTGCTTTCATTAGAGCAGTGTGGCATTACACACACAGCTAAAAACTGGCATGGGGGCCGATGTGGAAGCAGAAGTCGGAGCACACGGAGGTGGGCAGGTACCTGGAGAAGTCCTCCTCTTCCTCCCTCTTCTGCCGTGCCTGCCGGGGAAGGGCCATATTGGCCCAGTTGGGAAGGGACTGCAGAAGGCGGCTGATGTCCTCGTCTTTGGCCCACGAGGCACTAATGGTCAGCTTCTCGTCCGACTGGACAATGCCCCTGTGGACAGACACAAGGCATCCTCAGGGGCAAGCGATTGAGTTCCACAGCCCCAACAGCATCTCGATGGGGAGCCGTGGACATATCCCTGGCCCGGCAAGACCGACCAGCAAACACACTTCCCTGCTACCATCTGGGCTCATTCCCTGGCTCTGAGGAGAGGAGTTGAGAGGAGATGCTGTTGGAGAGAGACAGACGATGGTCACCTAGGGGGGTGTTCTATCAAAGTGGAGTTAGCCTGAGGCCAGCGCAGACCAAAAACATTTTGAAAAGGGAAAGCTAGAGTGGTGGGAATAGCTGACATTTACAACCCAACCCCTAAATCGATAGCGTGGCTCAGATTCAGAGCAAAGTTATCGTGATGGAAAATTAACTATATCCATACACCCCATTGATAAGCAGAGTGTTAAAAATGAATACACTGACCGCACCCAAACGGGGAGGCGGGTAGAAAGCAGGAGATGGGGGGAGGGGCTAGCACATCCCGGTGGACAACACTATCCTGGCCCAAACGTTGCTGAGTTGGGTTTAACTGAGGCATTCACCCTATAACCTGATTTCAGATTGGATACAGAACAGGATGGCTACCTGACAACACAGTGCGACGTGACAGGTGTGCAGATCTGGCTACACGCACTGCACACGCAACCCCAGCGATGGCCTGAGTGATATTAACCCTCTATGCAGATCTGCCAGAATATCACTCCACGGAGAACGACAGACCAAATGATCAACCGACTAGCCAACTAACAGAGATGGAGGCAGGGAGATAGAGCCGCATGAACACATGTCACAAGGAGGTACACACACACACACACACACACACATGCACACGCACGCACACACACGTGTCACCTGTATACAAACATAAAAGCACGGGAAGAAACACATGCCTGAGGGCATGTTCCCAGAATCCCCGAGGAGGGAACCCATGTGAGAACACCTGGTCAGGTGGCCAGGAAGAAGGCCAAAGTGGCGGGGTCCCCATCTGCAGGAGTCGGGGGTCACGGAACCAGATGGAGAGAACCCCCTGCCGCTCTCCATCCCATAATGCCCACATTAGAGAGACAGTGTATGGCGTAGCCAACAATGGCAACACAAAGGAAGGCCTTCTGCAGCCTCGATTTGACGACCCCGACGCCACATTCTTTACTTCCTGCCTTGATGCTGCCTCGCAGTCAGGCTGGAAGGTGGAGCTCATATGTCTAACATTTGTTACGGTCATAAAGCAAGGAAGGTGCAGTTACAGCCTCATACCTGTAGGCGGTGTTGCAGATCTCTTTGTACTCCTTCAGCTTGTCACACACCATCTCCAGGAACTGGTTGGAGTAGGCGCTAAGGTCGCCCATGAGGGTCATCAGGTCTTGGATGGACTTCTCCACGATGACCGTGCTCTGAAATGAGGAGGAGGAGAGTACGGCCATGGTCAAGCAGCAAAGCTTCAGAGCTGACTGTGTTGACGAGACCTCATGCTCCAAAGACGCTGGCGGCCTCCAGGGCCGAGGTGCACAGCTGCCAGCAGGGGGCAGCAGCAGCCCACTGGTCACTGGGAGGTGACACCGGGAGAGGAACACAGCCACACGGTAGAGTGGGTATGAAATGATGGCTCAGAGGGGGAGCACAAAGCACTCTTTAAGATCAATTAACCGCCAGGTCTTATCAGCAGCCCGGCCTGGTTATGATCGGGTTACATTTCTGTTTGGATGCAGTTACAGCAAAAGCTCCCCACAGGGCAGGCGTGGGGTCTTCCCATGATGAACTGGGCAGAAGCAGTGCTTAAAGTCATATGACTGCACGTGCTGGTGCCTGAGCGATGAGTGGAATGAAAGGGATGGGCCCCCGCCCTCGATGGCAGGCGGTGCCGCTAAGGAAAGCACAATCCATTCCTGGGGGATGCCGGTGGGCACCGTGTGAAGGGTGGAAGCCTCGCACTGCAGGGGTATCTGAGCTCTCATGGTAACAGCGTAACGGGGACTGGGGGGGGGGGGGGGGGGGCACTCTGACTTTGCCTGGCATAATGATGAAGAGAGCTTGTTTCGCTTTAAATGGAACCCATTTAAGGGGCGACAGAAACCACGCCCACCCACCCGTCCATCCATCCATCCACCCCCCACCATTCCTCCACCCATCCGTCTGCCCATCCATCCATCCATTCCCCGCCCCTTCACCCGTCTATCTGCCCCCTCACCCGTCCATCCATACTCCCACCCCTCCGCCCGTCCATCCATTCCCCACCCGTCCATCCACACTCCTGCCCCTTCGCCCATCCATCTTCCTCCCACCCCTCCATCAGCATCCCTGCCTGTCCACCCGTCCATCCACACTCCTGCCCCTCTGCCTGTCCATCAGTATCCCCGCCCCCTGGCCATCCATTTATCTGCCTCCCGTCCCTCCGCCCGTCCATCAGTATCCCCGCCCGTTCGCCCATCCATCTGCCTCCCGCCCTTCAGCCCTTCCATCACTTCCTGCCCCTCTGCCCGTCCATCCGCTCCCCCATCCTCCATGCGGTCCGCTCCCCTCGTAACAAACGCAGCATCAGCGGCGAGCTCCTGTCTGAATCCAACCAATAAGCACCCTCATCCGTCTCCCCAGCAGAAATCATTAAAAAGTAATCAAGCCGTGAGAGGAGGCAGAAACCGGGGGGGGCGGAGCGGGGTGGGGAGAAACAGCAGATGTGTTTCCACCAGTTGATGGCTGATTCCTCAATTTTATTTAACTGTAAATCAGGGAGGGGTAGATACTGGGGTCAGCAGATTGTCCAGCCCTCTTTGGGGGGGGGGGGGGGGGCACAAACACACATAGACCCCACTTGTGCCTTTGAGGTTGAGGATCAAGGAAGCCAGTGACCCCACCTGCCCATCAGAGCCCTTGGTGATGGTGAATTCCAGTAGAAGCTGATAGATAAATGCTATGATGGCCGCTTTGGCAGAACTCGTGTTGCCGAGCGAGATGAATGTCCTCTGGCCCAAGGGTGGGGACCAGTCGGGAGTGAGCCGAAGCCCCTCCTCCCGGAAACGGGTCATGGGTTTCTCCATTAATCCTGAAGCGGCTCACCGGACACAGGGGCCGCAGCATTTAACCCCCCACGCCCTGCTCGTTCTGCAACATCACCCCACACCCGTGAGGCGGGCTAGCTGGGTCTCGCTCTATCAGAGCCGGGGAGGGGGAGCTATGTGGCCCCCACCCCACGGCCTGCTGAACTATTACAGCCACAGCCCAAGGCCACTGCATACACACTTAATGACTTTTAAAACTTGTGTAATTAACTGAGACCCCCCCCCCCCCAGGGGAAGCCTCCCTCCAGCCCCCAAAAATCCCCTTTCTCCCACCCCCACACAACGTCCCACACCACAGACCTCTCCAGTAAGAACTCGGCCCCCCAGTGAGACACTAATAAAGACCGCGTCTTTATCAGGTACAATGGTTAACAGACATGTCAATGGTGGGGGGCACAACATAATTACAGGGCATGCAGCTGCCATGGGATTGACATGGCACCCCAGCAACCCAAAACCGGGTTCTAATGCTGCACTGCTGGTCCATGGACAGTCACACTAGGTTCTTGCTTTGTTAGATGCTGCTGTGTAGCTCTGGATCCGACGCTGCTGACCTTCATACCGAGGCGTTCACTAGAAGGTCAGCTTAGCTGCAATGGTGCCTAGCTGAATCCTCAACAGTCGGATACAATGTGCCGTGTGCCGGACTTGCTAAATGTTTGCTAAATACGCAAATGTACAGGTGACAAGCTGAAAGGTGCTTCTGTAGGAGCGTCTTCCTGACGTGGGTGGCTGGGGGGAGAAGCCAAACTGCAAGACCCCAACCCCCCCTCCCCCCAGTGCTAGCACTGACAGAGGGCCAGCCGCGCCTGCTCCCCTCAGTTAGAGCTTGCGGCTAAAAGCAGGCTGGCTTTCATGGTGATGTGGGGGGGTGGGGGTTCGTGTCCTTTTTAGAAAGGTGACAGCTTCTCGTGACCCTTCCAGGGAGATCGCTGGTTCCTTAAAAGGCTTTCCCTTCAACTTGCGATGATACTTTCAGTGGCAGGAGGCCACGGAGGGAGGGACATGAGGGGGCGGGGGGGTTGGGACGTGACCTCCAAGAACAGAAAGGAGGCACAAGCTGTCCGCAGAGAGCCCACGCGTGAGGCACCGTGTGTGGGGCAGGTAAGCACTGTGGGTGGGGGATATGGCCCGAGGGAGGGGGACGCGGCCCAGCTTGTATGAGGGGGCGCGGCCCAACCAGAAAGAAGGGGATGAGGCCCCATATGTGCGAGGGGTACGTGACCCAGTTTGGAGGGAGGGGAACATGGCACAGCCGGAAAGGGAGGGGGATGCGGTCGGGCTTGTGGGAGGGGGATGCGGCTCAGCCAGAAGGAAGGCGACACAGCCCAGTTTGCGGGAGGGTGGACACTGCATGGCTGGAGGGAGGGGAACGCGGGCAACCCGGCTGGAGGGAGGGGGACGCGGGCAACCCGGCCAGAGGGAGGGGGACGCGGGCAACCCGGCCGGAGGGAGGGGGACGCGGGCAACCCGGCCGGAGGGAGGGGGACGCGGGCAACCCGGCCGGAAGGAAGGGGACGCGGGCAACCCGGCCGGAAGGAAGGGGACGCGGGCAACCCGGCCGGAGGGAAAGGGGACGCGGGCAACCCGGCTGGAGGCAGGGGGGACATGGCTGAGACTTGATTTTAGGAAGGGGGGCGTGACTGAACCGGCCAGAGGGAGGGGGACGTGGTATGGCCGGAGAGAGGGGGACGCAGCATGGCCATGACCTGGCTGGAGGGAGGGGGGACGCGATCCAGCCAGTGGGATGAGGACACAGCCTGGCTGGAGGGAGGATGCCATATGCGATGCCAGAGCTCAGGTGAGGCTCACTTCTGTGAAAGGTTTAGACAGCAAAGCAATCCCCCTACCAGCCTGCATTGAAGAGAGGGGAGAGAGGGTGGGGTTAGGGCAGGGCTCCAAAAAAAAAGCCTGCAGAACCCAAACCACAGCGCCCCCTACTGTCTGTCCAAAGAACACCCATGAGGAAACTTTCGTGTGTATTAAAAAAAATAACTTAAAAATGGCTGCTTATCGATGTGGAGAAGCGGTGAACGCATTGGACTGTAAAGCACAACAAAGAGAAGTATGAGGGCTCTCGCAGTCAGTCCACAATGAGCATCGACTCAGGATGACGGCTAAAGGTGCTTCCGCTGCGTTAAAGACACAAGGTTCCATCTTTATGGGAGGTGAAGGTGGGAACAGAGAGGCCGGCTCCAAGGCAGATCACGCTTCATGGATCCAGAGGTCAAGGCTCCCAGGAACGGCAGAAAATCAGAAACAACAACCAACAAAAACACATCTGCCAACAGCCCGGCGGCCTGCAAGTGCTGGGGGGGGGGGGGGGGGGGGGCAGAGAGCATCCATAGAGCTGTAAATGTGGGATGTGGGGGGGCTGGGTTTGGGGGCAGGTGGGTTTTTGGCCCATGGAAGATTTATGGAGCCAGTCTGCAGGTGTGTCCATTGCGTGCCCCCAACATGATTCTAATTAAGAGAATCAATCAGCGAGAGAGTGTCGGGGGGGTAGACAACTGTGGCAAAGCTAAACACTGGCATGGGGAGCGCGGGTGGGGGCAGCTTAGCGAGGCACAATCCTCACTGCCAAACACCAGCCACATGCAGAGGGACTAAACCGGCCGGCAGAAGCTGGGTGAGAAGCAGTAACAGCTGTTTGTACATGTGAAACACACACAGCCACACACACACACACACCACAGCCAATCACACGGCCGTGAACAAACATGGTTAGAACATGTAAGGCCAGGATTAATCTCATCCAAACAAGATTGGAAATATCAGCGGCCGCTTCCACTTATCTGGAAGGGACCGGAAGAATTCCTAAGAGCACGTCTCTGTATGAAAACGAAGTCAGATATGAGACAAGAGTCTCTCTTGGACAATGTGTCACAGTCGACAGGCTCCACGCATCGCTCTCCACAACTCAAATGGAGAATCTGGGAATCAATTAAAAGTGTGCGTCTCCCCCGCTCCGGCCCGTCGAGCTGGGCCTGCCTTGGGGGCCGTCCTCTTCCAGGCTTTAATATTCTTCTCTGGCTTCCCCTTTCATCCAGCTCTTGCGTGCCGTATAATTCGGGTCCAACCACTCTGAATAACAAAAGACACTGAAGCGTGTCTGAGCGTGCACCACTAATGTCTTCCCCCATTCCTTTGGGGACACAGCAGCAAGGTGGAATGAAGGGACGGCTTCTGTATGCGGGTGCGGGTGCGCTCACTGACGCCTTCCCTGCTGCTTGAGACCTTGAGGTGAAGTCGATGGAGCGGTTCAGCTTGCAATAGCGCTCGCTAATGCCTTCCCCGTGCAGGCTGGGACCTAACAGTGAGATGCTTGGGACCTGTGCAGCTTGTGTTAGTGCTGGCTAATGTCTTCCACGCTCTTACTAGGACCTCGAGGTGAGATACGGGGACTGGTTCAGCTTGTGTTAGCACTGGCTAACGTCTTTCTCATTATTACTACAGCTTTGAGGTGAGGTACAGGGACCATTCAGCTTACGTTAGCACATGCCAATGTCTTCCTTGCCCTTATAAGGACCTCAAGGTGAGGTACAGTGACTGGTCCAGCTCGCGTTAGCACTGGCTAACGTCTTTCTCAGTCTTACTAAAACCACGAAATGAGATACAGGGACCGCTCAGCTTGCGTTAGCACATGCTAATGTCTTCCCTACTCTTACCAGGACCTTGAGGTGAGGTGCAGGGACCACCTTTAATTCACTTAGCACTTACTAATGGTCTTTATGGGACAGCGTTGCTTTGCGTTAGTGCTTCCTAATGTCTTTGCATTTCTTCCAAAGCTGATAATAGAAGCTGCAGAAGTGAGGTCTGTAAGTTGCACCAACCCCCACTAAAATGTGGATTAACTACGCATTAACCATGCAATGAAAGCTCCCCATCTTGGTTAATGCAATCACCCAGACACCAGCGCAGAGCTCAAACAGTCCTGTTACAGTTACACCACACACTGTCACTGCAAATGAAGGCGACTGCACTGCAACATCAGCTGTGCCAAGGAGCGGCTCCCCATGTGCATGCAGGAACCAAACAGTCCAAACATCAAGCAAACATCAAACCAGCACTTCAGTCCTGCCCTATTCAGCAAAACAGCACTGCACAGGTGGCTAAATGATACATGTCATGAGTACAGGAAGCTGCCCAGTAATCACATGCATCTCAGAGTACAGGAAGCTGCTCAGTAATCACATGCATCTCTGAGTACAGGAAGCTGCCCAGTAATCACATGCATCTCTGAGTACAGGAAGCTGCCCAGTAATCACATGCATCTCTGAGTACAGGAAGCTGCCCAGTAATCACATGCATCTCTGAGTACAGGAAGCTGCTCAGTAATCACATGCATCTCTGAGTACAGGAAGCTGCCCAGTAATCACATGCATCTCTGAGTACAGGAAGCTGTCCAGTAATCACATGCATCTCTGAGTACAGGAAGCTGCTCAGTAATCACATGCATCTCTGAGTACAGGAAGCTGCTCAGTAATCACATGCATCTCTGAGTACAGGAAGCTGCTCAGTAATCACATGCATCTCTGAGTACAGGAAGCTGCTCAGTAATCACATGCATCTCTGAGTACAGGAAGCTGCCCAGTAATCACATGCACCTCTGAGTACAGGAAGCTGCCCAGTAATCACATGCACCTCTGGCTTGCGTGGGGGCACCGTGCAGGCGGCTCACAGCCAGCAGTTGCCGAGCTGGATCTGGGCAGCAACTTCAGCCTGGGCTGTCGGTAAATACTCCCCCCCCCCCCCCCCAAAGGCTCGCCAAGACCCCAATCTGCCAAATTTTCTGCTTTTTGTTATAGCAATAGACATATCAGGCCTAGCATTCACTGGCAGCTAGGAAAGGCCACAAGCCAAATAAAAGGGGGGGGGGGGGGGGGCGCCAGTCTGTGGTGAGGAATCGCACCTCTTCCTGCATTTCCCTTCAGCGAAACATGAATGAAATGACTCCCAACGGGACTGGCATGGACATCACTCTCAGCAACATGCCAAAGATGGTGCAGTCTGTGGATCTGGAGCAGAAGACGGCCACGAGCACTTTGCCACCTGCCAGGAAGACCAGTCAATCGGCTGGGGACAAAGCCGCTACGGCACCTTAACAGCACTGCTGCCTGTCCAGCTAAAACCACATCTACAAAAAAAAACAACAGAGCAGGAAGGAAATCTAACCACAGCGCCCCCTGCAGGTTCACTTTTCAAAATCTCGGTCCTGAGTCTAAATACAAAAGAACCTGCACAGAACCATCTCTTATCTGACCTCCTAAGTCTTATTTTCTCCTACATGAAATGTGCCCGGACCTTTCCAAAAGGTCAGTGGGCCTGTCCGTTAGCGTGGGTCTCCATTACACCCCACAACATCTGGACTCCCCGGGCACATGCGGCAGGATCCGGAGTGGCCTTTGATGCCGGGCGGAAATCCGCATTATCCCTGAAGCGGGGCATAGCGCAGCACTCCGAGAACGCCACGTCGCTCTGCGAATCCGACTGCTCTCTTCAAAGCCATAATGGGAATAATTAGGACACAGAAATGAATCAATTTACTGGAGATGAGTTCTTATCCATTTCACAAGAGCACATTTTAGGATAACAAATAAAAACACAAACAAACAAATACACACACCCACACACAAAAGCTCAGAGACATATTTTTTATAGAGAACGACAAACTATTTTATATTAAAAAAAAAAAACCAAGACGAAAGAGACAAAGCGAGCAGGAGGGACTGAGAATGGCATTGTTTCCTGCGGTGCGTGCTGAGAAAATATCCTTGCAATGCAAGTCCTGCTGTGAATAATTTAACATGAAGATATCCCAGAGTCACCATCTGCTATGAGCAGAGTGCCATTCCATAGGAGGAGCACCAGGGGGAGGGTGGGGGCAATTTCAGAGATAACCATGGAGGTTCCTGATTGGAGGGGTAACGCTGTGTACATACCGGACACCTCTGAACTACACTTGAACAATCAGTGCTTAGAATCTCCTCGCCATAAGGACCTTTAAGATGAGATGTTATCAATGAAAGTCAGCAAAATAACTTTTTATATACAGTGGTACCTCAGAACTCGAACTTAATCCGTTCAGAACTCCGGATCGAATCCTAAAAAGTTTGAGTTCTGATCGAATATTCCCCATAAGAAATAATGGAAAACCAATTAATTGGTTCCCGGCCCCCCAAAATTACACCTAAATATGTTTTTTTTAGCATTTAAACACAAAATGAACCAGATAAAACAAGAAGAACATATACTGTACTAAACAGATCTAAGCACATTTATCAAAACAGTAATTTGTAAAGTAAGAAAATAAATGCATCCAAACAATGTGTAAAGTTAAAAAAAAAAAACCAATGTGTCCTGCCCTGATCGTCCGCTCCTTCCGTGTGCCGCACCGCCTCGTTAACCCCGTGTGGAATCCCCGTGTGATCAGCTGTTTCTGGTTGTTGTCATTAGTCCTTTGTATTTAGTCCACTTTTCAGTTTGTCTCCTCAGTCCGGTCATTGTATCGTCTGCGTTTTGCCTGCCTTACTGAAGCTTTACCCTTTGTTTCCGCTGAGAGACATGCCACGCGACTCATTTCCCCGCGCATACAAGTTATCTTTGGTCGGTGTTCACGGTTTGACTTCTGAGATTCAGATCGAGTTCTAGGTAATTGTTTTTTCGAACTGGTTCGTTCGACTTTTAAGAAATTGGAGTTCTAATGAGTTTGAGAACTGAGGTACCACTGTGTGTGTGTGTGTGTCATCATCATCATCATCATCATCATCATATAAAGTTACGGATAATAAAACCACGCAATAAAAAAAAAAGGCGTAAGCAAATCGATGTTACTAACAATCGCAAAAGCTCTGGCGTCAGGTTAGGAAGCTAAATAACCCAAAAGGTGCAAAGTGTCTTTACCTGCAGCAGGGGGCGCTGCACACCGAGCACCTTCATGGTGTCTGGGCTGGCCAGGATCTTGAGGGGGTCAGACACCTTGGTCACGGTCTCGATCTCCTTGTTGATCTCCGTCCGCACTTGGTTGAGGAAGAGGTCGTTGATGTAGTAGGTGAGGAAGGTTCGCAGCTGACACTGCTTGGCCTGGCCCGGCCCCATGCTCAGCTCGATCTCCTGGATGAACCTGGAGACAACAGCAAGCGAAGGTCACCTCCGAGGGCTGGAAGAAGCACAGGGGTCTGAGAGCAGCTCATGTTCACCTTGATCATGCTGAAGAACCAGGACAGGAAAGCTATTGAGTATTGGGAGGAGGGGCACAGAGGCCCTGTTTTGATAAGTGGCGTCAAGGTGACCTCCCTAACTGATGCTGACAGCTTACAGAGCACCTCCTGTCGCTGATGGGAGGCCAGCGAGACCCAGTCCTCCTCAAGCAATCAGCTGGCTTGGTGGAGCTTCCACTGATCACTCCAGAACAACGGCGAACAGAGGAGAAGGGACCATTCCATCGTGATACGTGAACAGAGCTTGATGCGGTTTGGTAAGCGACCTCCCCATTATACACAGTGAGCGAAGGACAGCTCCACGGACACCAGTGACAACCACAGCATTGGATACTCGCAAATATCACAAAAATCACCTTAATTCATCGCTTAATGACTTGTAAGCTTTAGTTAATATATACAAGCATCAAGAATTAATACAGAAAATATGGAAGATGTTAGGATGAAGAATTACCATTTAAGACGGCATTTATATTTAACGCTGCATTTCCCTCTATTAATCCAATGGCTACATTTCTAAGGTAATAAATACTTTCCCTGTCTTATTAATTTCATGGCTCTCTGTCGTCACACAGCTGAAAAACCATCATGTATTTTGCAGGCGGCGGTGTGACGGTCGCTGTCCTAAAGCCAGGCCGGCCCGGTTCGCGCTGGCTTCTCTCAGGACGACCGTTACCTGCAGGACCTGCTCGGGCAATGACCAGATGGTCTTCTCTTTGGGGGACGTCACGGCGAGCAGGATCTCACCAGGAAAGGATTAAAGCAAACCTGATGGGCTGTAGGGACTCTGAGCGTGAAAGGGGTTTATCTGTGAGGTGTGAAAGGAGGAAAGTGGGCTGAAGGGAGTGAGCTGCGGGGAGGGGGGAGGGGGGGCGCGGATCTGCCGTCCTCTGGGATGAGGCCGAAGCCCTTGCAGTGCCAGCGGACAAACCTGTGATTGGGCTCCTCCCGGTCACACAGAAACTTCTGGAGACGTCGCCACCTTTTAAAATAGCCGCAAAAGGGCAGGGTTTACACACAGCAATGACGACTCCGCTTCCTATTCCAGCATGTTCCAGTCAGAAAAGAGGCACATCACCCGGGCAGCGAGAGGGGAGACATGCCAGGAGCGTCCTGCGGACGGGTCACGTCTGGCGGTAAAACCGCTAACACGACCCAAACATATGGTGCACACGGACACTTTTGAAGTCTCCTCACGGCGGCAAGGCCACCACTCAGAGAAAGAGGAGTGACTCCACTTGCCAAAAAAGACACGAGGGAAGGGAGGAGGGGAGAACGGTCTGACGGGCTTGGCGGGGGGGCTCAGCCATGTGCTTAATTAGACGCCCCCCGTCCCAGGTTATCAGCAAACAGAGCCATGAGGGCACTCCGGGGCGCCATGGTGACAGCGAGACGAGCGCCTCCCTGTGTCTGAAGTCCTAATTAATAACACCCTAAATCTACCTTACGGGAGACCCGGCGACCGTCACACGGCAACCGTCTCCGGGGCCGGCCAAGACCCCGCAGACCAGGCGGAGGAGCAGGCAGACATAACGAGTCGTTAATCAGGGGATTATGGCAGATAATTAGAGCGGATTCCCTTTTGTGTTGTACTGGGGAGAGGGAATTACAACAAGGTGGCGCTGTGATCTAGCTAAACGGCAGCTGGAATCATTCATCAAGCAGCAATCTGCATTCCTCCGGCGGCTGATGGGCCTGACGGGCGATGACCGGGCTGCCGTGAAGACACCCGGCACGTCGCGGGCTCCATGTGGGCACTGACATGTCGCCAGCATCACCTGGCCGCGAAAAGCGAAGAGCAAGAATTTTATGATGTATTACGGCCCGTCGTGTTGACGGCTTGGGATCAGCGATGGTGGGTAAGAGGGGGAAGCCCAGTGGTTGCGGGTGTGAGGACGTGTGTGCGTGTGACTGTGTGCACGTGCATGTGTGCGTTCACCCGCCCGGCCCAGTGGTGAAGCCCACTCCCGTCCAGGACTGCACAGCTCTCCCACTCACATACAGTCACGCTTCGTTACTGCCGACTGCTGATCGCGCTAGACGCCGTCTAATTACGCATCATTAGAAAGCAGATGGCA
Source organism: Paramormyrops kingsleyae (assembly GCF_048594095.1). Taxonomy (NCBI): domain Eukaryota; kingdom Metazoa; phylum Chordata; class Actinopteri; order Osteoglossiformes; family Mormyridae; genus Paramormyrops; species Paramormyrops kingsleyae. Next base: position 10,483,017 of record NC_132797.1, read on the forward strand.
GCCTCTGGGGGGCGGCAGCATACCCCCCCACCACCACCGTGTCTGCCAGTGCCCAAAGAGGGGCAGCCGCGAGCTAATCTGTACCCAACACAGGAGATACCTTTCTGCATGCTGACAGACATGGACATGGGTACATACAGGGACAGGGACAGGGACACAGAAACAGGGGCAGGTACAGGTACAGGCACAGGCACATACAGGGAAACAGGTGCAAATTCATACAGGTACAGGAACATGGCTACAGGTATATACAGGGATAGGGACACAGGTACAGTTACATACAGGGACAGGGATACAGGCACAAGTACAGGTACATGGATACAGGTAGATGTAGGGACAGGGACATGGGTACAGGTACACACAGGGATAGGGACACAAGTACAGGTACATACAGGGGCAGAGATACGGGCACAGGAACCTGGGTACAAGTACACAGGAAAAGGTACATAGAGAGACAGGTATGTTGCTCTCAGATACAGACAAAACCCTTCGTGTAACTCCCCTATCTTGTACATGACATAAACCCTTCGTGTAACTCCCCTATCCTGTACACGACATAAACCCTTAGTGTAACTCCCCTATCCTGTACACGACATAAACCCTTAGTGTAACTCCCCTATCCTGTACACGACATAAACCCTTCGTGTAACTCCCCTATCCTGTACACGACTTAAACCCTTCGTGTAACTCCCCTATCCTGTACACGACATAAGCCCTTCGTGTAACTCCCCTATCCTGTACGCGACATAAACCATTAGTGTAACTCCCCTATCCTGTACATAACATAAACCCTTCGTGTAACTCCCCTATCCTGTACACAACGTAAACCCTAAGTGTAACTCCCCTATCCTGTACATGACATAAACCTTTAGTGTAACTCCCCTATCCTGTACATGACATAAACCTTTAGTGTAACTCCCCTATCCTGTACATGACATAAACCTTTAGTGTAACTCCCCTATCCTGTACATGACATAAACCTTTAGTGTAACTCCCCACCAGAGGTTAAGTATTAAGCCCAGTCGGCTTTCCCTTTTCTGCTCTCCCTTCTCCTGCTTCTCGGAATTCTGTTAACCCCCCAGGGGAGTGATCATGGACCTACATATGGGAAGCTCTCTAATGTTCAGCACACTGGATGCCATTAGCGCACTGAGCTGTGTAAGTCCCGAGAGAAAGATTCACTCACAGGTACTGCTGACTCTGCCGCATAGGGGAGACCAGCTCCACACACACAGACTGACACACACACAGACTGACACAGACGCAGGCCGACGCAGACACACTCACGCAGACCGACACAGACACACACATACTGAAACAGATACACTCAGACAGACACGCTCACAGACTGACACACACACACAGACATACACACACAGACAGCAGTTAAGGTGAGCATGGAAAGCTCACACATCCAAGCAAACACAGAGGGTGTCACTCACTCAGCCCAATTGCTTCTATGGGGATCCGCGTTACACACAGCCATAGAGTTGCAGCATTGGCTGGACTCCTTGAACCTTAGATCAGCTCTCCTCTGACTTGGCCCGATCCCTTCGAACCTCAGATCAGCTCTCTACAGCCCAGCCTAGCCCTCTTGAACCTCATATCATCGCCCCAGGCTCAGTGCCCCTAGGCCCCCTCAAACCAGCCGGGGTCGGCGCCTTCGAACCACATATCAGCTACCCCTAGCCTGATCCTCTCGAACCTCGTGGCAGCCCCCTCCCAACCCGGCCAGCCCCCTTGAACCTCAGATCCGCTCCTTCACGACCCGGCCCCGGCTCCCACGAACCTCAGATCGGCTCCCCCCCGACCCGGTCCGGAACCTTCGATCAATTACCACGGGCCTGGCCCCCTTGAACCTCAGATAAGTACCCCCCCAACTCGGCACATCCCACCCGGCTCGAATCTCAGATCAGCTCCCCCAAGTCTAGCCCCCCCCCCCCCCCACCCACCCCAACCTCAGATCAGCTCCCCTAACCCAGCCCCTAGGATCCTGTTCAGTCAGCATGTCTCGGTTTAGAGGGACTGCACCCATGTTCTGTTTCAGCTGCTCTCTATAGGCTGCCGATATTGATGGATAATAACAAGCACGTCTTTCCCCAACTGAAGCACTAGATGGCAGCAAGTCAGCCGCATTCTCTAGTCAATCTGCATGCATGCACACACACAAAGGCACACACCGTTTAGATCAGATGTCTTTTAAACCCCCATGTGGAAAAAAGGGTATAAAAAAATCCAATTTACATTCCATTCTGCGGACTAAGATGTAGATTAATTTGCAATGCGATGCACTTAGTGTCTCCAGCTCACAGAGCGGGCAACACGGAACGCTGGCGTCCCGCCCACGCGCCCCACTGACGGGCTGCAGAGCCGCAGAGCCCATGCCAGCAGTCGCAATTAAAAAGTTACAGTAATTAATGCGGGGGGGGGGTGCATGAGAATGCAGAGGATTCATTTAAAATGCAGAGGGAAAAAGGGGAAAATGGAGTGAAGCCACCTGCTAATGTTAGGGAGACAGACCCAGCGGAATAATACACACCCAGTGTGTAACTTTAAGAGTGCGGATTCTCGACTTCTAATTGCTGATGGGTCATCGCATGTAACTGGGATGGTTCCATGTAACATCTGAACATGACCGGCAGCACAGGGAGGGGCGGCACACTGGCCAGACCAGCCAGAAAGGGGGGGGGTAGGCACACAGACAGAAACACGGCAACGGCTGCAGGAAGGGGCGGAGCCTCCCTTCACCGCCAGCTCTCCGGTACCTGCCAGCCCTGCGCCGCAGATGCCAATTAAAAGGGGCGAGATTTATCACAGCGTGAAGTCGCCGGCTGCAATGAGCACGGCGTGTTGGACTCGCGCTGCATCTCCGTGACAAATCATCTCCAGGGAGCGCGTGCAGGGCGGCGGGTCACTTTCTCTCCATTTACTTTGAGCTTCATTCTCCTTCCATTCTTTCATGTTGCTTATTTTGTCAAATCTCCGCATTCCTTTCCGCGGCACCATCCTTCATGATAGAACCCATAGCCAGAATCCGGTCTGTATGTTGTACGTGCAGGACAGACTTCACCGCCTTCTCCTGGCTTCTGGAGAGGAATTCTGGGGATGAACATGTGTTGCTCGCGTTGGCGTTCCCGCGTAACTGCGTGAGGTGAGCCGGTTTGAGATTCTGAACCGAAAAAATGTGCGAAAAAATTCACACACTGGCCAGATCTGTAGGTAAATATAATTAAGGGATGAAGATGTAATGACAGCGTCTCGATCTGTCCTTCTCAGCCCAAGAGGATGGCCCACAATCCTGCCAGGCGGGCCCCGGGTCCAGAGAGCGGGGCCCCGCCTGGCTACTCAAGGTTGCCGTCGCTGCATGTGCAGTTGCCATAGAGACGGAGCGCAGTCGGTATTTCGCTACGCCGTGTTCCGAATCTAATTGACACTCAACACCTGGCATGGGCACATCTCTGAGCCGTTGCTGGGGTTAAAGCGGCACCACCTAATCCTCCTAATTACAGAAACGGAGCGCCAGCAAACTCCTATTCACGCTCTGATTTGTGGCAATTATCACGAGCATCTCGGCGCACGTAAACACGGCCTAATCAAGAACGTGCGCCCTCTAATCAGGCAGCCTTAAACATTCACGCTCATGCCGCCCTTCAGAGAGAGCGCCTCTGCCGCGCCCACACAGCCATGCGCTGTAAGGAGAAAGGCGTCCCGGGAATCACCCCTGTGACAGGCGCCAGAAACGTGAGGTGTGCTCCCATCACGCAGGGATTAACGCAGGAGCGCAGGGCTCCTGTACGGGATTCAGCGCTAATCCATCTGCCGTTAGCTATGGATGCCATGCGTAAATGTGAAATGTGCACGTACAGGAAAGGCACTTCTTACAAATGGAATAGAAGCAGCAGACTAGATAACCAACATTATATTAGCACTCATTTGCATTAATGATTTTGAACTTGGGCAGGATGCAGGAAACCTCCAGAGCTTTAATGGACCTGAGCACCACGCTCTCAGAGGGGTGCGTGTACTGTAGGGGACAGGGATGTGAACAGGATGAGAGATGAGGACAGGGATGGGAACAGGGTGAGGGATGAGGACAGGGATGGGGACAAGGCCAGGGATGAGGATAAGGATGAGGACAGGGATGTGAACAGGGTGAAGGACGAGGACAGGGATGGGGATGAGGACAGGGATGGGGACGAGGACAGGGATGGGGAGAGGGATAGGACCAGAGTGAAGGATGAGGATAAGGATGAGGACAGGGATGGGGACAAGGCCAGGGATGAGGATAAGGATGAGGACAAGGATGTGAACAGGGTGAGGGACGAGGATAAGGATAAGGACAGGGATGGGGACATGGGCGGGGATGAGGACAGGGATGGGGACATGGGCGGGGATGAGGACAGGGATGAGGACATGGGCGGGGATGAGGACAGGGATGGGGACATGGGCGGGGATGAGGACAGGGATGGGGACATGGGCGGGGATGAGGACAGGGATGGAGACATGGGCGGGGATGAGGACAGGGATGGAGACATGGGCGGGGATGAGGACAGGGATGGGGACATGGGCGGGGATGAGGACAGGGATGGGGACATGGGCGGGGATGAGGACAGGGATGGGGACATGGGCGGGGATGAGGACAATAATGACGACATAGTTGGGGACAGGGATGGGGCAGCAGGGCAGTAAGACTGAAGGTGCCCATGAGGAATGTAATGAACTTGTCAATCTGAGGAGTGCTGTGAAGGTGCGTGATTCAGCAGCGTTATGAGGGTGTCCATCCGAAGATGATTATGAAGGTGTCCATCTGAGGAGGGTTATGAAGGTGTCTGATTCAGCTGCATTATGAAGGTGTCAGACTGAACAGTATCATGAAGATGCCTATCTCAGGATCATCATGAAGACATCCATCTGAGGAGTGCTGTGAAGGCTGTACACCTCCAGAGGAACACGGAGCAAGCCTCCCCATCACAGGAATAGAGACATAATCTCCCCCCCCCCCCCCCCCCCGCGATGTGTGATGCCTCCCCCCCCCCCCCACCCCACCACGATGGAGATATTACACTCCCCCTCAGAAAGCCAGGCATGGCAGATGAAAGGAAGTGTTCTGTCCCGGCTGTCACCGAAACCACCGACCCCCCCCCCACCCCCCCACTCCCCCACTGTGAAATCCTGTAACAGAGAGGGGGAAACACCGTGCTCTGCATTCCAGCGGGATAAACAGCAGAGAGCGAGCAGCACTAATGAGCTCGCATCCATCCCCGTGTAATCCTCACCTGTGACACCAACGGCATCACGGCGCCGTGACATCACACTGCCTCTGCCATGTCAGCCGTGAACATCAAATATAATGCATTTACAACTTTGTCCATATCCAATTCCGAGCAGAATGCTGTTAGGAAACTGCATTACAATGTCTCCCCCAGTCTTCATAATGAATTTAGGCCTAAACCAGATCTCAGACTGTTCACACGCTGCCCATGTTCCTGTCCCCCGGAGGCCTGCTGATGTCATAAAAGTACGCTGGGCCTGAGGGCGGCCCTCTGCAGGTGACCCCAGGGACGGACGGTGAGCAAACAGGAATGAGCTCCTCGATGGAGGTCAGTGTTGGAAGTGACCCCAATTCAGCACGCGAACCTCAATTTAAGGATGAATTAAAAATAGCTCCTGGCTGATGCGGAGATGGAAATCGGCATGACACTGAAAGCCCTTTAATACAAAAGGCCGCTTTCAGTCCGACAGAGAGCTGCGCCGTCCAGCAGGAAAACAACACAGATACAGGCGAAAACGCAGCCTGCCGGACATTAGAGTCAGACGCTCAACAAGATAGCAGTTACTAATAACTCTGCTTTATTTAGAAAGGCAATTTATGGAAGCCGGCATTTCAATTAGTTTATTAATTTTAAAAATGAAGTCAGTGCTCCCCCCACAAACCTCACCAGTGACACCACAACACCACCACAACTCGGGGGGGTGGGGGGGGTGTATGAGAGAGAGAGAACTGGACCAGAAGGAGGAGGAGAATTCTGTTCACCATGCTAATTAATGAGAGATAATTACAAAACACCTCTCTTTCTCAACCCTTTTGTGATTGAGCAGCTTGTTAGAATAGCTCAGGTCCATCTGTACCCTACCCCAAGCAGCCCCCCCCCCCCCCCCGAACCCCAATCCACATGGCCTCCAAGACACGACGCAAGGCCTAGACCCTCTCCCCCTCCGACCACGGTACCCTAGACCTTCCGCAAGTCACCGACAGCATTTCGCTACCGAATTAACAAGCTGAAGGTAAACACACGCAAAGCAATTAAAATCTCAGCACGCCTTAATGACCCTCAGGAGCGTCGTTCAGTGCATGAGTTAGCAACATGCCTGAACACTCCCGCCCCCCCGCGCCACAGGGCCCCCTGCATGGGAGCATTGGCCTGGCCGAGCCGAACCACCCAGGGCAGTTTTAAATGCAGGCCGTTTCCGTCTGTGCAGCTGCAGTAACGCAAACCCATGTAGAGGGTGTCATTAATCACAGCGAACAAGGCCACATCAAATGCCGAAATTACAGGCTCATCCCGCCAAATTTTAAGGACTATGAGAAGATGAACACCATGAATAAGGATCAAGATTCAATTGCCGCTAATGCTACACGTACCCAACAATCAATACTAATGCTACATGTAGCCACCAATAAGCCCAAAGAGGTCCAACAGGCGGTCCTTCAATCTGCAGCTAATGCTACACGTACCCAACAATAAGTGCTAATGCTACGTGTAGCCACCGATAATCGCACACAGGTCCAACAGGCGGTCCTTCAATCTGTCGCTAATGCTACACGTAGCCGATAATGAAGCTGCTAAGTAGACAGAGCCGCTTGTGTCAGCAGAGCAGAGCAGACACATGGGGCTGGAAGAGAGACGCTGTAACTGTGCTGCGTAATGAACCTCCCTCCCGTGACATGCTAAAGACGAGCTAACAGGCATCAGCGTGTTCGCGTCTATGAGCCACATGCACGTGTCAGGTTATGACAACGGTAACTGGGCAGGCGGGGGGAGGGGTGTATAGCCATGTGACCGGCGTGGATAGCTGACGCCCTTTGACCCATGTCGATCAATGGCAGCCGTACGTCTCACTGGACATAATCAAAGGGAGCCATTACTGGGCAGACCGCTGTGCTCCCTGTATGAGGTTGACCTTAACCCCCCTTGCTCCCCCCCCCCCCCCCCAGCAACCGGGGAGCCAAACAGAGGCAGTGCAGAGCTTCATTATTTCAGCTACTCTGGAGGGAAACGCTAATGAAAGCAGAGCAACAGCAATGTCACGGTAAAGGCCAGTGAGGCGGTGACTCACCGCTGACGGGAGGGGGGGTAATTGGCCACGCTGCGAGGATTAGCATGCGGCCCCCCGTGGGTGGCACAGGCAGGTGTGGGCACGGGCAGGTGTGGGCATGAGCAGCCTTCAAATAAGGTGAGAGGCTGCTTAGCTCTAGGGTGCATAATGGCCAAGGGCGCGTACCGAACAACGCATCTCCGCATTGTCTCAGCGGGGGGGGGGGGGGGGGGGCGGGGGTGATGGGCATGGGGCCGTGCCGGGCACGCTGGGCATGGGGCCGTGCCGGGCACGCTGGGCATGGGGCCGTGCAGGACGTGCTGGGAACACAGGGTATGAAGGTGCAGCTGGCATGCAGGGCGTGTTGGTGTGTAGAAGGCCACATACCAGTTGGTATTCCGTGGCCGGCGCCCCCTAAAGGCCCACACGTGGTACAAGCCAGACTCTACGCAAAGCCGTGAGCATTGAGTGTTGCCGGGGCACTGGGCAGAGCTAGGCCCGGCCTCCAGTGGCTGAAGCTCACCGCTGCAGGCTCCCTAACAAGCTACAGAGTGGCTCATGTGGAGGATTAATGAGCCGTCTGCGTCCCCTCAGCCTGCTCCCGACACCCCCGTGTGGCAGTGCACCGCGTTACGGCATCCTCACGCAAACGTCTCTACCCCAAAATGACCATTAAGTCCTAAGATTCTTATTTAATCCCATTTGTGGATGAATGCGACCAAACTGAGGCCTACCTGAGACATTAATTAGGTGCAACCAACCAGGAAGATGGATGAGCCCCTCTCAAGTAATTAGTCTCATGAGAAAGTCCCATGGGGCCTGCTTATGGTCTGGACCAAACCCGGACCTACGGAACCGCAGTGTGGCACCACGATTCTGTGGGCAAACCGAGAACTCGAGTGAACCTGCAGTAAGACGAATGTAATCAGCACAGACCTGGAAGATGTTTACTCAACCTGCCACAATCTAAAGCAGGTAGCGGGGAGGTGAACACTCCCCCACCCCCAGAACAAACATGAGAGGTTTCTCTGCTTCTAAGGCGCGATCGAAAGAGCCTCCGGATCAATCTATTACTTCTCCACTCCAGCAATCAAACAATGTTATTATCGGCAATCAACTCGGCGACCTGGAAAGGCTGCAGAATCAAAGGTAGCTGGAGATGACTGCTGGGATGCTCTGGCTGAATATCAACTGAGAGGGGAGGAGGCTTGGGCACAAGCATACAGAGAGACCCCCCCCCGGAACGACGCCTTAAAGCCCCAACCACGCTGCCCGCTGCGTGTGCGAATAACAGGCCCAGACTCACAGTGAGTCTCAGCCGACGAGAGTGAGTCAACACCATGCAGACAGGAAGAGGCATAGAGTCACGACGGCGACACACAGCCCTCACTCTGCACTATCAATGGCCGTGCAGACGGAGGTCCAAAGCTAGCTACTGCACAGGACAGATGAGGCCGAGGTGAAAGGTCACCAGCACCTCCATAGGGAGGCTGGACTGTGGCGGGCGGGGGGCAAGGTCGGCATCCCCCGGGCAGCCTCGGTACGCAGGAGTCAAGGGCCAAAGGTCACCCACCAAACACACACAGACAGACACTGGGAGGTTCAGAACGGAAGGGCGGTGGGTGAGCCTGGATACCTTATTAAAGTGCTTAGCTGGCTGTAAATATCACTCAAATATCACCAAATTAGGCTGGCGCCCAAGCATGGCACGCGTTAGCAAGATGGCAGGGGGCTTCCGGCTTTGTCTGTGCGTCTGTCTCAGTGTCTGTGTGTCAGTGTGCATGTGTCTGTCTGTGTATGTGTCTCAGCGTCTGTGTCTGTATATCTCTGTGTGTCTGTCTCAGTGTCTGTGTCAGTGTGCATGTGTCTGTCTGTGTATATGTCTCAGCGTCTGTGTCTGTATATCTCTGTGTGTCTGTTTCAGTGTGTGTGTGTGTGTGTGTGTGTGTGTGTCAGTGTGCATGTGTCTGTCTGTGTATATGTCTCAGCGTCTGTGTCTGTATATCTCTGTGCGTCTGTCTCAGTGTCTGTGTGTCAGTGTGCATGTGTCTGTCTGTGTATATGTCTCAGCGTCTGTGTCTGTATATCTCTGTGCGTCTGTCTCAGTGTCTGTGTGTCAGTGTGCATGTGTCTGTCTGTGTATATGTCTCAGCGTCTGTCTGTATATCTCTGTGTGTCTGTTTCAGTGTGTGTGTGTGTGTGTGTCAGTGTGCATGTGTCTGTCTGTGTATGTGTCTCAGCGTCTGTATGTATATCTCTGTACGTCTGTCTCAGTGTCTGTGTCAGTGTGCATGTGTCTGTCTGTGTATGTGTCTCAGCGTCTGTGTCTGTATATCTCTGTGTGTCTGTCTCAGTGTGTGTGTGTGTGTGTGCGTGCATGTGTCTGTGTATGTGTCTCAGCGTCTGTATGTATATCTCTGTGCGTCTGTCTCAGTGTGCATGTGTCTGTCTGTGTATGTGTCTCAGCGTCTGTGTCTGTATATCTCTGTGCGTCTGTCTCAGTGTCTGTGTGTCAGTGTGCATGTGTCTGTCTGTGTATGTGTCTCAGCGTCTGTGTCTGTATATCTCTGTGTGTCTGTTTCAGTGTGTGTGTGTGTGTGTGTGTGTCTGTGTAGTGAGCGTGTGTCTTTCCTTGCTATCACTCTGTTACCTGATACTGCAGAAAAACATGTTTTTCTCTCATCTTTGCAAACGTGGCTCAGCTTGTCAGTTGATTACATCCCCTTTACGACCCGCAAGTTCGACCAGGCCGGTATCGATCACGTGGCTGCCTGCCGAGTGAGGTGGGGGGGGGGGTCGGGGGGCTGCCTGACTGCCAGACGACACGACGAGCCCAGCGATCACACCGGCGATTATGGACAGAGAGCAAATTGGGGGGGAGGGGGGAGCAGTAGCAGGCAGGGTCACACGGACAGCCGCATGGGAAGGGGAGTGCGGCAGAGCGAGACACGGTCCATCCCAGCACCGTCACCGACTTGGGGACAAAAACAGGATCACTGAGCATTAATAAGCCAAAGGGGCGGGGGGGTGGTGGACGCAGTCATGGAGACCCACCTCAGCAGTGGCTGGAAGATCACAGTGATGTTCCTCGCTCCTGGCTTGCACACAAACTTGGTCTCCCCGCCCTCGATCAAATTGTCGTCAGCGCCACCTACAGGAGAAGAGGAGAGGGTGATGAGAGTCTGTCACACAGAAAGCTGCAAAGAGGGGAAGTCCAGACCCAGGCAGCACGGCATGTGGGCCCCGCCCACCCAGGGACCCGGGTGCAGAGGGCAGGGTGGCGACCCGCTCACTAACTGGGTTAATGAGGAACCACGAGAACTGAGGGTGTGAGCACCAAGCCCACTGCCGATTCTCATTAACTCCAGCCATGCCGAAGTAATCCATGCCCCCCCCCAGGAGGCAAAGGGGGCATGCGCAGGATGAGAAGGACCCCCCCGCGTCACCCGGACGGGTCAATGCATACAGGAATAACAGCAATAATAACACCACCTGACACCAAGCTGGGGGGGGAACCCCACATATGAGCAGCCCCCTCCTCCCCCCCCCCAACAAGATGCATTGCCTGGACTAATAAAACCTGAGGAAATACATGTCTTGAAAATGCATTGCTTTTAAATTTGCAATTGCCAGTTTCATGTACAGAACACGCATGAATGTGTACAAAGTTCCTCGTTTAGCTGGTCAAACCCAAACCCACTGTGCAAACCCGAGTCCCCCCCACGCCCACCCCCACAACAGCACGCCTCCCAGAGGCTGATGCTGGTCCTGCGCCCCACAGGAGCGGAGTGTCACGCACATCAGGCCTTGTTAGTAGGGTCGCTGACCATGTTCGCCGATGCCTGGAAGCTTTTAGCCACCCCCATCCACCACCTAACCACCCCCCCCCCCACGCCCCTCCCTAGATTCCCTGTGGAATGCCTCGTGTTGCTAAGCAAAGCTGGCCCCACTCCGAGAGCTCATTCAATTAAGACTCAATTAGGGCACTGAAACAATGCGGCTCCAGAGCTGCTCGGCGACGCAGTAAATGCGAGCAAAAATAAGAACATGGCCAAGTTCGGAAAATAATTAACCTCTGCGGTGCGGCCAAGCTGCCCAAAGAAACCGTGCAGCCCTGACGGTCCCGCCGCCCCCATTGACAGGCTCCGCTAAACGACAGGAAAGCCCCAGAGCTCAAGGGTACAACAGCATGCTCCTGCTGTGGCTCGAATCAGTAACCTTCAGATCACAAGATGTAATCTTTAACCACCCGACAGCCTGCCCGTCCCACCCCCCACCCCCAGTAATTCTGCAGAAAAGCCCCACTGTGTCAGCAGAAGGTTTTCTCAACACCTTCAGCAAATCGATATCTGGTTGTTAAAGGTGCAGGAGCTCGAGCTGCTGCGGGCTTCTGCTTATCTGGCACGTCTATCAAGATCAGCGACGGTCCCCCATGTCCCTGGCTGACGGGGACCCGCAGGCGGCAAAATGGGGCCTGGAACCTCATGTTTTAACAAGGTCCGTGAATACTGCTGGTTCCCATCCCATGGCCAAAAGGCATGATAACGACGACTGATAAACACACACAGACAGACAGACGAGAAAGTGATACGACCCTGGATCCACCCATCTAGGCAAAGTGTCTGTCTATCCAGATGCCTGGCCAGAGACAGAGCACAACTGGTGTGTATGTCTGTGTATGTGTATGTGTGTGTGATGGGGGGGGGGCTGCATAGTGACCTTTCGAAGTTGGGCCTAGGGGGTGCATGAAAGATAATCCAGGATTAGCTGTATGGATGTTCCACTCCTCAGTTACATGGGGGGAGGAGGGGCAGGCCAGGAGACCCTCACCAACCCCCTCCCCCCCTCACCACCCCACCATTATTCAGGCAAATCCAACTTCCACTCTGTAGAGCTACGCGCACGGTGACTTAGTGAAATTGTATTAGGCACACTTTGCTGGGTTTGATTACAGGCAAGTCTGATCCGCGCTGCTCTATGCCCTGGGGGTTGGGGGAGCCCCCCCCCCCACCCCGTCCCAGTCCCATCTACAGACACACAGCTTGGAACACGTGGGCGAGAAACAACAGCGCACACACAATCAACAAGCACGGTAAAACGCAAGTCACATGGGGAATTACACGTCCAGGTCGCGGGTCTCCCTCTATGACACCCAGGAGACAAACCTGCTCCTCTACAGCTCATGAGAAGATTTCCCATAATCCCAAGCAGCTGATGCCCCTTTACCAGAACGGGAGCACAATACATATACACAGCTGACCTTTAGGTGGCGCTATGCCTGCATGCCAAGAAGACACCAAGGAAAGAATGGAAGGAATGAGTCTACAGAGCTACGCAAAGGTCAGCTCACAGTGTGTGTGTGTGTGTGTGTGTGTCTGAATGCATTCGCAGAGGAGAGGCAAGTTCTGATGAGCAGAACCTCAACGTTAATAAGATCACAGTCAATTCAATAATTCATGAAGCACCCATTAGAATTGCAGTGCAGAGTCTCTGCGTCTGATTGGCTCCGAATGAGCTCCTTCCATTATTAAAATTAATTTGAGGAAGGGGATGAGTCCCCAGCTCCGCGACAGGAGGAACCGACCAGGGAACACGTCGACAGCACCTCATGGTGAAACTTGTAAATTGAGTTGGATTAATTACTGGGCGCAGTCTCTCTCTGTGGGGGGGTCAGAGGTGTGGAATGGGCACACGGCTGGTACTCACGTGCGTGCGGCGCACACGCACACACACAAACACTCACATCACGCCCCACCACGCTCACACATACTGCGTTTGCTTGTCGCCATCCTTTCTGCAGAAACCCCACTGTCCATTTAGCCATTTAAAAACCTGGTTCCTAACACAACAACTCACACAGGCCAGTCATCAAGTTTGAGAAGGTGGCTGTAATTCAGTCCCCCCACCACCTGAGGCCGGCATGCGAAAGCCTTGGTGAGCTCCATTACGTAAATGTGGTGCTCCAGTTCAGGGACCGAGAGCAAGTACTGAAAGCCACAACCCTGCAGGAGTCCTGCACGAATCAACTGCAATTTGCCATACTAAAATTCACTCCTTAGTGTCCAATCAGGACAAAGTCTCATTCAAGAGACAAAGGAATGGGCCAATCAGAGCAAAGGGAGGAAAATAATTCAAATGAAATACTACAGCAAACTGGAAAAAAGGGAGCAACAGCGGCCTGGGCCGTAGGTCGGCAGTGTTGAGAGCTTCCTTCTGATTCCTGAGAGGCCCTCACAAGGCAGCCTAATCAGCGATCTGGTGCCCCCTAGGTACAAACAGGCTTTACTGCGAAGTGACCGCACGATGGTGGGGCCAGCTGCAGCAATCTCCAAACTTCAGAGGCTCTAATCCACGAGCGTGCCAATTCAAACCCGCCGCGACGAGCCCCCAACCCACCCTCAATCAGGCCCGGCGAGATTAAAGGTAAACACACCGCAGGCGCTGCCTGACCCCATGATGACAGCTTCCCACTGATTAAAATTAGTGGGGCTTCCCCAGCATAGCTGCAGGGGCTGGTGATTAGTAGTAGTAGCAGCAGAAAGAGGCCCCGATGGACCTCCGCTGGCTGGCATGCGGGGGCCAGACACACGCACCAACACACAGGCGCGCACACACACACACACACACACACACACACACACACACACAGGCAGGCAGTCATACCAGTCTCACGTTTCTTCCTTGCCTTCATTCTATTTAAAAAAAAAAATAAACATGAATGCTAGTTTTCATTTCATCAAGGTGTGAGGTAGGTACAGGGGAGTGAATCCATGCTAACTGTCAGCTTCTGTAATGAGAAACCCCGCCCCCTGAACATGATTGGTCCCCATGCAGAAAGGAAATGAAAACAAAAGAAGCCCCACCTCCCCTGCAGGTGGCTCTGGTACAGCAGGTCAAATCGGGTGCTCATGACCCTCCCAGTGCTATATGGCAGAACAAGAGACGCTGTCCCCACCTAGAGAGACAGGGGGCGCCTGTCCTGGACTGTTTGCTGTCATTGGAGCCAGGCACACAGACGTTCTGCTCAAGTGACACCTCTGACTGCCCGATTCCCAGCGTCATTGTAAGCTTGGCCCCAGAGACCAAAACAAAGGACAGAATAGATCTACACTCCCTAGATTGGACCGGTCCTCCATTGCTGCTCTGCCCAGCGACCCGAGTCGGGAGCGCACACGGGTCAGGGGAGAGGCACTGCCACCAATGTGGGGGTCGTGTGACCCTCCATCCTCCTAATGGCATTTACGGGACGACAGAGACGATCGATGGCCGACTGCCCCAAAGATGGCCCACCAAGCACTTTCCCTGGGTGTAATTTTCAAACACGCTCTACCTTTCCCAGGCAACTTGACATTTCACAGTCCAATTATGGCTTCCATAAATCTGAGCTGTGGTCATGTATCTACAGAGGTACCTTAAGATCTCAAGGAAATGACCAAAAAAGCAGCAGCAGCAGAAAGATGCAGGGAGCGGCCTGAAGCCATAGGTGACGCACGCACGCGCACGCACGCACACACACACACACACACACGCAAACCCACTGACTCCACCCCGCCTCATCAGCAGGCCGCCCCCCCCCTCCACACAGAGACCCTAAGGTGAACAAACCCCCCTTTCCCCCATTTCTCGTTTCAGAAGATCCTGCTTCTTCAGTGAACAGCGGCTCCCTGAGGCAGCAGGACTCAGGCTGCCGCGTATTGGAAACCGATACAGAATTCACCAGCATGCCGACCGGGATGGGGGGGAGATATTCTCTGCAACTGGTCGTCCGCAGATGGGTGGCGGCGGTGGTAGCAACGACGCAGCAATCCGGATGGCAAGCAAATTAAGAGGAAGCTTCTGGAGAAGCCGTTCTGCTCCACACTGGTTTCAGGCCAGCCAGGAGGAGGTGCGGTTGGGGGGGTTGGTGTGGGCGAGGAGGCCAATCCATGGATGGTAACCGAGTCTCACGGCCCGGCGTGTGACGCAAGACAAACACAGTAATCAGCAGCGATCAGACCAGCTGTGCGGCACAGCCTGTCGCAGTCACCGGGACCGGCTAATCAAAGCACTCCCCCCCGGGCCTGAGCGGCTGTCTGATGAGTGACTTCTGATGGGGGGGTGAGCACCCAAGGCGGCACAAAGCAGAGCCTCTGCCATTCAGAAACCACCCCCACCCCCCACCGTCCATTCGCCTTACGCTGGCTCTATCAGGACCTCAATCGCTGTTTTCACATTTCTCATTAATTTTTTTTATGAAATTCTCATTCCTGCACAGCTTCTGATTTTTACACTTCCAGGGTGAACACAATTAGTGCCCCCCCCCCCCATTTCTTTATATGATTCAATTGTGACCCAGGCCATTCATGAGGCCTCCGCCTACACCTGCACACTAACAGAAGTCCCCCGTTACCCCCCCCACACCCCAGCCCGCTCACCCCACCCTCTCGTGATGGGTATACATGAGCTGAGCCGCGTTCCGCATTGGGAACACTGCCATTTGCAGAATGCCCCCAACCCCTTGATATAGGAGAGAGCAGATACCACCACCACCTCCCTACCACTAAATCAGGCTGACTAGACACAGTTTCAGAAACGAAAAAGGGCAGACGTGGAGGGAGGGAGGGAGGGGCAAAAAGCCAAACAGCAGGGGGAGCGGCAGCAGAGTCCCAGGGAAGGGGGAGGGCTGCCCAAGACCTCCATGATGGACGGATGGCCCCCACCCCGCCTCCCTCTCCTACTGAGCCTCCCACACCTGTTCACCAGTCCGGCCCCCCATCCCAGTTCCTTTGCACCGTTTCCCTCCATATGTCCACTGTCCCCCCCCGCGCCACATGGCCCCGCCTTCTTACCCTGCAGCTCTCCACTGCGGCTGTACAGCTCCCTCCTCTGCTCCCTCAGATAGGCGCTCATGCTGATGGCGTGTGACGAGGACTCGAACCTGCGGCACAGCGGACAGCGTCACCCTGGCGCCGGGAGCCGAGTGGCCGCTCCCCAAGGTGGGAGGGGCGTTGGAAAGGCGGGGGCTTACTTGAAAAGTGACTGGCGCGGCCGTTGTGGACGCTTCTTGGCGAAGAAGGCGGCAAAATCGGCGGTGCTGCTGGCGTAGGAGAGCTGGGCTGCGGGCTCGGCGGCACTGCGCGTGTTCTTTACGTCGAGGTAGTCCATCAGCAGCATCTGTGGGCCGGGGAACCCTCAGTTAATAACGTAGCCGTTACCCTCCCTGATTATAAGCATCCATATCACGGCAGGGGGAGGAAATTAACTTCCTCCTCTGCCTCCCTGCATACCCTAGTGACGCGAGACACAGAATTACAAGCGGGTCCCTCTCTTTTTCAATATCACTCTGCAATTTGCAGCGAATTACACCCTCTACCTGCAACCCCAACAGGTAACGCTTGATGCCCAAAGGAGATGCGTGACTGGTCTGGACCCCCACACCAGGCCACGGGCCCCGGGCCCCAGACTGAGTCCTGCCAGCGCATTCATCACTAATGAGGATCGAGCGCATAGCTCCGGCAGACCGAGAACACGACCCCGGACTTAATTAAGCAGCGGCGTTGGCCTGATGAAGGGGCTGCGGTGGAGCCAAATCGCATTACAGGGAGCCTGGTGAACTTATGAAGCAATTAGAGAGAGAGGAGAGAGGGAACAAGAGAGAGGACAGGCCGAGAGAGAAGGAGAGAGGGGACAAGAGAGAGGATGGGGCGGGAGACAAGAACAGACGGAACGAGAGAGAGGACAGGGTGGGAGAGTGAGAAACCAGGCAGAGAAAGAAGCAGGAAAGCCTGATATTGTCCTTTAAAAGGAAGAATGATGCACCTTTGAAAATGATTTATCTAGCAATTAAAATCGACTTTAGCTTTAATTGCAGTCACTACAGGCCACGTTCCTGCCTAAATGGTCCTTGAGAAGCACAGTCAGTGGAAATGGCAGGATGTGGGTGAAAGCAGGGGCCACTAGCCTAACTCTCAGCTCCCCCCTTCTCCCTCCATGTCTCCTAGCCTGCATCTCCATCTCTACCTCATCACTGCCATTTCCACGGCCGGACGAGCCGGGCAGCATTAAATCCCAGCAGAGACACATCTCCTCCACCAGTCAGCTTGTTAGAGGCACCCGCCGTTACCCTGACAACATAAACCCAGTGCCAAAGACGGCCTAGGGGTGGGCGCCCAGGGCAGGGCTTCGACAGACAGCTACCGTTCCCACCATCACAGCTGCCTGCAAAGAATAAGGGGCAACTGGATAGAGGCCAGAGTAAATGCAGAAGGAAGGTCAGGTGATGAACACCACTGGGGCAAAACTGCAACTTGTTTGACACTCACTGTCACGAGAACCTTCACTCACGTGTCCTTTTGACTGTCTATAGAAGAATGAGTAGCAGCATCATACAATAATGACAGGACCAGTAGCACACACAGCAATACTAAACAGACAACAGAAGCAAACAGCAAATGAGTAGTGATGATGGAGTGGCCATGAATGAGCAGCGACGACTGACGGGGGTGAACGATTAGCAACGACGAGCGGTTGGAGAACACCGACGACAGGGAGCCGGCGAATGTCCAGCCGCCACGGGCGGCCAGCAAATGACCAGCAATGACAGGCGGCTGATGACACAAGCAGTGACGACGGACAGGTGGTAAACGAGCTGCGGCGATGGATAGAGCTGGGCGGTATGACCAAAAATTTATATCACGGTATTTTTCAAAATTATATCAATGTCACGGTATTTGACGGTATTTTTTTTTTTCCATGCATGATTAGGTGTTAACCCCACTTCCTAATAAATTAGAGAATAATTACTGCAGTATATTGGCTTACATTGACCGGACTAGTATTAACCCAGGTTTGATTGGTCTCACAAAATGCTGCTGTTCACAAAGAGGTGACAGTGGCACTCATAATTGTAATGAGGTTAAGAAATCAGAATTCATGACTTGCAGTCAAAATACACAACACTTTATTGTGCAAGTTTTGCAACTTGAAAACATCTTTAAGCTGGCTACAATGTAAACAATATGTCCCCTGTAACTGCAAAATGAAAACTTTATCCACTGGACTTTCATTAAGGCAAATTACCTAAAACAGATAAATACAAAAGGAGTGAAACTTTTCACTTTGTGAAACATTAATAATATTACATCAAGTCCAACCAGGTAGTATTCAAGTATTTAAACTATAAAAGAAGTTTAACTTGAAAACTTCTTAAACAACTAAACCTTCACTAAGGCAACTTGCCTCCATACGGACTTTGCTTCAAGATGAGGTATATTCATACACACATTTAAACAAATAATAAATAGTAAACTAAAAGTATGCAACTTGCATAAATAATACTATTGCTCAACCCCAGGAACAGTACACTGTATTCAAGTATCAAAAATATAAAAGAAGTGCAATATGGCTTGCAGGCGGAGGTGGTGAAGCAAATTGCTTGTGTTGCCTCCTGCGGCTACAACTTTAGCCCGACGACATTTACATATTATGGTTGTTTGATCAACGTCAGATTTTTTAAAGCCGAAGTATTTCCACACAACCGACATGGCCCCTCTTTTCGGAAGAAGTTCCTCTTTGTACGTGACATTTTCTTCGTTCATGCTGTTCACCGCTCAACACACACAGGCCGTGCTTCCACCGCTCTCATGCAGACGCATACAGCTTGTTTGGTACCACCGCAAAACAATCCCCCTCTCAAACAATGTCCCGCGGCGGGACGTTCCACCGCTCTGTGTTCCCGACGCTTTGTACGCACACACTCACCGGTATTGGGGTATATGAAAAATGAATATCATTAAAAAAAAAACACCGGTATTCGGTATGAAAAGGTATACCGCCCAGCCCTAGTGATGGATGCCCCGCAAATCAGAAATGATTAACTACAGCCCACAAAAGGGGAGATGATAAATGGCCTAGGAATGAGCAGCAGCTTATTCCACATCACCTTCATGTTTCTTTTCTGGGTACAAATGTCCAGGAAGATAAAGCTACTGACCCCCTCCACAACTTGGGAATGGGAGCTCCGCTTCCTGAAATCAAAGAGCAGCTCCTTGGCCTTGCTGACATTAACAGATCAGATGCTGTCCTGGAAACACCCTGTCAGGTGCCTGTCATCCTTCCTGTAGGCCAACTCTTCGATGTTGGTGACCAGGTCCATGACTAGTGCTTCCTTGCAATGTGGACATGGGTGAGATCATGTGTGGTTTGTACGCAGAGAAACTACGGCATCTGGTTCAAGCATGGTATTACTACCATTTAGCTGGAGTATTGACAGTCAGCCATGAAGCAAGGAACACAGCACTTACAGATGACCCTATGCCAGCTTAACCTCCATCTGAGATGATCCAGTTCATCCACTGATAGCGAACTCTAGCCAGCGAAATGCCAGGCAGTGGGCACCGGAGTCCACAGCAATTCGTCATGAATTCCACCCCTTCAGCCACATTCTCACCATTTCAGCTGAGATCAATGACCCCAAGTTGAATACTGAGCTCTCATTCCTGTATATGAGCACCTGGTGATGGTAGGCGATAACTGCATCAGCCAACTTGACAAACGGCACCAACAAAATGAGACGCAGTGAGGAGCCCAACCGAGCACATTACCGCGTGCCAGCGCGTTAAACGATACACACCGGAACGCCAACCAGAGATGCAGCTAATACATCCTTCCGGAAGGCCCATGGGGAGATGGGAGGCAGGAACTCGCTGCCGTAGAGAGGTCACCACGTCATGGAGCACCAGCCAAACACTGCAGCTGGGAAGCCGGGAGGGGATCAAACGATGCGTGTGTCACATTTAATTAAGAAGCACCATATTCCTGGGGCTACTCCCTGGCACCTCATCTGGGCTCCTTTTCACTTGGCCAGCACACCCAAGGGGGGGCTGCCTGTTTGTATTTACACAGCCACCCCCCCCCCCCCATCTTCATTAACCTGCACACCAGCTCATGCTTTGTTCCTGCCCATTCATCTTCAATCCACGTTCAACACAGCTTCTGGAAAGGAACCCTGGATAATTTTCCATTCAGAGGAGGGGGGGGGGGGGGGAAGTGTTAGGAAGATACCAGCTTTGTAGGGGAGTTGCAGATGCAACGTGTAGAGCAGGGCCACAGAGTCCAGAGCTCCACAAGCATCGTCCCCATGGAGCTGGAAGTGCCATCCTTACTGCCAGTCAGGTCTGTGTTTTCAAGAAGAGGTTGGGCTGTAACGGACCCCGACGGTCAGCAGCCTCCACCTCTCAG
Source organism: Paramormyrops kingsleyae (assembly GCF_048594095.1). Taxonomy (NCBI): domain Eukaryota; kingdom Metazoa; phylum Chordata; class Actinopteri; order Osteoglossiformes; family Mormyridae; genus Paramormyrops; species Paramormyrops kingsleyae. The sequence goes on from NC_132797.1 coordinate 10,503,552, forward strand.
TCTCCCTTGATTTTGCCGGCAACAGACCGTAAAATCCACGGGATGGAAATCCCCTGCTGGGGAGTTCATTCAGCTGCCATTTCAAGGGAGGTGCCAATCAAAGGTGATGGATGCAGGAGGGATTGGGGGGGGGGGGGGCACTCACCAGCAATGCTCAGCGGCGTTAAAGCCGTAAATAAGCAGCCCACCACTGACCTGGTCAGTCACATCCGATCACATCCACGTGGAGGTGCACCGGCCATGACCTCATTTCACGGAGACGGTCTCTGTGCTTATTTAATTTCCTCCTGCTTCCGCTGGGATCGGCTTACTGGGGAGGCGGGACCCATTAATCCTTTTAGTGCGTGCCATTTGTCACAGACCACAACTCAGGGAGAGCTCGCCTTCCCTGTGCGCCCGACCGCTCCGGTCACACGGACTGTGGAGGGCTCCTGGCGGTCAGACCACTGCTGAGGGGGTCACACCCAAACCCCAGAGCGGCCAGGGCCTTGCTCGCACCGGATGTTTGGGTAGGTTGACACACAGCGCAAGCACGCGACCGGGATAGACCCCCTTCCCAGACCCCTTCCAAAGAGAGGGACCATGATGGATCGCGAGTCTGACCAGAGAACAACCGCGCCTGTAAAAGCAAAGGTGGCACCCATGCAAATCCGTGATACCTACAAAGCGATCGATATGCCTGCGGAGCGTGTTAAAAACAGTAATGGGGGATAGTGGCTTCGTGTTGGGCTCTTGAAGACCAGCCTGGTCCCTCCTTGGCCCTCCATTAGCCGCCCCCCCCAGCTCGGTTATCCGCTTAGTGGCCGTCGCCCACGTTTTCCCGTCACCACTCCATTACAGACCCCCCCCACCCGACGTGCGCATGCAGGTATTCACCACGATGCGCCTGTCAACCGCCACCCCCAGCCTGGCCCCCCCTCCCCGATCCCATGTCTCAGGGGGGCTGCAGCTCGGCAGATATCAGAAGAGACATTTTAATTGAACACGAAGCCACAAGGGGTATGGATGGCTCAGGAAAAAAACCACAGATAGATGCCAAAAGAAGGGAAATAAAAGGAAGCAAATAAATAAAGAATCTGCGCGGGGGCTCCCTGGGGAGCGCGCTGGGGGGGCACGGCGTGGCGCGGGCGATCTGTCGCCGTAATCAAAGCAGGATGCGCTTTCAGCGGAGATACAGCCGGCTGGCCAGGAGGAAGGTAATAACACAGCGCTGGACTGGGGGGGCCGTGTCCTGCATGGCAAGCAGCTAATCGTCAGATCGCACCGGCTCACGGTCCAGCGGCGCACCGACAACCACCCCAGGCAGCCGCCGGGCCCAGAGGGCGGCAGATGCCACGCGCTCCATTACCCAGGGTTCCCTGCGACAGCTCCCGCTCCCACTGCGTCTGCAGAGTCCTGCAGAAAGAGGGCCCGGGGCATGTCGTGGCACGACAGAAAGCGGGTCAGAGAAGCTGCCGGAAGAAAGCGCCTCATCCCAACTCATTACCCGGTGCTCCTGTAAAGGCTGATAATCGATGTTACCTGGGCCTCCACGTGCTGGAGGGAGCAGCTGTGGCAGCAGCAATGGGGGGCCAGACGGGGGCAATGACAGATACATCACCACGAGAGCCAGTAGCCAGCAGCCAAAGCCTGTATCATGCCTAATAAAAGTCACTCTTCCTGCCCCGGGCATTGAGTAAGCGAAGCAGCACTCCAATGCACCCCCCCCCCCCACCACAAAGCAGAATACCACATATGCCAGGTTCCTTTCACTGCAAACGGGAGAAACTTAAGAGCCGCGCACTGGCTTTGGACCGGTGTGTGGAGGGCCAGTCCTCTCACCTACAGGGTCAGGTGCCCTCACCTCTGGCACAGCCACACAGCTGGGGGCTGTACAACACTCAGGGTCTGCACAGAATGTGCAGTTGTGGAAGGTTCCAGATTTCCATGTTCACAGGTCCCAGGTTTATCCAGACACATACACACAAACTCAGACCCACACATATGCACAGTTCAAATATTCTTATTGTGGGGGCTCTCCATTCATTTCTGTGGGCAAAACCCTAATGCTATGAAAAACTGCTACCCAGCCTTAACCTTAACCATAAGTAACTAAACAAAATAAAAGACTTTTGGTATTGCAGTTATTTATTTTTTTTTTTTCATAAAACTGAGGCTTATATTGTGGGGACCAGAAAAATTTCCCTTCAAGCTGTTGGCAGCGGAGGTCCCCAATCGGCTTGCGAATACTCACTTGCTGGTGGCAGCAGGTGGCCCCACTGGGCCTGTGAATACCCGCTCACTGGCAGCGGCAGAGGCCCCTGCTCAGCCTGTGAATACCCGCTCACTGGCAGTGGCAGAGGCCCCTGCTCAGCCTGTGAATACCCGCTCACTGGCAGTGGCAGAGGCCCCTGCTCAGCCTGTGAATACCCGCTCACTGGCAGCGGCAGAGGCCCCTGCTCAGCCTGTGAATACCCGCTCACTGGCAGCGGCAGAGGCCCCTGCTCAGCCTGTGAATACCCGCTCACTGGCAATGGCAGAGGCACCTGTTCGGCCTGCAAATACTCGCTCACTGGTGGCAGAGTAGGCCCCTAGTCGGCCTGTGAAACAGCACCCGCCTTTCCAGACAGTACCTGATTGGTCAAACTGATGCGCATACATCACAGGCGACCAATCATGTCCTTGCACATCAGGAAAACAGTGATATGTCTGATTATGCCGACAGCTACGTAAACAGTACTGTCACAATGAGCCCCAACAGGACGATCAAAGAACACCAATGTCAAACTTTCAGTTAAGAATATATGGGGAAAAAAAATCTAAAAACACTACAGACCTCAAGCATGTGACACATACTATTCACAAACTGTTCTCAAGCATCTTTTGGAGACTGAGGGGAAGGCCTGATGGACGAAATGGAAGACACAGCCAGAAGGGAACAACACCATCTGTGAGCAGCAGGCAAAGGCAGAAGCGGCAACTAACAGGAAGCCAGTAATGGCACTAACACTGCCCCGGACCAGCGAAGAGCACACAGTATAGTGCGGGCGTGTGTGTGTGTGTGTGTGTGTGTGTGTGTGTGCGCGTGCGTGCTGAAGAACTCAGCTGAATCATCTGACCAACACAAGTCAAATCTCAGTGCCTGTCCTAACATGAGCCAACAGAAGAGTTACATTTAAGTTGCATTTATTTAAGACACGCTTTTATCTAAAGTGATGTACAGTTCAGAAAGCAGGGTCAGTCAGTCCCTGGAGCAATTGGGGCTAAATGGCCTTGCTCAAAAGAGTGACATCACTCTGCTGGCAATGGGAATCAAACCAACAACCTTCCGATGACAGGCACAGCGTTCTAACCCGCTGATCATTACATTCATTTTAAAAATGTTTGACCATTTAAAATCGGTTCTTTGGTCTAAGACTGAAGGTTGTAAGACAAAGGGACACTGCTGAAGCCCCCCAACATGGCAGGGGAGGGGGAGTGAAACACACCTGCAAGACGGTCTGGATCTTGGCGAAGACGTCAGCCTGCTCATACAGCTTGATGCCCTCCTTGGCACCCGTGGGCGACACCACAATGCGCTGCAGATGGCCGAGCACAATGCTGTGTGCACCAGCCACCGCGTTGAACTTGTCGAACAGCAGCTCCAGCAGTTCCAGCAACAGCCTGTTGGGGGCAGTACAGAGTGAGACAGAGCATGCAGATCAGCTCCTTACCTCTAGAGGGCACTGAGAACACCATGTGAAGCCATGCGACATGCACCGTGTAAAGAGAGAAAGCGGCACTGTTTAATAGGTAAGAACGAACCAGGGATAAATAAAACCGACGTTTATCGAGTTAATTTAAGTTTCACCTATAATCAAGGTCAAAGATTTGCTATCGTGAAGTTACTTCTAGTTACCTCTGGTTCAGTCAGTGAGGAGAAACAGCATCTAGACACTACAGGGAGAGCCACCATGTAAATGTTTTTATTCCTATTTTATTTGAGGAATCAAATAGAAACATGGCAGCAGGTGGGATACAGGAGCTCGTAGTATCATAAGAACACTAACATCCTGAATTGTGGTCAAAGGAATTCAGGAGGAGGAGGAGGAAGAGGAGGAGACCATCAGGTGCATTCTGTTCAGTTGAGGCAGGCCAGCAAACGAGGAGCCCCAGGCTGCGGGGTCAAAGGTCACCGCAGGCGGGCGCATTGAGCGGCTCTGAAGCCTCACGCAAGATGGACAGCAGGAGATGTGCAGCAGAGGAAGAGCCGCCAGATACCTGGCTGGCCTGCACATCCCCACCTGCTCTGGGGGGAGACCTGACCGCCGCGGGTGTAGACCAGGCCGCTGTACCGCCTTGTTCCCATTAGCTAATCAAAAGGATGCATGTTCAAACACCAGCGGCGGCACATATAAAACTAGTCACTTTATAAACGTCACAGATTCCATTAAACTAGGCCATTCTGGGCCAAAGTGCCCAACCGGACCACTGGACCTGTCCATAACTCAAAGGAATGACCCGGGTGGGTTTTCTTAATGCTGAATTAGTCCGAAAACTATTGTCTCAGAAGCAAGGCCTCTGCTCCTGGGAAACATCCTACAGCAAAATGTAAAATGGCACCGTGTGACACGGAAGGATTTAGAATGTCCCAGAGTGGCCGCAGCATGCGGATGACGCAGCAAATCCCCAGGATCATGGCTCATAATCGCCATTCCCAGGACCGCGCTGTCCGTCCTGTGAGTATTCCGAGGACATGCCTGACTCTGCCGTCCGCGCTGCATCCTATCGGCCGCTCGGTGTTTACACACGCAGCACTTTCACCAGTTGCTAAGTAACAAACTATAATCTTACATACAACAAGCTGATTATGCAGTGGGTTTCAGTTTGTCTTCCTCCAGAGTACCTTGGGTGCCCAGGATTTATAAATTTAAAAGAACTTACAAATAAAAAGATGGCAGTGGGTGGGAGACAAAAGATCATCACGGTCAAACTTAAGCAGTTTTTCACAGGAGGAAATCAGAGTACAGAAACTGGTAAAGTTAGTTTTGTGTATAAAAATGACAAAACTCGTTGCCAGTGTCGGCCAGCCAGGAAATGCCAACATAAGAATTACAGGATGTTATCGGAGTGACAGACGTGAACACTGGGGTCGTACCTGGTTCCCAAATCGACCCCTTACTTCTTCAGGCTGGTCTGCTCGTCAGCAGTGCTGTCCATGTTAATTCCTCATTAGCACCACTATCTAACCCCACCCTGCCTGAACCAATCACATGTGACGTGGGCCACACCCACCTCCAACCCAGCAGGGCACACACCCGCAGCGTCCAACCAGACACTTACTCCGGGTTTGTTCCGCGAATAAAGGCAGCAAATAAATCCAAAGTCAAGGTGTTAAGTGAGTATGTACGGCAGGGAGCATAGTCATGCCACAGAGGAGCAGAGTGACATCATGCCGGCAGGTCGACTCCGGGCTCATTCCTCACAGCTCTTCACACCATCACCAGCAGGAATGCCTCCCTCCTCCACTGGGGTTTCCATAGCAACAGTGTCCGAGAACAAAACTGTGTGTGCGTGGACACACACACACACACTGCCGCTAAACACAACTGAAAGATGTGACTTGTTAATCTAAGTCTTTAGGTGCCAAGGCTGAATAGGAGTTGAGCAACAATCCCATGCTGTGCAGCTGAGTAATGGCTACCATTAGAGAGAGAGTAAGGTCTGAGTAACATTCACACTCAAATGAGGGGGCCAAGTAATAGTTATGATGAGAGAGTTAGGCCTGAGTAACATTGCAACACACAAGAGGGGACAGAGTAGTTACCATGAGACAGTAAGGTCTGAGTAGCGTCCCCACACACAAGAAGGGGCTGAGAAATAATTATCATGTCAGAGTAACATTCCCACACATGACAGGGGGTTGAGTAATAGTTATGATGAGAGTAAGGCCTGAGTAACATTCCCACACACAAGAGGGGGCTGAGTTGTAGTGGAGGCCAGGCCATCTGTGATACAGGCCAGAAGGGGCCTTGGCAGTAGAGGGTCCAGCCCCCCGCCAGAACCCCCCCCACCCCCAGCCGCCTGCTCAGAAGGCACCATAAAATAAGAGACAGGGCTGATCTCCGCAGAGAGTAATTATGCTCTCGAGTGCTGTCATTATCTCGCTCATCCCGCGCTTTCCTTTATGCCTGACAGCAGAGATGTGAAATGGGTAGTAATCTGTGGTGTTTGTGTGAATGATCGCCAAGCTCCCCAGCAACGAAAAGGACCTCAAAAGGGAGATTTAACTGAACTAAAACCGATTATTTCACCTTGGAAACATGGAGCAGTTATCCCAAACGCAAAAATAAACAGCTGCCGGTAGGACAGTCCCCAAAGTGTGCCCAAGGATTACATGTTAACTTGTGAACCCCTTAACGAAGGTCTATCTACGTAAGACAAAGCGCCAGCTGACCGGGGCTGCTTCTCCTGGCAGAGGCTCTCCCCCCGCTGGTAGGCATGATCCGCGATCTGGGTGGTGGAGCGCTTGACGATCTGCTTGAGCTCGGGCTCCAGCCGGTCGATGATGGCCTTCACGGTCTCAGGGATCTTCTTCAGCTTGGCCAGGCCCTTGATGAGGATTCCCATGAACTCGGCGCTGTTCTCCTCCGGGTCCACTTCCAGGTCGTCCGCCGCCACTGCGGGAGAGAGCGCGCTCAGGGTCATCGCAGCCGCCATCATCACATGACGACCGCAACCCCGACTGCAATCACCGTGGTGACCGCCGGCTCCACAGCGACCGCTTGGGAGCTTGGGAACTGTTCTGAAGCGGCGATTAAACGACGGCCAGACCCGACCCCAGCAGGCCCTCGTATGAACACGCACACGGCCCCCGACATCATTACCCTCACACCGCACAGTCCAGAGGGCCGCATCAGCTTAGACCAACAGCGACAGAGAGCCCATACTAACTGCTATTTGATACCATTTGTGATTCCCACGTAACAGCAGAATCATAAATGACCTAATGTTTATGGCGACTTAATGGACCTGATTTTCTCCACTGTAGTTTGCACTGTAATTACGACAATTACAGGCTACAAATGAGGTGTGTGCGGCCCCATTAGGCAGAGCTGCCTCGCAAAGGCAGTGCGGGAAGCGCGGAAAGCGCCGGCCGCCACCACCGCCACCACCCCGCGTCGCAGGACCCCGCCGCCGGTAATTGCGAGCTTTTCACATAATGCGGAGAAAACTGCAATTAGCGTGCAGCCGGCCAGGCCTCGGGTGCGAAGTGAAAGCGCTTTCTGCCGCTGCGGTAAATACGCCGCAAATGGAAACTGTTACGGAGACACGAATCAGACGGGCACTCAGGGGCTCTGGGAACAGCCGAGGAACATTGGCGGAGTGGGGGGGGGGGTTTGCTGGTTTATCTTGGCCCATTAATTCATAAGCAACACCCGTGGGGGGGGGGGGGGGGGCATTTCATCAGCGTGAAGCCCCTGATGTTTATGTATGAAATTAACGCTGAGAGCCCGTCACTCTGTTAAGTAAAACAGTTAAGCGATGTTAAGGCTTCACACAGCATTTACACGGGGGGTTCTGGCTTTTCGGGCCCCTCTTAATTACACGTATAGTTACACGTATACTCCGACCCCCGCGCCCCCAAGACCGGCAGTCCCGAGAGCAGGCAGCCTCATGCCCACCCCCCTCCCTTCCCAGTCCAGACGAGAACTCAGATACAAAGCCATACTGATTATTGCACTAATTATTCCAGCGTAAGCTGCCCCTCAGGGCCGCACTTGTCGGCAGTATTGAGGGTCCTTGGGCCCCCGGCGGGCTGATGATGATTACTGACCGTTACAGCCGGAGAGGGGGCCGAACTGGGAGGGATCCAAGAACTTGCGTGGGGATGGCACACCACTGGTTTCCAGCAGGGTGAGCTGTGTCTGGTCTTTCACTGGCGGGCTGCAGGTTGGAGAAGCAGGAGGGCTGGTGAGATACTGGTTTCTTTCCCATATATGTGCTTTCACCGGGGGGGGGGGACCGATAGCTCCCCACGCTGATATCCATCACCGACGGGAGTCAAAGCGGTACACCACCGCGCTTACTGTAAGTCAGTGCGCTGTGTGCAGTGTGCAACTGCACACAGCCGATCAGTAACATATCACGTATGTGTTTGCCTCCACCGGGGGGCGCTCACACTCCTATCACAACCAGGGCCAACGGCACACCTCATGGTGGGGGCAGGAAGCGGAGAGGGTTAATGGCTACCATTACAGTACAGTGATACAATCATCGCCCATCCTCCACAAGAACCAGGTGGCCTGCTTCATTAAACACTGAAAGCACGCACAGAACCCCCCTCCACCACCGCAGCCACGGCATCATGGGTAAGGTGTCCTGTAGAGGTGGGCTGGCTCACCCGCCGGGCCGGCCCCCCCGCTGCCGCTGGCCCACGCGGCCCGTGGACTTGATGTAGAGATGCCGGTGCAGCTCGTCGATCAGCACCAGGTGGATGTTCAGCTTCCTGCTATGAAGCTCCAGGCGAAGGTCACTAAGGCCCTCAACCTGCAGAAGGTGGCCCTCCAGGGACTCCACCGCCGTCACCTGAGGAGACACAGGTCACCCAGTCACACATGGTGCCACCTGAGGGGACACAGGGCACCCAGTCACACATGGTGCCACCTGAGGGGACACAGGGCACCTGCTCACATACGGTGCCACCTGAGGGGACACAGGGCACCCAGTCACACGCGGTGCCACCTGAGGGGACACAGGGCACCTGCTCACATACGGTGCCACCTGAGGGGACACAGGGCACCCAGTCACACGCGGTGCCACCTGAGGGGACACAGGGCACCCAGTCACACACGGTGCCACCTGAGGGGACACAGGGCACCCAGTCACACGCGGTGGATAGTGCAGAAAAGGGACAGGCCATTTTCAAAAGCCGGGGACAATCTGCACACATAGACATTGCCTTGGGACAAGCTGAGTACACAGTCGTCAGCAGAGCGGGCACAATAATAGGGAGTCTATTTGACCAAGCAGAGCAATGCCTTCCAGTAAGGGGCGGGGATACCGGCTGCGAGGGGCGGGGATACCGGCTGCGAGGGGCGGGGATACCGGCTGCGAGGGGCGGGGATACCGGCTGGGAGGGGCGGGGATACCGGCTGCGAGGGGCGGGGATACCGACTGTGACTGGACTGCACTGCTGCCCTTTTCTGTCTGTATCAAGCTATCTGTGTGTGTAATAACCGCTTATACTAAATGAGAACAATTTATTAGTGGGAGGTGACAGCCAGATGACAGCGGTCTGGAGAGGAACCCCTCTCATCCCTGGGGGGGTGGGACGCTCTGGGGTTACGTTTGTGTGCATGTAAATGGGGGCTGTGTTAGCAAGGGGCGAGGTAATGCATCATCATCATCCCCCCCCTTGCACAAATAAAATAAGCGTGTGAGAGAGAGAGAGCCTCATTAGGGGGCCGCAGGATGGGAGGGGATGGACTGGATAACGTGCTTACAGGGCTGGGCTGTCAGGCTAATCGGGTATGTGAGCTCTGCGGGGTCAGAAGGGCCCTCGCCACATGAAGGGGGGGCACTTAGCAAGCTGAGAGGCTCGCAGCGTGAAACAGGAGCCGTGTGATGAGATATGGGCGACTAAATGAATAGGGGGGGGGTGTTTTGATAGTCACATTGTGAGGGCAAGGAAGAGGACAGAGGGGGGGGGGGGATGGCAGCGGATGGCCGTGACGGGGGGACAGGTGGATAATGAGGAAACGCACAGGAGGCAGCTGCCTACAGGGGGTGCAATAACATAAGAAAATGCTTCATCTGGGCTGCAGGTGGTAAACGGTATGTTGCTAGTTCCGATCCCAGGAAGCACAATGCTGGACCCAACCCTGAAAGAAGCGGCTGCCCATAATTCCCTGAGGAACATTGCGCTCTCATGCTCTCTCACACACACACGGACCCACCAGCATATCGGTGGCGTGTAGGTAGTGCTTGCTGGCCATGCAGGCCTCCAGCTTCTGAGGGACCTGCTTGATGTTCTCGATCTCGTCCAGCAGGTTGAGCACGTGCTTATGCTCAATGCCCTCGATCCAGAGCTTCCGCAGCTCGTCCCGTTTGCAGTGAAGCAGCATTTTGCATGACTGCAGGTTCTCCTTCACCTGGGGAGGGAGAGAGTGATGTAAGCGGGGGAAAGCGGCCCTCTTCTGGATGCTACCGATGGGACTGAGGTGAAGGTGAGCTGCTTAGAATTAGCATGTACGGCTAAGCCATCAGAGAGTAAAGGACGAGGGGGCCGGGCGGACCACACCCACCAGAAAGGGTAAGAGAAGTGGGGGTCACGGTCACGGGGGTGGGACCAACCACACCTTTAAGGGCATCTATTATACTCATTTTAACTGTTATTATTGGTGTGTATTACAATAGATTCACATGCTTCAATGTTCCAAAGACACATTTTACTCATACTGTAAATCTATTCACATTCTAAAACTGTCTGAAACACTTACAGCTTTAAGCCCCACCCCCGATGAGGCCAGTGTACTCTAACTGGTCAGCTTCTACATGTTCCGCCCTTTCTTACAGAACGGCGGACAGATCCTTGAAGGTAGACGGCCAATGAGGTTCGCGTTACAAGGTGACCTCACTATGTCACGGAAGTCAGGGCTGGAATTCCAATGAGGCATTTCAGGCAGATTAGAGAAGAGTGGTTTCTGTGGTGAGTTACTGCCTTTAGAGTGTGGGCCTTTGCAGACATGCACAGAAAGCTATATAACACACTGAAGGAAAGGGGAAAACCAGGAAAGCATAATAGGGTCCCTTTAAAGGGTAATGCAATTGGGGGGCAGGGTGACCAGAGCCATGTAAAAAGAATATAAGATTTGGGGCAGGGCCAACCAGAGCCATCTTGAAGGGTAAGGCACCCGGGGGACTGCATAAAAGTAAATCAACAGTCCAATAAACAAGTTTATATAGCTAATACAATCTCTGCACCATACTGAACTGTCTCCCAGACAGTTCAGCAGAACTGTCTCCCAGATCCCAATCACAGGTTAGCCGCGAATCATACTCACTGGTCGAGGGCAAATGAGCAAACGCGAGAGGACGGGACGGTAACAGCACGAGTACTGGGCACAGCGCCAGGCAGACCACCCAGCCCACACTGGCAGTGCACTGGGAATCAGGAGGTCTGGTGGGAAAAGTCAGAATAGCAGGGAAGATGCCTGCGATCCAGCTTCCCGGTAAACAGGGAAGAGGGCTGCGGCAGTTCAAAGGAATCAAAGAACGACGTCTCCCAGCTCTGACAGCAGTCGGGACCATGGGCAGACAATGTTCCTTAAACATTAGCATAAAAAATGGCCCAGCGGACTGTCTGACAGCAGTAAGACGGCAGTGTTTCAGAAACAGAGGCAGACACACACTTCCCATCCATACGCAGTGCAAATGGGTCTAATGGAGGAGGGAAGGGTCTCGGTTGCCCTTAGTGGGCGCCCATTAATCAGTGCGATCTGTATGAGCTCATAAGCAAACACTTTACACGAAGTCTGCAAAAATGAGCCCAACGCCACACGGCCTTGCAATCGAATGGCTGCATCCATCCAGTTGCCTCGGAGACCAAGCTGTAAACAGAAGGGCAGCGGCAGCCCCCCCCCCCGCACCGTCTCTGACAGCTGTCCCGGGAACACCGGGAAGCTCTGCGTGACCCCGCTGTACCGCCTGGGCTGCCCATCCTCACAGCCTGACAGGCACCCCGGTGAGCGAGGGCCCTCGCGGCGGCCGGTCAGGGTGAGAATACGGGCAGCATAGAGCGTGAAAGCCGCACTTCACACACACTCAGAACCTGCCCGGCAGGAGCCCGTCCACAGCCCCCCCCCCCCCCCCATCCACACCCGTGGGGTTCACCCTAGTAACTGGGCTCGGCACCGTGCGTCTGGCGACCGTTCCCCCATAAAGACGACTATATTCATCTTGCATACTCATAACTAACAAGCAGCACAGCAGGGAAACATAATCAGTCACATAAACCGCTTATTATTCGGCATATAAATAATATCACACACTAGACAATGCAGAGCATAAGAGCAGGCTGTTCATCTGGAGACACAGCGCTTTGTGTTTAAGTATCTCCTGTCCAGCTGCCGTCCTACAGACCCTCCCAGTAATGATAAAGCAGCAGTTCTGAGGCACCAACCGCCAAGTCCGTTTGGGATCCGTCTCCAACAGGCTCTATGCAATACAGCAAAACTTGGACTGTCCAGGGGTCCCTTAGGACCCGTTTGAAACATGACTAGGCTTCCAGGGCCAGAGAGGGAAATGAGAATGTGTTTCCTTTTTCCTGGACTATGAACAACCCTGTCATGTGACCATCAATGAGTCCAACCTGCTGACCCTGTCATGTGACCATCAGCATTACAAAGGTTTTCCACCGACATAAAAAGTGGTACCGGCTCCGAATGACATCACACCATGAGGTGGGGTATTTTCTATTGAATTCAATGGTGGTAGTATATTACAGGGCTCGACGATGTGTGATATTAATATCAACATCGCATGTTACGCATAAACAAACAAAATACTTTTAAAATTTCTTGTCATACCATCCTGATCTTTTTGTTGTATCTGTTCCTCTGAACAGATTACACATTTTTTATATATATATATAAAAAATGTGTGTGTGTTTGAATTGGTTTATCGTTGTCTTCTCATTTTTTTCAACATGGCAGTTGTAATATGTTTAGAGGCAGGATATTTGCATAACCAATCAACAAAGAAAGTGATTCAAGTCCCACCCCAAAGTACCAGAGTACCAAAGAAGTACCCAAGCTGGTTTGGCACTTTTGGTACTGGAACTTTTGGTATTGGTACTGGTCAATAGAAAAGGAAAGTACCAAAAGTACCATACCAAAAGTACTAATGTTTTGAGAGCATTGGGATGCCTGCCGCTTACCTGCTTGATCTTGTTACGGGAGCTGGTGATGCGCTCAGTGATGCTCTGGTAGGTGCGGATGGCTGTGGTCAGCTCCGTGTAGTGCTGCACTATCTGCTGGTCCAGGTCGCGGTCGCACTTCTCATAGGCCTCCTCCAGGCGACCCTTCTCCGTCTCCCGGTCCTGCACATTGTCGCTGCTCGACAGTGTCCTGCGCAGACATTGCGCACGAGTACGTCAGAGGCCAGAGCATTGTGCTTCCGGCTAGACACACCGACGCTCCAGTGGAAACGAGTCACATGACAACAGGGCGTTCATCATGACAGCTGTCGCTTTGGGATACACATCCCCCGCAGACAGAACAGACGGCTGGAGACACTCTCCTCTGACTATCTTCAGAAGCTCGTCTGCCTGGAAACATCCCCAAGGCGAAGCGAAAAGCAACAAAACCAGTGGAGAAAGGCTACTTCAGCTACGAGCTAACTAGAGTGGGTCCAAAGACCCTTCCAAAGATCCTGAAGGAAGGCAGCAAGAGGTGGGGCATGGGGGCATCCGAATGAGTGGGACATGTAAACTCAAACTCAGCACAGGGAAATCTGCTCTCAGGCAAATGCAGAGGGGCAATGGACTGGGGAGAAGATAATGAAACCATAGTTAAATGCTCACAGCACTTTTCATCACAGCCCATTAATTTAACAGCAAACAAAACTGCACACGAGTACGACATCTAACTGCTAAATCCTGGCATGGGGCCTACAGAGCACTGGGGGGCACACTCACCCTCAGGCCCCCTACCGAGCAGAAGAAAGAACCGGCCCCATGCACAAGGAGCACAGAGCCTACAGTAAGGCTCTTTCCATGCCCTGCCAGACTTTCACAGCAGACAAGAATGATTTATGGCATCCAACTGCACCGGAGGGATGTCTCAAGCCTGCCTCATTAAGTCAGCTTGAACCAGTGCCTCCTATAGGCTGGTCAGGTTCCTGCAGGTGTAATACAGGGAGTGGATTTCTTAGAGTTGCATAAATCCAGTTACATATTGTATCAAAATGGTCAGATACACTGCCTGTAGTGAGACTTGAACCCATCTTTCACCCAGGATTACATGACCAGCTGAGGAAGGCATCTTCACAAGACAACAAAGTTGTATGATGTACATATAATATATTTCACACCATTTGCTCCCCATTTTTGATGAAGGTTTACCTGGTGATTGACAGAAGGGTGTTAATACCAGGCATAAACCATCTGCGTTGATTTTGGGTATCGTTTACTAGACACTATGCTCTGTGTAGGAAAACTTTTGGTGTGTAAGGTGACCTAGGAGGAGGGGGAAATCAGGGACTAATCTTGCAGGGAGGGGGTAGTGGAGAGAGGATGAAGGAAGACGAGAGAGGCTACTGCACGGCACGACGGAGCAGGAAGCGGAGACCGGCAGCGGCTCACCAGACGCTGAAATTGACTCTGGTTGTCGCGTTTCTTCGCATACAATTTCACAGGCCAGCTCCCCGAAAGCCAGGCGGGAACGTGCGGCGTTTTAAAACGGCGGAGCCCCGTCTCTCTCAAAGGAATGCGGAGGAAAGAGCGCCACCGATAAAGATACATGCTACTCAACCAATCTACACCGCTGCCGAACCCTTTATTTGTTCTCAGTAATGGACGCTTTACCTCTTTTACGCTCAAGTAATTAATGTCAGCGTTAATATTCATTCTTAAACGTAGCGCTGCCTTTTATATACTGACAATTAGATGCAAATAACAGCTTGTCATTTTAGCTGTTCACCTCGGATACCGCATAAATGCCGCCTATTTAACTCTTGCATACACTGCATTACATTTATGCTGAATTGTTTTATCGCGATTTAAAATAGAACCTCAAAACACCGGATACAGCAGAACGTAACTGATGATCCAGGCCGAAAACAACGCCCGTTTAACGACAGTAAGGGGTTTGCCACCCACCCCAAACCAAAGAGCTGACTGGTTTCCAGTCGCCCGTGTAAATGGCCACCTTGCCTACCTGATGACAGAGATGAGAAGCCCGGAAGGGTCATTGCTTTTCGTGACTGAACCCCGGTATCTCCCCGTATCGGCCGCCATTTCCCCCCGTAAGCTGCTACACCCAAACACGGCGACAATCTATCGGAGCGCTGCCGCCAGCCAATGGAGGCCCGGGAAACGCCCACTGGAAGGAGACGTCCAGCATGCGTGGTTGAGAAGGCAACCCATAGGACATCGTGGGATATGTAGTTTTACTGCTTTTACTTTAAAAAAGAAAAAAAAAAACATTTTCATGTTTTGTTTGTTTTGTTTTGATATTTCCACCCCTCCATCCATTTACTGTAACCGATTGTCCTATTATAGATCGCCGGTGTGTTTTGGTATTTATTAACAAATTATTGAATTATATACGTGTATAAGGACCATTCTACCGAATAAGTGCT
Organism: Paramormyrops kingsleyae; assembly: GCF_048594095.1. Taxonomy (NCBI): domain Eukaryota; kingdom Metazoa; phylum Chordata; class Actinopteri; order Osteoglossiformes; family Mormyridae; genus Paramormyrops; species Paramormyrops kingsleyae. The sequence goes on from NC_132797.1 coordinate 10,518,873, forward strand.
ATTTCTGTCCCCAGGACATTATGTGTATAAATATGCATGAAAATAGCTTAGAATACAAGTTATTATCATGCAAAGTGTCCACAAAGTCCTCATTGCAAATGTAACATACATAATGTAAAACATTAATGAAAACTATCCAATACACTAAAAAAATAGAGTATGTCACCTGTCTCTGCTCCCTAATGCTACACTTCACCATGATTAACAACCTTCACAAATCTTGTTTTTGGATTGTTCTGTGACGGTATGTTCCATTTATGCTTTAAATACATTTTCATTATTATAAATCAATAATATGCTAGTTAAATACACATTTTAACAGTGTCCTCAGGCTTTCACTGTAAAGTAAGTTCTTCTTTCTTTCCTGTATTTTTCATGATATTGATAAGTATGTAACAGGCGGCTGATCATGAATTTTCTAATTTTATGCTGAAGTTCAGTCCTGTTACTTTCTGTCCTGTTACTCATATAAGGTGAAAAGTACAACTTGAATGCTTATATAGTGATTTTTTTTAAACCACAAACATATATTTTTTGAACATGTAACCCATAATTTCTTTTAAATTCTTTAAAATTCACGGGGGGACACAAGAGAACTACCTGTACACCTAATTCATATATTCAAGTTATTTAAATTAAAGTTGCTTGAGGTTTTGGTTATACAGGATTGAGAAAAATACAACCATCTTCCACTTAAAAACCTTGAACAAATGGAAATAAAGTTACCTGAAATGTTTAATTAAATTCAGTGTTGAAAAATATGAAAAAAAGAAATTTAGTTTTGAAGATTTATAACGTACAAATGGCACCAGCTCGGTGGAATCACCTATAACCATTGTTTAAACTACATCTTACTTAAAATGCATGTAGAGACAGTTCATATGAAAAAGGATGTTTGGCACACTTGGAAATACAGTGTAACAAGTTGGCTGGTATTTTGTTTTTATTATGGCTTTCAAATAGGCCTATCTGTGTAAAAGAAAAGTGGTTGTGTAACACTTATGCAATTTTATGAGCAGAACAAAAGTATTCGGATAAATCGCGATTGTTCACATTATATTTTATAATGTTATATAATTTTTGTAACAAACTATTTACCCACCTTCCAACCGCTTATCTGCATATTTTATTTTATTTCATATACTGTGCTGTAACCTTTACAAGAACAAAGCAACACGTCCATTTCAGTTCTACGGGATGGCTTGAATGCAGGCGGAAACAAATGTTTGTCATCATAGGATCTCAGTAGAGGCCCTGATACCGGCAACTGGGGTGCTTCACCTTAAGTATTTCAGTAGAACATCCTGCTGTGCAAATAGGTGACAGTTGTAAGTGGTTTTAGATAATAACATCAGCCAAGAAAATGCGCGTAAATGTATTGTAATGGTAAAAACTGTCAAGATAGTGCGCTTACCTTGTTTTTTATGGTCATTTTCAAAGATTCAGACGCGTGAGAGGGTTATTATATGTGAAATATGACATTGGCTTTCAGTGCATCCCCAGTCAGCCTGGGGCATTGTTTTCTCATTCCCGAGCCCTCTGTAGGATGTGATCCAGGGGGTCGTTCGGTTAACATGAAGTCCGTGACTGACATCGATAACATAACTCTGCCTGCATAGTTTAAATCTCCGTTCCCTTTGGAATAGCGGGCAAGAAGCTAGACTTAGGACCAGAAGGTAGAAAGTTAAAGCACAGCTGTTACTTTCATCAAGACACTTAATCTAAATTGCCTGTAAAATATCCAGTTATGTTAACGGACAAAGTGTGAAGCAGAGAGCTCTGCTGTATAAGACCATCTCCCAAACACGTAAAGAATGAAATAATGTCACAGCTGGGGAAATTGCTTCAGTAAATACCCAACATGTCTCTGTAATGGAAGTTGCCCTGCAATAAAAGCTTCTGCTAAACCCATAAATATTGTGATGAATTTTGAACTGTGTCCCCGGTGAAGCGAAATGATTTATCGCGTGACAGAGACGGTCCCCGCCCGGCTCTGCGCATCTCCAAGGAGCGTCTCTCCGCTTCAGCCATCGCTACCATAACGGCAAAGGCAAACTAACGTCTTGTTACTGCCAGAAAGAAGTACTCCCCGCCTTGAACTTCGCAGATTTTTTTTATTTTAAATTCATTCATAAATCTGCTTATTTACAGGCTTTAATATGCCTATTGCTTTACCTTTTTTTGAGAGGGCTACTTAAAATGACCCGCATCAACAAAATTTAATCCAGCAAACTAATAATGCCAAGCCGTAACATAACTGACTCATTTTTAAAATTAAAACATCTTTCTCAGTTGCTTCACACATGTCATAGGCCTACATGCATCTGTGCTAGTTGACAGCTCTGCATATTTAAAATCGTAATATCACCGTCGTTTCTCCTATTTTGTCTCTTTACATTTTATTCTAATCCTATTTCGGAAGGATTAAATACCCTAATAAAAACTGTAATATCTCCAGCCTTGTTCCAGGCTTTCCCAAGAAAGACTTTAAGTAGCTAGATGGTGGGTGAGGAATCGGCTGTCTGAGTGATCAACCTGTTAACCAGGACATGGTGGGTTGTGAGTCCCAGGTGGGCTGCTGCGTAACGTCCTTCCCCTTTAAATACTTCAGCGCGTCCAGCTGTGAAATTGGTCATATATAAAAATGACGAGGTTTGTCAGTCCCACTTTGAATAACGGCATCTGATAAGCACAGGTGTAATTAATGAAAATAAAACATCAAACCGTCAATTTAGAGCATGTCATTGAGAACGAAATGGAGAATGAACAGAACACGTCCTCTGGGCGGAACGTCTGGGCTGCGTCCGGTGCCGGATCCGGCCCTGAGCGAGACATGTTAATGCCCATACATTTAGGGCCATTACCGGACATTAGCGACGCGGTCTGATCGTCTGCCCAGCCTCGAGTCTCCACATCAGCAGCAAGACCCGATGGAAACAAAGTGTGGACATAGGGGAGGGATGAAACAAAGGCACGTAAGAAGAAGGAGCCCTGCATTAATCTCCGCTAATTACCTTGAGTCGGGGACAGGTATAAACGAGATGGATGCTGCGCCCCCTGCTGATCGCTGCAGAGAATTCCGCGGTATATAAGGTGGGATCCCGTGCCGCGGGTGACGGGCGTCATTCCGAGAGCAGCTGAATGCAGCGATCCTTTTCAGAAAACAGTTGAGTTCATTTGAGTTCATTTTCCTTGTGTATAATCCCTCTGGCTCTTACAGGGACGAAGGAAGAATGTTGGCAATTACATCCTTTTTCCCGATTAAATAATTTTAATTAACCCAGTTGATGAATTCCAAGACTCCATTGTATACAATATAAGTACACGCCAATTCTCCCCTCACCCCGTAAATCCTCCGGCGTTTGCCTTAAACGGCAACATTTGTTCTGCTGTTAAGTCCAGAAAGCAGAGTGAAAGACTTTCAAAGAAGTGTTGGAGGGTCCAGGGGCCCAATACTGTACAGGGGCTGAAAATCTGCGGTCAGGGGCTCCCTGCTCAGCAAAATCTACAGAAAAATTTATAGAGGGGGGCCAAGGTGACATTTTGTCGGCTGGCCCAGAATTTCTAGCTATAACCCTGATGGTGAGTGATTTTGGAAATGAAGTATTTTGAATGTTTTCAGCCCAAAAAAATGAGACATTGCAGAGAAAACATTAATGTGATAATCATTGATCCATCGCTAACAATCCTGCATCACATGAGGCTTGTGCTGATCCAGAACCTTCAGCAAGGGATTGTAACCTGCACACAAAGCCAGCCAGGCACAGACCTGTGTGTGCAACGCAGACAAACACGGGGGGAGGTCCACACACACAAAGAGCCAGGCCGGATTCGAACCCGCAGCCCTGGATATCTGTGGCTACCTCTGTACCCAACACACCATTATGTCAAGAATAATGTTAAATAAATGTAAAAATTGTCGTGGCATGCCTGGTCAAATTTCAATTAATACAATGGCGGCCCCATTTCAAGGTCGGCCCCCGTGACCTCCACACTGTTAGCACCCATTCAGGTACAAGGCTGCAGGTGGAAACCCGGTTAAATCAGAACAAAGAAAACTTATTCGCAATAGATTAGAAGCTTTCTATTACTGTAGAATTAATAGCTATTAACCTACTTCACCTTTCTTATCGAGGGTATTTTGGTTTCTATATAGAACAGAATGTATGCTTCTTATGCTAGGCAGTGCACAAAAATTAAATAAAATTTCATTGATGAACGGATTGATTAATAAGTTCATAGTTAGGGTGTGCTAAATGAGCACCGATGTTGCACTGACTGAGCAGCACTGCACGGAGTTTATCTGGCTATAGTGTTACTACATTAGATGCTTCATGCTAATATAATATATATATATAATATCATCATGCTAATATGACGGCTAATATGATGGCATATTACGATGCTTAGGGCAGTTCATTAAGCACACACTACCTCGACTGACACATTGTACACATTGTACTCAGACACTCATGCTGTAATAGGATGGCTTGTCTCTTTTTGTGTGTAGTTCTTATTTTTTATTTACTACTTTGACTTATGCTGCTAAATTGTTTTTCACTGTTTCTGTAATAGTGACAATAAAGATCTATCTTATCTTATCTCTCTTATATGCTAATGATGGCTTGGCAGCCCCTCTCCGAGAGGCAGTACACTCACACACACACACACACACACACACACACACACACACACACACGCATGTAAACACACAAAGGAGCGCTTTGCTAGATGAAAAGCATGTTGATACTGTCATTTGTGGCATTCTCAGATTGTCATCTGGGGGGGGGGGGATGCATTAACGGTCACCTCTGGCACGGTAAACGGAGGCAAGGGCTCCATCGGCCCAATTGGTGAGCTGGCAGCGCCGATAACATCAGCATCGTCTGGGAGGCCTTTGTGCAGAGTGATCGCGGAGCATCCCTGGGCGACTTCCAGTTTCACACACTCTTATCTACCTGCGTTTGCTCTGGTCTTACCCATCAGTCTGGCTAATCTATCACCTTCCTCCTGATGAAAGGGAACAAAGGCTGTGTGTCGGGGTGACACCTGCCGAGGTGAGCTGAAGGACTTTCAAACCGCAAACAGCGTTTGTGAACGGCATCTGCAGGCCCAGGACCGAAGTCATGTGATCAGGAACAGGTGACCTCCCTCCCCCCCCATGGACTCACGAGATTCGAAAATCTGCACACATTCCTGCTGATATGGAACTTAAAAAAGCAATAAGATATGATGTGATTTTAAGATCTCTGCCACACATTAGCCGATATTGCCGCAATTCAGAATTGGACTTCTGACACAGGTCTTTGTAAGTTATTTGATTACGGTGCCTGGAACTTAAGTTAAAATGATCAGAGCGTATCATGCAAAACCCTGTGGATATTAACAAATTCAGATAATTGACATCTTACTGCACCACACTAGGGCTCTTGCGCCACGTTGACTCAAAGCAGCACATCTCGTGGGCTACATATCCCATAATTACTCATGGTAGGTTTATCTGCTTAGAGTCGTCAGATCTCCAGACAATATAAGCAACACCTTCAATTCCTCTCCTCACCCACATGCCTGCAGATCATATTTCACTCGATTCATAATAACTAGCTTATTATTGCACTGTAACCATTCTAAGGGTTGGAGAGTAAAGTGGATGTAACAACAACTGGGGAGATTAAGGTCTGAGTTACATTTGGCTTTTTGCATGTGAGGAGTTACTGTTCCTATGGTAACTGGGAAGATGCCCATATGTTACAGGAAATGGTGACGATCGCTGCCTTTGTTTTTCTGTTAATTATGTTTATGGCTGCTGGAAATGTCCCGGGAATGAAAGAACGCAAACGCCTCATAATTTTTTCAGTGACAGGAACATGAAATTTCAGCATTCGAGACGTTCATCAAGTGCGTCTGACATCGGTTTTGTTTGCCGGACATAAAAACAAAAAACATCAAAATGAACCTGAGGTGTTTTGGAGCGGTTCTGACATGCACTTTGCAAAAAGGGCCCGAAGGTTTATTTTTTACGCGGCGCTGGAAACGCTCTCTGTGTTTTTCCCTAATGGGTTCCACCATACAGAGGGAAAAACATAGAAGTTTCTGTTGCTGTTCTGACTTGAGGAGGGGCACGCGACCCTTAAATGGGGGCATGCGCTGAGCTGAAGACGCACCGGACTGCTCGCTCCATCGCATTGCCAGCCGGGCCCTACGACGTGGGTGATGCTGGGCTGCATCTTGGTGGACTATTCTCTTTGAGACAGATTCTTCCTACCACGGCACAGAGAGCTGGGAATCAGACTCAGCACTCTGTGTCTAATAGACCACATTAACAACAGGAACATACTTAATGTGACACTTCATCGGTCTCCCTGGAGGGGGGCGCTACTGAGAGGCAGCTACAAGCATATTGTTTCTTATTTCCTCTTCAAGCGTCTCCCTCGGGGTAGAGATGTCCTCCCAGGCCTCATCGACCACATGCCATTTTCCGCCCTGGTCTCTGCTCCTTCCTCCTTAGACGTGCTCTGTGGGAATGTCCTTCATAGACTTGCACACAAGATCGGTCACCTTCGCAGACCTGGGGAAGCTTTCTCGCGGAACCCTCTGGTCCCTTAGTCTGGATCATACGGACATAACAACGGCATTAAAGAAAAAGACCTTTTCGGCCATTTCTGATTTGGTTTCTTGTGCCCTGATGGGGTTACAGGCTCCAGTGCTCCCTCCCACTTCACAGTCCTTTCTTTACATGCCACCTCTCCTTAAATCACAATAAAATGCATTAAAACACAAACACAAGGGGTTCTTAAATTTCACCACGCGGTGCTAAATGCTAAATGTTTATCTACGCTGCTGCTTATAGACAGACAGCTAGATGCTCTGCAGGTATTTGATGTCTGCAGTACAGCTGATTTATTTTGTCCTCCATACGTCAACCTCACTGAACATTCACTTATTGTGATTTATAGAGCATGATTCTGCATGTCATTAGACCTGGGCAGGTTATTCCCGGTCCGTGCTGTGTTCCCGTTATTTGCTGCTTCGGGGACTGAAACTGACCTGGATCGTCTGTCGTTTACGGGGGTCCTTCACACGCCGCTGCCTGCTGCTCTCCAGCAGGTCAGCCATCGCAGCAAGGCACTCGCTCGCCAAGCGGCATTTAAAGGGCCCCGCCCGCAGCCCCCTCCAGACACGATAATGGACACATCTACTTGAAATAGCCACGGAGCTGACTATAAATGGAGGTGCAGCTCTGAGTTTAATCTCCGGGTCGTTCGTTATATAGGCCGTCTTTTTGATTTATACGGCGCGCCATTTAGAGTCCGGGCCCAGTGAGTGGTGAGGATGTGGCTGTTCCTGCGTTCGCTGCCTAATGGAATCATTTTCTTATGGTGCGATTATAAGCACATTCAAATCCAAAGTTTACAGAACTTTTACATTAAGAACGACACATCCTGCAGTTTGCAAAGTGGGTGTCTGCCAAGGATATCATATTTATGGCCTTTCCAGGAAAGATCTTTTGCCGAAAAAACCAGGCGATCTAAGCTGAATGAACTAGAGCTCCTAATGTCTTCCCGGGGTTTGGACCTCTGAGTAATGGAGCTTGATTAACCTCACTCTGTTAAACTGTTACACACTGTGTTATATATTGCATCTATTAACAGTTATAAGGTACGGGTGCTACGAGATGGGTGTTCTGAGTATTCCTGTGTGGATTAAAATTTAAACATATTACCTTAATTTATTAATGCTTCTCAGGCTGCATTATAAACAGTGTGAATTGAATTAAATTATTTAAATCGTGCACCTTGTGCATATCACAGCTTCACATCAATCTTATCATGCTTAAAGGAAATGAACTGAAAATATGTATGTCTGTAAGAGGCTGTCTCTGAGGTCAGACTAAGTGGAGGGTGAGGCCGGTTCTGAGTGGAACCCTAAGCCGTCATACCACCTGCTGGTGAGTAACACATATTGCAGGTGCCCCGCGGTGCTATGACGTAACACACATAATCCCGCACAAATCGCAGCGCCTTTCTTTTTCCACAGTGCTGTTGAGGTCTGATCTCAGCCGTCCGATTAAACAAAATCAGATACCCGGCCACTATTGGGTACATCAATATCGCTGATCATCTGGCCGGTGCCTGTTCCCTGTTGGTGCTGCGGTGTGTTCAGCTGGGTCTGCCAAAGCGTTCTACATCTTCTGCATTCACACAGCTTAGCCCTATACACACATTGTTGTCTGCCTGTCAGCCATCCACTGTATCAGCCACTGTATGACACTGGCTGCCATAGTTACCCCTCCCCACCATAAAACAAGGATGCTGTCCTCTCAATCACTGCTTTGCCCCGCTGCTGGTAAGTTCAACCCGCTCAATGTAAACACACACCGTCTTCTGTCCTCAGGATGTCTTTGGTTCCCAGGCCGCGGTGCCATGTGTAAAAGCCTGCCATGGTTGTGCACAGTCATTTTGTACCTTGTCATTTGTACCACTCATTTGTACCGCTCATTTCCCTTATTCGGTCATTGGGTGTGTCCGGATGGGTCATGTGACGCAGGTAGTGAGGCAGTTGCGTGAGCACAGCTGTTGCGCTTCCTTTGGCTCACAGCATAGCTGTGGGCCGCGCAGCCGCTCTATTAGCAGACTTTAATAGCATCATTACAAAAATTAGCATATTAGATCACGTTTCCAGCTATCTTTTGAGGAACGCAGTAGGAAGGGCTCGCTTTTGATTAATTTCATGAGGGGTGCAATTGGCAAACTGACAATGAAACAATTAATTCCGACTGGTAATAAGTAATAAAGCTAATTAGCCCGCTTTGTAATGAAGCACTCGATTTTGTCAAGTGGAGACACTGCTGCACGGTCTCCTCCTCCTCACAGCTCCGCCTGTCACGACTCGCTTTGCCAGTCGTCACATGGCTTTTTTCTTTTCCTAATCCTGCGTTTGTTTATGTATTTGGCCCTGCCCCTGGTGCATTAAATGAGTTTACTCTGCCATGTGTGAACTATTTGGCCTGGTCGTGTAGATGTCTCCACATTTAAACCCTCTGCCAGACCAATGCCATTCATTCAGCCTGTGGTTTTCTCTGCTGGGGGCAGGGAAGTAGGGTCCAGATTACCTGTTGGGCCCCAGTTGAGAGGTGGCCTGGTATACAGTCCTGGGTGGGGGCTAGCATGTTACAATAACAGTGCAGAGGAGCCCTTATCATAGAGACGTAGATGTGACCTTAGCCCGATGTTGCCCCCTACAGGCAGGGACATGCAACTGCCCAACCCAGATGAGAGGAAATTTAACCAGCCGCATAGTTGCTGTCACGTTCTGGCCCCCAGCCCCCCACACCTGTAATCCCGCCCTGATTTGTGAGTGCGGGGGGTGGGTGCTTTGTGCAGGACTGTGCATCTGAAGACACTCTGCCATGTGTCTGCATATGTTATTACGCCAAATTTCTCTCTCTAGCAACAAATAGGCTTGTTGGCTGCCTGTTTCTGGAATGATGAAAAATGTGGCAATTTCCCAGTGTCCTCTGTGAAGGATTTGGCTACATGGCGCGGCCCGGCTCCCACTATCACTCCGTCTCCCTCCCTCGCTTCCTCTCTCCATCTCCGTGCTCTCTCCGTTGCCTTTTCTTCCCTCTCTGTTCGTATCCACCCCCCCCCCCTACTCTCCCTCATTGGCAGGCGGTGGCTCACACAGCTTAGAAAACCGTCTGTCATGTGAGCGGCGCGTTTAGTGCGTCATGACGGACGCAGCGGGGTGGCGCGGCGGCGACGGCAGCACTGCGGGGCTCCAGGGTCCTGGGGGGGCTGCGTTGGGCCACCTCCCCATGTGCCGGGGGTCTCACCGCATGCCCAAAACTTCTGTGGACATGTGTACAAACAGCTGGATGGAAAATTATAATGATCAATATGCAGAAAATGTAACATTTCTAAAAAATGAACCAGATGACATTTGTCTCGCATGTACATCACTTAGGACAAAAGCATCTGCTAAATAAATAAATGCAAATATAAATAAAACCCACAACCCAGACCAAGATAAGTGGCTGGATGAAGGATGGATGGATGGATGGATGGATGGATGGATAGATTCAGATAACAAATAAGTGTAAGAGTAGTATTATGAAACCATTAGCATAAGTGGTAGCTTAGCTGTCTCGCAATCTGCTCCCTGCCATCTGTCTGCTCCTTCCTCTCCTCCTCCATTCCTTTCATCCCTAGGGGGCGCCAGATCGCAGGCCCTGGGGCCAAGCCGGCCGCCTGCAGTGATCTGCATCCCATCAGCTCTTATCTTTTCATCCATCTTTTTATGCTGTCGCTGCCGCTGTGGGGGCCCTCAGAAATGCAGCAGCACATAATCAAACCAGTTCTCCGACAGAGAGATGAGGAGATGGTGGTAATTCAGGCAAAGAGACAGCAGGGGGCAGGATGATTAACTGCCTCCACCGCAGCTTTTAATTACACAGCAGGGTTAGACTGAGATGATTGGCCAGGAGTTTGTGCAGCCCCACCTCCCTTCTTCCATTGGGCAATACATAGCTGCAATGTATCAGCAGCCAATCACAGTCATGGGAATTCCTTCTGCTCTCACCTAACACCACATGAACAAAACTACTGTGACCCACCTCTTAATCATTGAATTCAGGTGTTTCATTCAGACCCATTGCCACAAGTGGACAAAATCAAACACTCAGGGTTACAAACATTTGCGAAAGAATGGGTCATTCTGAAGAGCTTGGTGAATTCAAGCGTGGTACTGTCACAGGATGCCACCTTTGCAATAAGTCAGTTTGTGAATTTTTTTACCTGCTAGATATTCGACTGTCAAAATGGAAGTGTTTAGAAACAACAGAAACTCGGCTGCCAAGTGGCAGACCACGTAAAGTACCAGAGCGCGGATGAGAGTGCCAAGGCGCGGAGTGTATAAAAGTCGCCAATGCTCTGTTGACTCTGGCATTAACCCCGGCACAGCTTCATGGAATGGGCTTCCATGGCCGAGCCGCTACATGCAAGCTGCACATCACCAAGCACAATGCCAGGTCTGGGTTTGCAGATGCCAGGAGAACATTACCTCCCTGCCTGCATTGTGCCAACTGTAAAGTTTGGCAAAGGAAGGATAATGGTACGGGGTTTTACTGTTTGAAATGGGTTGGGCTTAGTTCCAGTTAAGGGATCTCTTAATGCTTCCGCAAAACAAGACATTTTGGAGAATCTTATGCTTACAACTTTGTGGGAACAGTTTGGGGAAGGTCCTTTGCTGTTCCAGCATGACTGTGCCCCTGTGCACAAAGCAAGGTCCATAAACACATGGTTGGGTGAGCCTGGTGTGGAAGAATTTGACTGGCCTGCACAGAGGCCTGACCTCAACCCCACCGAACACCTAGAATGGAGATTGCGAGCCAGGCCTTCACATCCAATATCAGTGCCTGACCTCACAAATCCACTTCTGGATGAATGGGCAAAAATTCCCACAGACACACTAAAGTACTGTGGAAAGCCTTCCCAGTTATAACTGTAAAAGGGGGACCAGGTTATAGTGATGCCTATGGATTTAGAATGGGATGTCATAACAGTTCCTGTAGGTGTAATGGCTATGTGTTCCAATACTATTGTCCATATAATGTATATGCACACATAAAGGCCAACTGAATGTGATTAGTTCTTAAGGTGCCATCACCCGTCCTGTACAGAGGAACATCCCCCCCCCATTTCACAGCCCTAGCTGCTCCTGCTCAGATCTCTCCTGCTAAATGTTGTTCCCGTTCTGAAAGTCTTTGCAGAACAGAGACACTTTATTCATCATGGTCTCCATCAGACACATACAGGTGAGAGCAAGCTTGCAGGTGCCAGCACAGGGTCAGCGAGGGTCCCGGGCCCCTGGAGAAATCCATGCGATAGGGGCCTCGCTCAGGGGCCTCTCGCTCAGGGGCCCGACAGCAGCATCACTCTGCCAGCTGTAAGATTCCACCCACGCCGACAGGCCCTGGGAACTTTGATAAACGGTTTGGGGAACGTTATGGTGACACTTTACTTGGCTTTTGGGTGGGGGGGGGGTTTGGGATGGCATATCGGAAACCGGATTACTGAGGAATGGCTGACTGGGGCAGAGGAACAGGCTATAGAGGAGCAGATTCCGATGATGTCGCCTCCGCGGCAGCGAGGGCAGCAGTGGGGGTGCTCGTCGATCATGCGGCCAGGGGGGGGGACAGATAGCAGAGATTCATGTCTGCCAGCTGGGCCCGTCGCCCCACGTGGCAGTTCTGGAGACAGATGGGTCGAACACGGGCAGCCGGGCCCCGTTACAGACGTCGAGTCCATTCATCGGTGAGATTAACGCTGAACTTTGTTTCTGAATTGATTATTCCCCCCCCCCCCCCCCGCATTCTACTTACGCTAAAATAGAACAGAATCTCTCCCTGTCGAGGCTGATCTCTCACCGCTGTCACTCCCTAATATAATTATAATTATTTCGTTCCCCACTTTAACTAAATCTACCTCAGTTACGATGTCAGGGTCGCTGGACTCCATCTTTCTCCATCTCGTTACAATTTCAGAGCAAACGGCCGTCTCTAAGGAGGGCGCATGTCACGCGGCAATCAATTAACAAAGCATATCATGCGTTATACGTCTCTGTACACCCAATAAATACAATATTAAAATTCACAGCACCCTCCGGTGTCCCCCCAAGAGAGCTCCACACAGTAGATTACTTTACCACTATGGCGCAGTAGTGCCTGGGGGGGGGTGGCATTGCATGCTGGATAGTTCTGCGTATGTTCAACAGCCAATAAATCAAAAAACCCAACAAATGGAAAAGAGTCAGTCAGTGAATGAATGCATGCATAGGTGCATATGCAGATGTTATGTTATGTCCATGTTTCTCTGTCCCTTGTCTATTTCTCTGTCCCCTGTGTGTTTCCCTGTCCCCCATCTGTTTCCGTCCCCTGTCTATTTCTCTGTCCCCTGTCCATTTCTCTGTCCCATATCCATATTTCCCTATCCTCTGTCCATGTCTCTCTGTGCATTTTCCCTGTCCCCTGTCTGTGTTTCCCTGTCCCCTGTCTGTGTTTCCATGTCCATGTTTGTTCATGGAGGATTCAAGGGACCGTCTACCTTGTTTGAGACTCTTTGCACTGCATCACTGCAGCAGTGCTGACGGTGCCTAGATCAGTCACACACTCTGGGTGTGTTACACACTCGCATGGTAAAATATAAAAAGGGATAACAGTGGTAAAAAGGGGCATGATAGAAATCATACTTCACTGCATTTGAATTCCCAAGTAGCATAAAGATAAGAAGCCAGAACTTAACAGAAAACCTGACACTATCATTATGGTACTGTAGTACAGCATGTTTGAGTGAAACGCTGGGCAACTTATAATGAAATAGCACAGAACAGCATGGAATGGCATGGAACAGCATGGAACGGCATGAAACAGCATGGAATGGCATGGAACAGCATGGAATGGAACAGTAAGGAATTGCACAAAATGGCTTGGAACAGGCCGGAATGGATTCAGCTACTCTTCTCCCAGACATTCTGCTTTATGTGTTTAATCTGTCATTGGAATCGCATTTGGACCTCGTGTGTGGTGGGGCACGGATTGGAGAAAAGATAAGATGTGGCCATAACTGGGAATAGAGCTCCAAGTATTCCCAAATAGCAAGGGGGGGGGGGGGTAGCTGCTTAAGATTTACAGCACTGCAGAGGAATTAAGCCAGGAATGAACTTCCACATCAGACTGTTATCCTGCTCACGGAAGACGTTAAGGTGATTTCGCCGAAAACATGGTGATCCACAAATTCCTGAAGTCAGAAAGACATATATTCCGCATGCGAGCTTTGGGAAGAGTTTAAAAGCCCCAAATGTATGCATTCCAGGTAAATGACTTTAGAGATTAATATAAATTCTGGATTTAACAAAATATATTTTGAACCTCTAGTATGAAGTTTCTTAAATATAAATTCAGTCACTATTCCAGTTTCCCTGCATTAAGAATCCCTGACTCCTGACTGTCATTTCATAACCAGGAGCAGGGGGTCCTTTCCCCCCCCGCTCTGTCCAGACTGAGGCATCCTTTAAGGCCCATCAAAACCCAGGCAGCAATTTCCTGTGAGCTGCTCATCCAGTCGGGGGCGGGGGTCCAGGACAGGGTGTTAGTCCATCAAAGGAAGTGTTCATAAGAAAAGGAATCGCAGGCTAACGTGAGGAGGGAGTGTCCGCACTATGCCAGAGGCATCAGAACGTGCTGTTAAAGCTCCCCGAGCGGCAGCCACTAAAATCATAATACTGCACACAATGATGTTTCATTTCACTGCAGGAGCATTTCCCTCCACTCCTCTCCCTATTTAATTGATCCACACTGGGCGGATTTGGCTCCATCCATGTTTCTGCATGGTAGAAGCATAGACTGGCATAAGGCAGTCTAGCATAGCGTAGCATCGGTCTCCATGACAACTTAGTTTTTTTGGTGTTCTGTTCTCTAGCTCCACCTTCCGTTCCTGATGGAGAGAAGGGACAGGAGCAGATCCCGGCATCATTTTGGGGTGTCTGGTTCAGCCTGTCTGTTGGCCATGGCCCAGCTGTTTGTTGCGAGACTGGGGGGGGGGGGGCTTCTGCAGGTAAAGCCCCCCCCCCTTGCATGATGCTCCTTATATGTAATCACACTTCAGGATGGCTGCATTACACACTGTCGCTGGCACACCACCACCACCGCCCCCCCCCCAACCCCGAGCGAGTGTCCCAGTGGCAAATCAAGGCATATTGTGCAAAACTGTCGTTCCTGAATAGCATGCGGATCCCCCCTTCACAGGCCCCAACTAGGGAAAGCGGGGGGCGGCGGGGGGGGGGGCAGGCTATGTGTGTATTTGAATGTGTCCCAGAAAATTGGCAGTAAATGATTCTTGCTTCACTTATTTTATTGTTGCAAGATCTTGATTTTCTGTATTGCTGTAGAGATTGGATTCATATGGGTAGATATTTGAAGACATAATTCCATTTGGGCTTTTACCCATTCACACTGCCATCTTCAGCAGTGGCTGCACCATCACGCCACACCTTCAGGCTCCAGAGCTCTGGGAAACCATTTTCCTTAGAGGAGACACTTCATCAAAGGAAGGAGGAGGTCCTCTGCCATTCCCACTCCTGCACCTGTGATTCCCACTGTTTCTGTTTCTATATCTGAGGTTGTTGCTTTTGTTCCAGTTCCTGCTGTGATGCTTTGGTCTAGTTTCTGCTGCGATGGTCTGGACCAATTTCTGCTGTGATGCTTTGTTCCAGTTTCTACTGTGATGTTCTGGTTCAGTTTCTGCTGTGATATTCCGGTCCAGTTCTTGCTGTGATGCTTTGGTCCAGTTTCTGCTACAATGTTCTGGACCAGTTTCTGCTGCGATGCTTTGGTCCAGTTTCTGCTTCAATGGTCTGGACCAGGTTCTGCTCTATTGCTTTGGTCCAGTTTCTGCTGTGATGCTTTGGTCCAGTTTCTGCTGCGATGGTCTGGACCAGTTTCTGCTGCCATGCTTTGGTCCAGTTTCTGTTGCGATGGTCTGGACCAGGTTCTCCTATATGCTTTGGTCCAGTTTCTGCTGCGATGGTCTGGACCAGGTTCTCATGTATGCTTTGGTCTAGTTTCTGCTGCGATGGTCTGGACCAATTTCCGCTGTGATGCTTTGGTCCACTTTCTGCTGTGATGGTGTGGTCCAGTTCCTGCTGTGATGGTGTGGTCCAGTTCCTGCTGTGATGCTTTATTCCAGTAGCTGCTGCAATGGTCTGGACCAGTTTCTGCTGTGATACTTTGGTCCAGTTCCTGCTGTGATGCTTTGGTCCAGTTCCTGCTGTGATGCTTTGGTCCAGGTCCTGCTGTGATGTTCTAGTCCAGTTCCTGCTCTGGTGTTCTGGTCCAGTCTTAAAGCCTTTGCTCTGGGTGAGACTCCCATGATCCCCAGAGGGCCATGCCTACTGCCTGGTCTCAAGTCCCCTACAGTGACACTGTAATAATCTAGTGTTTACATTGGCCGGGGGGAAGCTGGAGGGTCGGGGGGGGCTGTGTCATTCCCTTTTTTTTCCCAGAACTTGGACAAATGGCTGTCGGCCGAGAATTTTTCTCCTGTTGCTTGTAAAAGAAAATGAAGAGCATTCATCTGGTCACCATCATCGCTGCCGCTCTGCGCTGGCATTCGCGAGGCAGCCAACGCTGACAGTTTGTCTGTGGCGTCTCCTAGGCAACATGGTGAGGGGGACTCCGATTGGCTACAATGTGCTTGGCCAGGCAAAGTCAATATTGCGCTTAATGGCATCTCTGGTTTACGGCTTGCTTTCGCCCTGCAGTGGTGTCATGTTTGAGCCTAAAGGGCCCCTGTCTACACACATTCCTCTTTGTGCTGTTGCTGTTTGGCGAGTCATCATCATGGCACCTGCATCTGCATCCTGTGGTAGTTAGAAACTGTGTGTTTTAACATGATATGGGCGACATGAGGGCAGGTTAACATTTAAACACCTCTGACTTGGGGGGGGGGTTCAATGGCCTCTCATTTTTCATCCTTACAGTTATGTCTTCATACACCTGCTTTTTATTGAATTTCTTTTCCCCTCTGTTCTAAAAATTGGTTCAATGCTGCCTTTTAATGGAAATAAATGGAAAAACAGACAAGCTGTTTTCAGATTTAGAAGCAATTGAATTGTGATGTTACTCAACTCCCACGGTGCGTGAAGATTATCCAGCTTCTTCAGGCCAGTCTTCACATCTTTGTGTGCTCTTAACTTCTGCTGTGGAGATTCAGGGGCCACCTTCGGCTTTGATTAAATTTCTTCTGGTCGATCTGGACAGATGCCATATGCCATGGTGGCGCTGGGGGGGGGGAGTCCTGGCCAGGAGGGGGGAGGTCACGGGGTCATTTATTATGAGCCGTGGAGGAGTGACTGATGCGTAGTGAGCTTGATTCTCACATCTCTGTAATTAGGAGGTCTTTGTAATTAGGTTTACCCTCATTTTAACCTGCTGAGATGCCCCCATGCAGACACCCCCATGTCACCTGGTGCCTCTGATGTCTCCATCTCCAGCAGGTCCCTCCGCCTGTCCTCAAACTGCCCGTCTGGGGCCACTGTCTGTCTCCCTGCTGTTTGTAGCATCCTCTTAACTCGACTTACAACCACGAGCTCCTTCTGGCTAGTCAGGCGGATCTGGGTCTGGGTGAAAAGGTCCACTTTACCTGTGAGGGAGAAGCAGGGAAGGCAGCAGACTGGTGATGTGACCCAGTTTACCTGCCCAGGAGAGTCTTGGGGGGGGGCAGGTGGTGTCCTTCTTTCTGGAGATACTGAACACCCACTGGATGGTTTGCTACTATGACCCAGTTCTTCAGAGCCACTGGTGAGAATGAGGCCCGTCACAGTGAGCCCCCCCCCCCACATATTTTAGTACGACCAGGAAGGTCCCCCGAAACCATTGATGAGCCAACCGAGAGCTGGCCAGTTTCTCTCAGACGTCGGTGTGATGTGGTTGGATAGCAGGAGTATCTTCCTGTGATAGGGGCCCACACAGAGCCCATCTCCTTTCTGCTGACCAAGCACTTGTAAGCAATTCTAAAGGGAATGTTCTGGAAATGTTAGAAAACAAGCTTCTTCCAGTACAGGCGGCGGGGGGGCTCATCCACGCGCCTTTGCCCCAATCCAGGTCTGCGGAGCAGCCGAGCAGAACGGCAGCACAGACCCCAGCTAAGACCCCCTCCTGTGTCTGAATGCCGCGTCAGCAGGAAAGCGAGAAAGGCTCTCGCCGAGAAGAAAGGAGCTATCAGAGCTCAGGGGGGATTACACAGCGGCGTGGGAAGGGGCGGGGCCTCACGTCTGTGTGTTTGACTGTCTGTCTGTCTGTGTGTTTGCTTTCTGTGTGTCTGTGTCTATGAGTGTCTGTGTGTGTCTGTCTGTTTGGGGAAGAAACTAAGCTCACTGTCCTGCAGCATCTGGACTGGGCTCCCGTGGATGTGACCTTGACAAAGGTCAGAGCCCGTCCTCCTCGGAGGACCTCTTTCATTTTACTTTCCGTTGTTTGCTTCTCCTCACTCTAGCTCAGGTAGTGCACAGGTGGGTGTGTGTGTGTGAGTGTGGGGGGTGGGGTGTGTTTTTCGGCCCCCCGGGAGTGGGAGGCCTTAACAGCAAATGCCTCGGCTTTGCTTATGTTGTGCATCCAGCCACTGCAATTAGGACATGCAGATTAGCGGCCGGCGCGCATTTCTGCCTGGGGCTGCGGCGGCTGACACTGCTGCACTGCCTGAGTGGCGCATACATCTCCTGCAAGCTCCAACCAGCAGCCTTTTCGCTCCCTATCTATTTCCGATACTTTACTATGTCCAACTGGATGACGTGACATGCTGTCCAATGTGGGGTATGCTGTCCTACAGGAGGATATTCCGTCCATCAGGGGAGGGTGGGGATATGCTGGTCAGCAGTAGCTGCTACACAGACTAAAACTCAATATTCTCAGATTTAATGACTGTGAACCCTCAGGTTCAGAGCTTTCCCTGTATCTCAGATAGGAAAAGCCAGGCTTGCTGGGAGAACTGGGGGGGGGGGGGGGGGTGTTGTTATGGCAGTTGCACACAGTATAGGGTCTCATGTCTCAGTGATGTAGTGTCCCCTCTCTGGCCAGGAGCAGCTTGTCCCTGAACTGTGGTGTCCCGGAAATGCGCGCAGCCCATTAAAGATTCATCTGCAGTGCTCCGAAACATTATTCAGCCATTAATATTACATGGTGCCTTTAACTGCTTTTTTTCCCAAACGATCAGTGGCGGTCATGCGAGTTTGTCAGAAGCCTTTTCTCCTTCCCTTTCCTGCCCCATCCTCTCATCCGTTCCCCATTCCCCTTCCCTTTCCTGCCCCCTCCTCTCATCCGTTCCCCATTCCCCTTCCCTTTCCTGCCCCCTCCTCTCATCCTTTTCCCATTCCCCTTCCCTTTCCTGCCCCCTCCTCTCATCCGTTCCCCATTCCCCTTCCTGCCCCCTCCTCTCATCCTTTCCCCATTCCCCTTCACTTTCCTGCCCCCTCCTCTCATCCTTTCCCCATTCCTGCCCTCTCCTCTCATCCTTTCCCCATTCCCCTTCCCTTTCCTGCCCCCTCTTCTTCTCCTTTCCCCATTCCCCTTCCCTTGACTGCCCCCTCCTCTCATCCTTTCCCCATTCCCCTTCACTTTCCTGCCCCCTCCTCTCATCCTTTCCCCATTCCCCTTCACTTTCCTGCCCCCTCCTCTCATCCTTTCCCCATTCCCCTTCACTTTCCTGCCCCCTCCTCTCATCCTTTCCCCATTCCCCTTCACTTTCCTGCCCCCTCCTCTCATCCTTTCCCCATTCCCCTTCACTTTCCTGCCCCCTCCTCTCATCCTTTCCCCATTCCCCTTCACTTTCCTGCCCCCTCCTCTCATCCTTTCCCCATTCCCCTTCACTTTCCTGCCCCCACCTCTCATCCTTTCCCCATTCCCCTTCCTGCCCCCTCCTCTCATCCTTTCCCCATTCCCCTTCCTGCCCCCTCCTCTCATCCTTTCCCCATTCCCCTTCCCTTACATTCCGCATTCTCCTTCCCTTCAATTTCCTGTCCCCTTCCCCTTACTTCCCATTCTCGTCCTTTCCCCATTCACCTTCCCTAACCCCTCCCTTCTTTCCCCATTCCCCACCGTTTCCTGCCCCCATCCCTTCCATGCCCCATAACTTTCCTGCCCCATTCCTTTCCCCATTCCCCTTCCTCCCCTCTTCCCCTCCTTTCCCCATTCCTTTCCTGCCCCAACCTTTCTTCCTTTCCCCATTCCCTTTCTAGCCCTTTCACCATTCCCATTCCCTTTCCTGCCCCCTTCCTTTCCCATCCTCCTTCACTTTCCTGCCTCATCCTCCCACTTCCTTTCCCCACTCCCCTTTCCTGCCCCCTCCTCTCACTTCCTTTCCCCAATCCTCTTCCCTTTCCTGCCCTATTCTTTTCCTTTCCCCATTCCTGTTCACTTTCCTGCTCACTTCCCTTCCTTTCCCCATTCCCCTTCACTTTCCTGCTCACTTCCCTTCCTTTCCCCATTCCCCATCCCTTTCCTGCCCCCTTCCCCTTCCTGGCCCCTCCCTTAATTTCCCATCCCGCTTCCCTTTCCTGCCCCCTCCTCTCTGTTCCTTTCCACATTCCGCTTCCCTTTTCTGCCCCCTTCCCTTCCTTTCCCCATCCCTTTCCTGTCCCCTTCCCCTCCCTTCCCCGTTCCCCATTCCTTTCCTGCCCCTTTCTCTTCCTTTCCCACCCCTTTGCTTCCGCTTCTCTCTCTCTCTCTCTCTCTCTCTCTCTTTCTCTCTCTGCTTTTACCCACTTTGGTTGTCATTCTGTAGAGGTGTTACACAGCTCCATCTGTTCTGTGCAGGTTGTTATGCAGCAGGAATTTGCACAGGGGGCAGTGGTGATATCGCTGGTGGGTTAATGACCAATGTTGTTCCTTGAACACGCGTCCCCCACTGCCTACCCTGAAGCTGGTGTCATTATAAAAGCCAGCCTGTCCCGTTGTTGTGTGAATGTTTCCTCTTTGGTTGGAGGCAGAGTTTTATGAAAGTCATCAGTATTAATACAGCCCTGAAGCACATGTGCTGCATCCCATTCTCGCTGTGCAGCACACAATAGTTTCTCAGTACGTGAGTTGGATCCAAGGCCTCACTCCCACCACCGTAAATGTTGCAGGCAGATGAAGCAGTGCTAAATAGGCTGCACCAGGAGATGGCAGGTTCAGATCCCAGGACCGCTTTTAGCAAGCAGCTTCCAAGAGGTAAGTGTGTGAGGCATGTAAACCCATCCAGCAAACAAGTAACTAAGCGTTCAAAGCAGATCAGAAACAACAGATGTTGTTACTTCCTCTCAGGTTAACGATTCCTGGGCTTCTCCATGTGGTTGTGACACCACCCCAAACCCCCCCCCCCCCTCCCGTGCAGCTTTCGGCACAGGTACAGAATCCGAGGATAAGGGGATGCAGGTTACATTTGTCCCTGTCTGCCAATTCGTGTTGCCCCCACGCCCCCCACCCCCCGCACCTCCCACTGCTGCAGTCGGTACCATGGCTGCTCATGCCAGTGTGATTAGCAAGCCCTGCCACTGCGGCAATTGAAGGCTCCAGAGCGCACAGAGAGTGACCCCCTGGCCCCATTGGCTGTTGGGAAATCACACGGCGCAGGGATAAAGGTGGCGTTTGAGAGGATAGGAACTGCATATGAAGATCAGAGATGGCTCCTGGAGGGGGGGTCGGGGGACGAGCTTTGTTGATTACTGTTTGAAATGCATTAGGTGACCCGCGTGCATGTTTGCTTGTGTTTCCTGACAGTCGAAATAGCAAGAATGAACTTTCCACAAAATTGGGAGCTTCTATTTTTTTCTTGCGTTCTCTGTGTAAGCTGGAAATGTCAGTTTAATTATAACATGAGTGTTGACAGACAGAGGTGCTGGAATTAAACAGGACTAGCCAGCCGGGGTGGGTTAGCCTAGCCACTAGCGAGACGGAGACCTGCGGCAAGGCAGCCCTGTTTCATTCTCCTCAGGCTCCCCCTGTGTCGTAGGGGGCAGAACCTCTCTTCCTATCATATTTCTTGAATATCAGGCAGAGTTCTCTGTCGTTGACTGTTAGGGCTGACTGGGTGGGGTCGTACCTCGAAGCTAACATGCTAACGTGCTGACTGCTTGGATCAGTTTTATTGAACCATGACAGCAGATAGTGGTAATGCAGGGTGGCTCACAGCTTATCTTAATGTTTGTGCGAAAATGGCCATCTCTGATCACAGTTTGTGTGTCACAGAGTTTACATCCTCAGTCAAGACGATTGGTTTATGGTGCACGTGTTGCTAGGCAACTGTGAAAACCCGCTGGAAGAGTTCAAGCAGTCAGATCATTTTATCTCTGCAAATTGTGTTAGAGTTTTTTTTTCTTAGAAGAGCTTTACTTTGAACAGTAAATCATTTTTAATGATGCCTACATCTAAATTGTAGGAAGGCATTTTGTTTTAGTTGGAAATGTCCTACCAACATAAGCACATACCATCAATTTCACATAAGACACAGCGCAATGCAAACCTGTATTTCCCAGAGTCACCATTAGATTTTATGGATGATTATCATCATTGTTATTATCCTTAACTTCAGGAACTGTTACTCCAAACCACTCACTGAACATGAACATTCACTGAAACAGTGAAATTTCATGAAATTTATTCTACGCCACACTTTGGTCATAAGACCAGCTTTCTGATGCACCTGTTCAGCCTTCTTTCCCAGGATTTCACAGGCTTGGAGTGTGAGGAAGAGGTCCAGTTCTCCTTCAGGTCAGACCGGAGTGGGCCATCAGTCAGCAAGCTGGCTGAGGCCCAGCGGAGCCTGCTGGGAGCAGGCCACATCCTGGGGGCGGAGTTTGGGGCTGCCCAGGAGAGCATACGGTAGAAGCAGCAAGGCGCAGGCACCCAGGGCCCCCGAGCATCCAGGCTCTCTGAAGCAGCGTTTTGCCTGCCCAAAACACTGCCGCAGATCAGGCTGACACGGCGCAGAGAGTCAAACAGCAAAGGACGAATCAGCTTTTTCACTACTGCGCAATCCATTCTACAGCTGACCCCCCCCCATTCCCCCAGATTTCTCATTAGCTTTCAAACCTCCCACACCCCCAGCCACCCCCCGCCCCCAATCGCCACCTCCAGCCACTGTTCCCCCCCTCACTGCTGAGGGTGGGGGGAGCGATGACAGAAGTCAGAGGGCCAGAATTGCATGCCGCAGCTTGGCCGGTGGGTCGCCACGGTGATCTCCCGCCGGTTACCGTGGCGCGGCAGCGAGTTGTTGTTAAGTGGGCGGGCCCCTTTGTGCTGAGCGCGAGGTAAACGCTGCTCTCACTCCCTCAGGGCTTTTCGCGCTGCTTACAGACGTATGATATTGATTATATAGCTCATTTCACACGTTGCCTTCCATAATGGAAAATGTTCTCATTTCTGGATGCTTCCTGAAGGCCAGGGAATACCGCCTTGGGCGAATCATATCAGGACGCCATCACATGGAACAATAATCCGCTTCGGGTAAAAAATAAAATGGTAACAAAGAGTTCATTGTTTTTTAGATAATAGCAGGCAAACATGACTTTTGGTGTCGGCTAAGTGGAGGAGGCTTTCCGGAACCTTCTGCTCTCAGTACCATCTCCATTAGATCACTTTTCACTTTCGCTACTTATCTATAACCAGGATATGAACTACTTAAAAATGACCTACAAACTCTTCAACATAAGCAGAGCCTACTGGTTTGGTACTGGTTTGGTTTGGACTGTGTCGGAGTGGGGAGGGCGACTACCCCATGTTCCCAGACCACGACTACGACCTACAGCTGCTTTGGTTTCAGATTTCCAGTTATGAGCCCCTAACTGGAGGCCAGGTATCTCCTCCAGTGTAGTGGGAGATACTGGCAGCCTCATTAATATGCCTGTATGTAAATGTAAGGCAACCATTCTCTCTGAATTAGCTGAGGGCCTTTTTTAAGGTAAATTACCTCCCATTCATTTGGCTTATTCAGACCCTAAGAATTATCAAATAACACTGTTACGTCATATCTGCTTGAAAAAAATATTATTTTTCCATCAGCAGAGACCCTGATGTTTTCAGAAGCTAATGTTTTGCAGCCCTTCCGTTCCCAGCCAATGCTGCTGTTTCGTTCTTCTGTATGAACAGTGATGTTAAGAGACGTACCCAGCTGCGAGTGTGTGTGTGTGTGTGTGTGTGTGTGTCTGCACTGTGTGTCTGTGTTCATTCCCTCAGACAGCTGCAGTTTTTACACTTACCCCTTACTGGGGGACATCCATAATTAAGCTGACATCAAACCGGCATCGCCTGTTAATGATGTGTGCCTGTATCTAATCGCTGCATCAGGGCTCAAACCCACAACCTCCTGTTTGGAGGTCGGGACCCTGTGGCTTTCCTTTGAACACGGTATCAAAGGCTGCGCTGAATGTGTTAGATAAAGGGGCACCTGATGCAGTGTGTGTGTGTGTGTGTGTGTGTGTGTGTGTGTGTGTGTGTGTGTGTGTGTGTGTGTGTGTGTGTGCTCAGGCGTGTGTGTGCTCAGGCGTGTGTGTGCTCACGTGGAATAGGTTTATATTACATGGTGAGAACCAAATGTCCCCCACGATGTAATAATAAAAACCTGTTATTTTGATGTTGTGGGGACCATTTTTCAGGTCCCCACAAAGACCTGTGAATGCAATCAAAAAAGTAAAAATGCCAAAGGTCTCGTATTTAGTTTGGTTACTTAACGGTAAAGGTTAGGGCTGGGTAGGGGTTAAGGTCATCATGTTGGAATTAGAGTTTTCCCCATAGAAATGAATGGAGAGTCCCCACAAAGATATAATTACAAACCTGCGCGTGTGTCTGTGTGTGTGCTCACGTATGTGTTTGTCTATGTCTCTATGTGTGCTCATGCGTGTTTGTCTATGTCTCTATGTGTGTTCATGCGTGTTTGTCTATGTCTCTATGTGTGCTCATGCGTGTTTGTCTATGTCTCTATGTGTGTTCATGCGTGTTTGTCTATGTCTCTATGTGTGCTCATGCGTGTTTGTCTATGTCTCTATGTGTGCTCGTGCGTGTTTGTCTATGTCTCTATGTGTGCTCATGCGTGTTTGTCTATGTCTCTATGTGTGCTCGTGCGTGTTTATCTATGTCTCTATGTGTGCTCATGCGTGTTTGTCTATGTCTCTATGTGTGCTCGTGCGTGTTTGCCTATGTCTCTATGTGTGCTCATGCGTGTTTGTCTATGTCTCTATGTGTGCTCGTGCGTGTTTCTCTATGTCTCTATGTGTGCTCGTGCGTGTTTGTCTATGTCTCTATGTGTGCTCCTGCGTGTTTGTCTATGTCTCTATGTGTGCTCGTGCGTGTTTGTCTATGTCTCTATGTGTGCTCATGCGTGTTTGTCTATGTCTCTATGTGTGCTCGTGCGTGTTTGTCTATGTCTCTATGTGTGCTCGTGCGTGTTTGTCTATGTCTCTATGTGTGCTCGTGCGTGTTTGTCTATGTCTCTATGTGTGCTCATGCGTGTTTGCCTATGTCTCTATGTGTGCTCATGCGTGTTTGTCTATGTCTCTATGTGTGCTAGTGCGTGTTTGTCTATGTCTCTATGTGTGCTCGTGCGTGTTTGTCTATGTCTCTATGTGTGCTCATGCGTGTTTGTCTATGTCTCTATGTGTGCTCATGCGTGTTTGTCTATGTCTCTATGTGTGCTCATGCGTGTTGGTCTATGTCTCCATGTGTGCTCGTGCGTGTTTGTCTATGTCTCTATGTGTGCTCGTGCATGTTTGTCCATGTCTCTATGTGTGCTCATGCGTGTTTGTCTATGTCTCTATGTGTGCTCATGCGTGTTTGTCTATGTCTCTATGTGTGCTCCTGCGTGTTTGTCTATGTCTCTATGTGTGCTCGTGCGTGTTTGTCTATGTCTCTATGTGTGCTAGTGCGTGTTTGTCTATGTCTCTATGTGTGCTCGTGCGTGTTTGTCTATGTCTCTATGTGTGCTAGTGCGTGTTTGTCTATGTCTCTATGTGTGCTCGTGCGTGTTTGTCTATGTCTCTATGTGTGCTCGTGCGTGTTTGTCTATGTCTCTATGTGTGCTCATGCGTGTTTGTCTATGTCTCTATGTGTGCTCATGCGTGTTTGTCTATGTCTCTATGTGTGCTCGTGCGTGTTTGTCTATGTCTCTATGTGTGCTCGTGCGTGTTTGTCTATGTCTCTATGTGTGCTCATGCGTGTTTGTCTATGTCTCTATGTGTGCTCGTGCGTGTTTGTCTATGTCTCTATGTGTGCTCGTGCGTGTTTGTCTATGTCTCTATGTGTGCTCGTGCGTGTTTGTCCATGTCTCTATGTGTGCTCGTGCGTGTTTGTCCATGTCTCTATGTGTGCTCGTGCGTGTTTGTCTATGTCTCTATGTGTGCTCGTGCGTGTTTGTCTATGTCTCTATGTGTGCTCGTGCGTGTTTGTCTATGTCTCTATGTGTGCTCGTGCGTGTTTGTCCATGTCTCTATGTGTGCTCGTGCGTGTTTGTCTATGTCTCTATGTGTGCTCGTGCGTGTTTGTCTATGTCTCTATGTGTGCTCGTGCGTGTTTGTCTATGTCTCTATGTGTGCTCGTGCGTGTTTGTCCATGTCTCTATGTGTGCTCGTGCGTGTCTGTCCATGTCTCTATGTGTGCTAGTGCGTGTTTGTCTATGTCTCTATGTGTGCTCGTGCGTGTTTGTCTATGTCTCTATGTGTGCTCGTGCGTGTTTGTCTATGTCTCTATGTGTGCTCATGCGTGTTTGTCTATGTCTCTATGTGTGCTCGTGCGTGTTTGTCTATGTCTCTATGTGTGCTCGTGCGTGTTTGTCTATGTCTCTATGTGTGCTAGTGCGTGTTTGTCTATGTCTCTATGTGTGCTCGTGCGTGTTTGTCTATGTCTCTATGTGTGCTAGTGCGTGTTTGTCTATGTCTCTATGTGTGCTCGTGCGTGTTTGTCTATGTCTCTATGTGTGCTCATGCGTGTTTGTCTATGTCTCTATGTGTGCTCATGCGTGTTTGTCTATGTCTCTATGTGTGCTCATGCGTGTTTGTCTATGTCTCTATGTGTGCTCGTGCGTGTTTGTCTATGTCTCTATGTGTGCTCATGCGTGTTTGTCTATGTCTCTATGTGTGCTCATGCGTGTTTGTCTATGTCTCTATGTGTGCTCGTGCGTGTTTGTCTATGTCTCTATGTGTGCTCATGCGTGTTTGTCTATGTCTCTATGTGTGCTCATGCGTGCGTTTGTGTCTGTCTCTGTGTGCCCACGTGTGTGCATGTGTTTGTGTGTGTCTGTGACCTGTGCTTCTTATGGCATTTGCGTGCTTCTCTGTTTGAGTCAGCTGTCCCATGAACCCCTCCTCAGCCGATACCCCCAGAATACCTTCAGTGGAGTGTCAGATCCTGTACAGGCTCCTGGGGTGGGGTGGCTGTCACCAGTGATGTTCATTTTCCTTTCCATGTACCAGCAAGATGCTGTTGAATCGCAGGAAAAGAGGAAGTCGTCAGGGGGAGCCCGAGGGGTGCGGGGGTGCGGGGGGGGGGGGACAGGTTGGGCTCTGTGAGCGACAGCATCGCGAATGAGGAGTGTGGCGGAGTGCGGGTCGCCTGGCGCGTGGCATCGTGGGAAGACGATGGCGGTGATCGCCTGTGCGGCTGCGCTGTGCTTGTCACACTTCTAAAGGCTGCTGTCAGCTCGAGAAGATGGACCACTAATATTCATAGTTATGCTGCGACGCATTCAGGCAGCACTGCTGGTTAGATGAGTCACTTACCTCACATCCTTAATTCCCTAATGGAAATGATCACGCTAAATTTATGATGCTAAGTCTGGGAAACACACCGGCCCACTCTCCTGATCACCACGGCAATGGTGGCTGGATCCCAGCATGCACCTCTCCTCTTTACAGCATTTGTTTGTCCACACCTTAATGGAGTTATGGAATGAGATATTGGTCTTTTTTTCTCTGACCGATCCGGCCTCGAGTACAACTTCGGACTCTGACGTCGAATCAATCATGGCCGAGATAGTTTCATTCCGACCCGGGCAGACCCGGAGGCAGACATTTCAATCAAATGCAGAGTCATCAATCTTGATGTAGCGGCCAGCACAAGTTGTTCAATGACAGGCTTTTCGTGATTTAGAGCTGAAAGAGATCTGTAGAAAACCCTGTGAAAGAGTTCTACTGAGAAGATTTAGATTTTGGGTAATTCTTCCCTGGTGTAAATCACAAGGAGCAGAGAGGCAGGCACACTTTAATTTACAGACTGCTTTGTGTGTACGTGGAATAACAAGCCATTTTCACTCTCGTATGCAAATAGCTACATGAATGCCTGACTAAATCATTATCTAATATCAGACACGGGATTAGCTCTTCATCAGAAACAGCGGCGGCCCCATTGTGTGCGTATTAAAATGGTATGTCTGTGGCGGAACACGTCAGCGCCTGTGAATATCAACAAGGCCTCCATCGCAGCTTAATCCCCGCGAGGAAAATCAGGCTGGAGCCGAGGGATTAGCGCAGTGACTGATATGCCGCTTAGACAACGGCTTTGTTATCCGCACGCGCCGGGGTCAGTGTGCACCCGCCTCCGCTGGACCCCCCAGGGTCTCAACCGCACTACCCCTAGCCGTGTGTTTCCTGCATTTGCAAATTGGGGTGTGGATTTTGGAGGGAGGGGGCTGTCAATCTGTCCCAATGTCTGAAAGTCCCTCATGAACGGCTCCGTCTGGCAGGTGCGTCAGGAGGCCCCACAATCTTCCGACACATGATCACACACCCAATGGGAGAAGCTGGCACAGTAACCTTCTCGTCCCATTTTTATTACTATAAATCCCGGCCTCTTGTTGTTTTACTGGGAAAGACTGGCGTTGTAACAGCTGACGGAGAACCCTGGAGACGTGGCACTGAAGATGCCGCAGATCCCTCAGACATCTTTGAGTTGAAGTGGCTTTGAGTCGCCGCTCAGTGGGAGCCGTGTTTCAAATCGGCGGTTCTGCAGCGCCAAGCTGCTCTGGGCCAATTATAATCACGCCAAAGTCACCTTGGATCCTTCAGATGTCCTGCTGCTTTCCTGCATGACCACCGTCCTTTGGAGACGTTTACACCCCTGCAGTGGTAGAGGGGGGGGGACAAAGTTCAAACTCCTCGCCCCCTTGGATGGCATCAGCTACTCCCCGCATATTGCCCTACATCTCCAGGTGGCTGCTCCCTCTTCTCCCCGTTGGAGGTGCACTCCAGAGCTGGCCGCCATCGTCCCTTTGAACCAGCCTCTCCCATTTCACCCAGGCCTCTGAGCTCCTCACGACGATCCATGTAATGACGGCCTTCCTCTGATTCTTAGGTCTTCACCTAGACCTTCAAATCAAACAGTTTGGACTTGAGCTTGTTTTATTTTTGAAGGTTGGATGGGCTGGAAATGACTTTAAATGAAAGGAAAATAACTCCAAGCAAACAGCGCTTTGCAAATTCCCCGGAATGCGGCGCTGCGTTTGTGATGCAGACGTCTGGGCCGGCCTGATAATACCCAACAATTTAATTTGCCAGGTTGCAAAGGAGCCTTGCTGGGTTTTGAATTGGATGCACTTGTAGGTGGCGCTTGAAATTCGGCAAATCGCAGTAAATGCGAATTCACCTCATGTGTGTAGTTATGAATGAGATAAAGAGGGGCGAGTATAAAAATGACTGACAGAATAAGCCAGGGAGGCTTCCAGCTTAACACACCCTCACAAACAGGCGTGCGCACACACTTTGAGCACACAGTCGCACATCACACATTATTAGTAGTTCTTTGTACACTGGAGGGGTGGGGCATGTCTCTATCTGGACACACGGGGGTGTCCACTGCAGATCACGGGCACCGCAATGCCCAGAAGCACCCACAGAGATACACCTGTGCAGTTGGCTGAATGTGCTACAGACCTTCAGCTGATTGACTCTTCGAGAGCAAGCAGCAATGCCAGGAGGCAGAGTGGCCTCTTGCTCCCATCCCCAAGGGGAAAATTCGCTCTACTGTCACAAGGGCACCTCCCTAAGTGGCCCTTCTTTCCAGGTGCAGTCTGTCACACAGAGCGGCACTTTTGCCCAATCGGAGCACTTCTTCTTCAAGGAGGTACACTGCCTTCCAATCAAAGATTAGAACCTTCAAGGGTCACTTCAGGAACCTATTCTTCATAAGCCCTGCTGCGCCTGCTTCAGGCTGGACTGAAGAGGCCTTTCCTCCTCACACCAAATTGTGGTGGTGGTGGTGGGGGGGGGAGGGGGTCATGGAGGAAGGAGCCTGTCATTCCTGTGCCTTTTGTCCTTCTTGTGTGACATGTGGCCGGTTTCCTGCTGGAGTGTCAGGCCCCCATTTAAACATCCTTTTTTTGGCATGCAGCATGTGCTGAATGCAGCCTTCGACGCCGAGCTCTCCTCATGGCACGGCATGCCAGATGTCAGTCTGCTACCGACCAGAGCGCCTTCTGTAACACTAACAGAAGTTCGTTTCCCTAGGCTATGCTCGCATTCTCATGGGCCAGGCTCTCTGACGCGGCACGAAAGTTGAAGCACCTTTCAGGAAAAGTGACTCAGAGACTCATAAACGGGCAGAATGTTGGATTCTGGTATCCGACACGTTCCCTGATTGTGCACTGCGCGTTCTGCATCTGCCAGCTAAAGTCAGGGCTACAGGAGAGGCGATGCCACCTAGAGGAACATGCTGGAACAATGCACTCAGTATCAACAGCTGAAATCCTCCCACAGCAGCCCTGAACATTACATCAGCCCTTCCTCTAAGGCAGTGTTTCCCAGCCCCGTCCTTGGGGACCCGCAGCTGGTCCATGTTTTTGCTCCTGGGAACTGGGAGGGAGCAAAAACATGGACTGTCTGTGGGTCCCTGACACTGGATTGTGAAACACTGCTCCAAGGGGTGGGGGAGGGATGACCGCTATCTGTCTCAAGCAAGGAACCATGAATGGAGTTAAATTAGCCTGACAGACATTTGCCAAGGGTGTGAGCCGTCAGAACCCCGTCTGCCCCCCTGGGGTGCATGAATATGCATGGAAGACCACACCCCCCCACTTTGTCCAGCATATGGACTGAGTGCCTACAGCCCCAGCGTGAGACCCGGTGTCACCAGAACGTCCTCTATTCCCTAAGTGACAGGGGACAATGACGTCTGAGGCGGAATGAGGAAGTCACCAGGGTCCTTTCCAGCGCCGGCTGTTCTGTGCCGATCGGCGCATGCCTGAGAGAATCGGCGTACACTGTTTACATCTGGCCATAATTGGACATGGGTGGCTTAAGTGCCGGAGTTGTCGCCTTGAAGATGACAGATGGCTGTGGTTCCGTTGGGCCAGAGCGTATTGACGGCTTGTTATCAATCACGAGTGCCTTGAAGGTGGTGGTGGTGGGGGGGGTGGAGGGGGGGTGCCACCTGGTTACCAGGACCAGTTTGATTAGCAAGCGGAGCTCTCAGATTCCTGCCATAGCCAGCCTGTTCCCGTAGCTGAAGTCCTCTTTCACCATCAAGAATACTGTACCTGCCAAACACAGGGGGAGATGTGAACCAGTCCTGTACATGTTCCTTCGTTCTGGACCAGACAGCGAGCCTCCAGTCCTGCTCTATCTGGGTGACACGGGCTGTCGCCGTCCCGTGTGTGTACACATATAACGATGTATGGAGCACCTCTGCTTCTATTTAAGGAGCAAACTCTGAATCCCCCAAATATAACTCACATTCTACATCTGGGTAGTACTTCTGACTTCTATACTGCAAGGCTGCAGCAATACATAATGATAATTTTATAAGGAGCGGTTCACCCAAATCTGTGCTCACATTGTGGACCCAGAACATCTGTCCAGAATCATAATGAATCTTGGCTTCTCAACACAATGCATGCAGAACGAGTGAAATATGACTTTTTGCGCAAACAGCTTTCAAAGCTCATTTTGCCATGAGACATTTTTTGTCTATATAATTTAGCCTCTTACATGCTGCTTCAAAGCTTCTGGTTCTCTCTGCAAGGTGAAAGTGCATCGCTAATAGCAGGCTTTCTGGGAACAGTAATGGGATGAGCAAAGCACCGAATCTGACATCCCTGAGTCATGACCTGTTAGTATTACAGGGGCCATTAGGTGCCGTCGCTAATTTGATCTTTACTTACAGATTGACTTGAAAAGGACAGTTCATTTTTTTCCCTTTGAGGACTGATGCCTAAACAGGGGTCAAGGGCAATTTCTGCAAGGCTTTAAATGACTCCAGAGATCCAGATTTCCCAGTCCACAGGGTTAACCAGTTACGTTCCTCTTCTTCTGACAAGTGATCTTACACATATCGTCTGACTTCATTTTATTTACCTGACAATGTAATAGGACATGCTATAATTTCCCGGAAGGCAAAACGGAAATTAACTTCTGTCTGAAACTATAAACTTGTCATTCAATACACAATGATTCACAAATAAACCAACTATCACTTTCTTGTTTAATACGGTGGACACTGAATGTACCCCTAAAATAAGGTAAACTTTGTTTTGTTAGGAGTTGTTTAAAATGTTTAATGACAGAACTGGATTATTATTACTGATTAAGTGATACTTAAATTCATAAATGACATGTGCGTGTGGCGTACTGAATTTACCCAGAATACCATGTGTCCAGTCACAGGAAGTATTAATGCCACATGCTAGTCTACATACCGTGCCATTGAGACTACTCAGTTCTGGGAATCTGTGATTCTGCTAGGGATTGGTTATGTGTGGTTTTGCCCCACAGTCATGTTTGGTTCGATCAGACCACTGGCAATACTATTAACCTCTTCCACATTTCAGCTGTGACCTCTGAAGTGCTAGGTCTGACCTCTGACATTTTACTGGAACCGAAAACTCAGAGCATCTGTGTCTGTCTCTGGTCTGACTCATGCCTGTGATGAATCTGTCTGCCTCTGTACATGCCAGCCCTGTAGGTCACAGTTCATGCCACCTCTGTCCTGGAGTTATCGATCCATGATGGAGGTCTTATTCAATTCCCGCATCAAGACGATCTATCTGAAAGACCTCAAAAGTCTTCCATCCGCTATCCAGCCTGTCACCTTGGCGACGTCCCGTGTCGCTGGCCTGCGGAGTGCGATCTGGGGCCCTACAGAAGCACGGCCAGCTTCACCTTTCATCTCCTCGCTTCATCCGACACTTCAGAAAAACGGCTTGTGGGAACAGAGTCGTTTACTGATACAGCGAAAAGTTCTGCGTTCTGATTGGCTGCCCGAGTGCAGCAATCGACTAATTAAAAACATGGTGCCTCTTAATCATTCCACTCGGGGATCATTTGTATTCGGTGGGTTCTGCGCTGCCCCTCCACGCCATCCTCAGGCTGATGGCTCTCTGATGGCACGCTGACGGCCTGCGATTTCGGCGAGGGGCCATTTCTTTAAGCAGAGCTGCTTTAATGTTCCTCCATATGCCCCCCACCCCGCTTGCTGGGTGACTGTGGGGACTTCCTTTGATAAATGGCTGATATCGCCGATTTTTAAATGCCTGCCTGTTCTCTGGTTGTTCTCACTTCCCACTCGGGGAAAAAGGGGTATATTATTATATTATTATACTATTCTAGCAGAGTTTCACCCTTTGTTTGAGTGGGGGGGGGGGGGGGGCAGGCATTCGATCAGACGCCATTTTCCGTAGCCAGTGAATCTCCCTGAACAGGGGCAAGGCGCCTGTCCCACATGCTGCGTCCTTCATCGTGTGACGTCCCAGCTCTGTTTGAGATGAGATAATGAGAAATACTCGGTTGACACCGCCGCCCCCCCCATGCGTGTCTGGGAAGGAGGCCTGCAGGCTTTTCCCCCCGCATGTGCGTGTGCTGCGATCCACGGCCACCTGCACGACACAAACCGCAAAGAACTGAAGGTCAAAATAACAAGAGGCTCAATCTGTCTCGCTAGACTTTCTGCATGATTACCCAGAACCCCCTGGCCCGCTCCACTGCCACTGATTTGCTCATAAAATGGGGGAGGGGGGGCTACTTTTTAATTTTTCTTCATGGTTTTTGTCCACAGGGCCTGCTGATGGAAACTGCTGGTAAAGTTCTCGATGCTGGTCAGGGGGGAACTCAAATACCCCCCCCCCCGCACCTCAGCCTCATGAGATATGATTTGCTCATGTTTCCT
Organism: Paramormyrops kingsleyae; assembly: GCF_048594095.1. Taxonomy (NCBI): domain Eukaryota; kingdom Metazoa; phylum Chordata; class Actinopteri; order Osteoglossiformes; family Mormyridae; genus Paramormyrops; species Paramormyrops kingsleyae. The sequence goes on from NC_132797.1 coordinate 10,552,543, forward strand.
GGGTGACAGTTATCCTCTCATAAACTATCCGTCTCGTTTAGAGGTGCAGTGTTCCCCTGCAGACCCTCGACAGTGAGATGGTGCCTGCGTGAAACGTCCTCGCCGCTGAGCAGAACCCAGAGAAGCCCTCGATAAACACTTACAGGCATAAACATGCACTCTGCTGGCTTTTACCTGCTAGGGTGCTCCCTGGCTAAAAGACAAACATCGAGTACGGCTGGGTTGGGGGTAACGGGTTGCCCCCCCCCCCCCCCCAGATGTTTTTGAGTGAGGAATACCCTAGGGAATGGGGGTTTGGCTGAAGGTTGAGCTCGGAGAATGTGCGAGCCATAGGGCTGCGGTGAATGAGGTACACGGTCATTCCCAGCTGATTGTATCTGCCCCCCCCCCCCCGTCCCCGTGTGATGAGCCACTGCCCTTGAAAGTGGCAGAAGGGCAGCACTGTCTATAGGTGCAGAAAACTAAACCGTTAAGGTCTTTCTGGTCATGTGATTCAGTGAGGGGGGGAACCCCCCCCCCCAGGAGACAAAACAGCAATTACTGTCAGTTAGGAGGAATGTGGGCACACTTCTCTGTGACCTTCGACCCTGAACACACATCCGTCTCCGAGAAAGAGCACTGGGGGTCCCGTTGGAGCCAAACAGCAGCATTTTGTCTTTGTTAGGATGCTCATTTTGTCTTCCAGGATGCTCATCATGCCACCTGCCAGCTCACCAGTCAGGAGAGACCGCAGGTCATTTCATTGGTCCCCATGCTGACAGCCCCCTGTGATTGGCCGTGGAAGCAACAAAGGTACAGAAAGCTTGGTAGCCATTGGTTGTCACTATAGCTGATACAACTCCCTTTGGAGAAATGACTTTGGAAGGGAACAAAAGTAAATCTGGATTTAGAAATCTGGATTTGTTCAGGGTCACAACCCTTATCACACAGAAACAGCTGCCAGCACATAAAAATGTTCCTACGTGAAGGAGATTGCAGCCTGCATAAGGCAGGAACCTGAATATTGGCATTTTATGAGTGTGAACACCTGGGAACGAGACTGGGGGCCACGTGCAGACCACGGGGAACCTTCTAGGTGCCTGGACAGGAGCAGCGGTCCACTGATGATGGCACCGGAACCGAGTTGGGGCAGCTGGCCACAAATCATCAGCCGTCCCACATAGGTTTCCCAAACTGGGACCAGCTCTATCTGGTTATGGGAACATGAGTGCTGATTACAACTTCTGAGATTCGAGAGGCCATAGCGCACCATGGAGGGTCTGGATGGGTGTAGCAATTACCCAGCAGCCTTTGCAGTGGGGGGGGCTTTTTATTGTCCTGTTTTCCTAGTGGGTCCCTCTGTCTCTCTTTCAGATATCGGTATGTTCCAGCTTGAATACGGGGGATAATAAAACCTGATATAAATTATTTGTGGGTTTTGGTCCCGCATCGCTGGAAAATACAGCGCCATCCGCTGGCCAGGAGCATAAAACGCAGTCATATTACAGTTTTTCTCATTTGCTAAGACACGCTCAGTGAAACTGGGATTCACTTGATCTTCATCATCACATTCTTAGCACAGGAGAAGTCTTCTCTTTCAAATGCCTTAACACTTTTTCATTTGTTTCACACATTTTTCACACCCTTTGTCAAAACAGTCACCACAGATCTCATTGAAAGATCCCAAACTCCATTGGATTCACTGTGTTGAACAAAAGGAAAACATCTATTAACAGCTGATAGAAAGTACTTGCATAATTATGAATATCCAATGTACCTGTGTGAAACTTGTTTGCACAACTCTTCAATCAGCAATCAGTCTGTACACCTATAAATCAAGGTGTATATCAAGGTTTTTCACTGGGTGCAAGAGAGGATATTGAATGTGATGTGGATGAAGCCAGGTGGCCCCATCGTCAAGGCAGAAGAGACTGAGTATCAATAGTGGCTATTTCTTTTTATTTATACTTTATTGTAATAGATTTTATTTTTATTTTCTTAGCATCTGATAGATGTTATTTTGGTTTACATGTATTTTCTGTAATATTTACAGTATTTCAGGTTTTGGCCACAGTTTGAAAAAAAAAGAATGTCATGGAATCAATAAAATTTGCATCAAAGCATTTCTGATTCTGGATCCAGTTCTTTGCAAGAAGTCAAATTTGACACAGCCTATGTAGAAAGATAACAGTTGGCACTGGTAATGACAGCTATGTAATAGGCTACAATGACAAGCAATGGTGCACTGATTCGCACTGAGCACTGCATTATGAATTTTGTTGTCCATTGTGTAATGATTGATTGGAAGAGCTCATACACTTATTTGCAAGTTGTGTTGTTTGAAGGCAAAATTTGCTTTTGTTTCATATTGTAAATGTTTTGGCACGGTTAGAGCCTTTTGCAAACAAAACGTGCCACTTTGACCATGAGTGCCACTGTTTAGACCTGTGCGTTAACTGATTTGAAAATGTGGAGTTTGAGTTGATTGCAGCATCAAAGCAATGGAGAAAAACTGTAATCACACATTGCAGGTGTTTCTTCTGTAGCTTTGCCCTGCACTGCCATCACGCTGGGATGTGTCTCCCTTGTCCCCTTCCAAGAAGAGTGTGATGACATGGGTCAGGTTTCCTGCAAAACACTCCTGGGGGCTGGTGAAGGGGTTTTATTCTGTCAGTGGGAGGTAAGGCTGTGGTCACCTGACATATCGATTGGTATTGGCTAAACTATTTATCGATGGATAGATATGAACACAGTGTGGCCTTTTTATCCTTCCTATCTCCTTGCGGTTTTTCGGTCAAGATCATCCCTCCATTCTCCCGCAGGCCTGTTATCTCTGAGGGTCGTCCTGCCCATAGTAGCAGTGCTAATTTAATTAATCTCCAGATAAGCTCTGTCTTTCTATCCAGGCCTCACAAAGGGCCCAATGGGCTTTGGAAATCATATATAAAGAACTACAGCTTCACTCGGCAGGCCACTGGAGTATTTAACCATGAGATAGCTTCACTCGTCAAGCCTGTGGAGTATTTAACCACAACACAGCTTCAATTGTTACACCTGTGGAGTATTAAACCAAAATGCAGCTTCACTCGTCAAGCCTGTGGAGTATTTAACCACAACACAGCTTCAATTGTTACACCTGTGGAGTATTAAACCAAAATGCAGCTTCACTCGTCAAGCCTGTGGAGTATTTAACCACAACAACACAGCTTCAATTGTTACACATGTGGAGTATTTAACCATAACACAATTTCACTCGTTACACTTGTGAAGTATTAAACCCCAACACAGCTTCACTCATCAAGCCTGTGGAGCATTTAACCTTTGCTCGTTAAACATTTAGCCATGGGCTACCCTTCTCGCTGAAGTAGGATTTAGAACTGAATGTGTCTTGGGTTAAAAAAATGTGCAAAAAACAGTGACTGCTTGTTAGTTAATCTTACTGATTCCATTTTGTTTAATTTTATGGTATCGTGTCAACAAACCACTGTATTACAATTACAGCAACAACAGCATGAGCCATGATGACAGATGTAAACTTACCCCGTCTAACAATGGAAGCCATTGAGCCACTTCCACCTGAAAGTGAAGACTATACCGTGGACAGCATGTCTGACACAAGCCCAGGTTTCACCCAAACATCCTGGGGACACTGTCTCCCCACCCAGGTTGGTGCAACGGCTCATTTTCCTTTTATCGACACAATAATTTCCTCTTTATGCTAATTTTCTGGTCTGGCTGCCGACTCAGACGTGTCCTGCTGGTAAACATTGAAACATGCTCCGGGCTAGACTGCCCCCCTCCACACCCCCCTCCACCCCCGCCCCCACTGTGAGCTGGCTGCCCTCACAGACGGGGTCGGTGTTCTCATCTGCTTTAGATGCCCCGCTGGCGATTTCACACGCATGTTCGCCCCAGACCCAAATGACGTACTAATGTTGCCCTGATTGACACCTGGAGACCAATGGGAATCCGCCGTCCTCTTTCCGGTCGTTTATAGGGATTCAGCACCAGTATATCAGGGTACCATGTTTGGGACATTTGGCGTCACAGCTGCTTGCGATTTACTCAGGTGTGTTTCATTGCTTCTACCATTTGAAGTTTGTAGTTGTCATTGTTCAACATGAGAAGAAGAGCTGTGCCAATGAAAGTCAAAGAAGCTATTATGAAACTGAAAAACAAGGAAAAAACCATTAGAGACATCAGTCAAACCTTGGTATTAAAGTATTAAATCAACTGTCTGCTATATCATTAAGAAGAAAGAATTCACTGCTAAGCTCAATAATCTCAAAGGAGCTGGTAGGCCCAGGAGGACCTCCACTGCTGATGGCAGAAGAATCCTCACTACGGTAAATAAAAATCCAAAACGTCTGTCCAAGAGATCAGAAACAGTCTTCAGAAAGCAGGTTTGCCTTTGTCAGAGACAGCTGTCCGCAGAAGACTCCATAAACAGAAATACAGAGGCTAGACTGCAAGATACAAACCAATAGTTAGACACAAAAGCAGGATGGCTAGATTAGAGTATGCAAAACAGTACTTAAAAGAGCCTGTAGAATTCTGGAAAAAGGTCTTATGGACAAGAGACCAAGATAAACCTGTATTACAGTGATGGTTTGAGGAAAGTGTGGAGGCGAAAAGGAGCTGTCCAAGATCCAGAGCATACCAGCTCATCTGTTAAACGTGGTGGTGGGGGGGTAATGCACATGTATGGCTGCCACAGGTATTGGCACACTTGTCTTCGTTGATGATGTAACTGCTGACGGTAGTTCTGAGGTGTATAGAAACATCATATCTGCTCAAGTTCCAGTAAATGCCTCCAAACTCACTGGACGCCGCTTCATCCTGCAACAAGATAATGATCCCCAACATACTTGCTTCCACGGCCAATCACAGGGGGCTGTCAGCTGTTCCAAAAAACACGAGTGTCTCAAAGCTAAACATCCACATCTGAATTGTTTGATTTGAAATTTTAAACTTCGGAGCAGGGGGGTAAATCAATGAAAATTGTGTCTTTGTCCCAAACATTATGGAGGGCACTGCATGTGCAATTCAACTGCAGTGCACGTACATGAGCATGCATGTTAGTTATGCTGGCACGCAAGTGCATGAAAATCACACGCTAAGCCACCTGGAGTCTGGCATAACACGGCATAAGAAGCTATGTAAATTAGCGTGTTACTACTGACTCATGACGAGCAAGAAATGACACAGGTGAATGGGGCACATGCGTGCTGCTCGTTACCCAGGACTGACTACAGCCACACACACACACGCACATGTACACGACATGTCTGTATTCATATCTTTGTGGGGACCATTCATTTCTATGGGCAATAACCTAATCCCAGTAATGACACCCTTAACCCCTACCCAGCCCTAACCTTAACCATAAGTAACCAAACAAAATACAAGACTTTTGTTAGGACTGAAAAAAATTTCCCCATAAGGTCAAAATAATGCATTTTTATCACATTGTTAGAGACATTTGGTCCCCATAATGCAATGTATACATGGCCACACACACACACACACACACACGCACACGTATGAAGACGGTCAGTAAAAGATGTTCTGCTGACGTTGTCATGGAGGCCTTTAGATTTCTGAGGCACATCATTGCTGTGGCTAAACGTGACTTTGGGTGGGTGAGTGTTTTACTAACGAGCCGCTGTTAATCCCCAATGCGTGGCACTACCGTACAACTCCAGCCCTGAAATTTTAATCATTTACACTCTTTATTTAAATTGCATGTTCCTCCACCTCTCCAAATCAGCTCGGGAGGGAAGAAGTCAAATTTGGCATTGCTGGGTAATCAGAGAAAGATGTCAGCACCCCCCCCATCCCTCCCACCCCCACACAGCACACAGTGACCACAGAGACCTGCGTCTCATCCTCGCACCCATAATCAGAAAGTGCCACTCAACAGAAACCCTGCTATCTGCCATGGTGGAGACGTGGGTTAGAGTGTCGCTGGGCAACTAAGCTAACCAAATTACTCAGCAGCTTAGTAGACCAGCAGGTTCAGAGCCAGGAGCAGCATTCTGAGAGCAGCGTCCTGGGAGTGGAATTCCGAGAGCGCCATTCTGGGAGCAGCGACCTGGGAGTGGAATTCCGAGAGCGGCATTCTGGGAGCAGCGACCTGGGAGTGGCATTCCAAGAGCGGCATTCTGGGAGCAGCGTCCTGGGAGTGGCATTCCGAGAGCGACATTCTGGGAGCAGCGTCCTGGGAATGGAATTCCAAAAGCGGCATTCTGTGAGCAGCGACCTGGGAGTGGCATTCCGAGAGCTGCATTCTGGGAGCAGCATCCTGGGAGTGGCATTCCGAGAGCGGCATTCTGGGAGCAGCGTCCTGGGAGTGGAATTCCGAGAGCGGCATTCTGGGAGCAGCGTCCTGGGAGTGGAATTCCAAAAGCGGCATTCTGTGAGCAGCGACCTGGGAGTGGCATTCCGAGAGCTGCATTCTGGGAGCAGCATCCTGGGAGTGGCATTCCGAGAGCGGCATTCTGGGAGCAGCGTCCTGGGAGTGGAATTCCGAGAGCGGCATTCTGGGAGCAGCGACCTGGGAGTGGCATTCCGAGAGTGGCATTCTGGGAGCATCGTCCTGGGAGTGGCATTCTGAAAATGGTGTTCTGGGAGCAAGATTCCAGGAGAGGCATTCTGAGAGTGGTATTCTGAGAGAAGCATTATGGGAGCGGCGTTCCGGGAACGGCATTCCAGTTGCAGCGCTGGCCTCCCACCACTCGTGAGGTCAATCCTGGCACATGACTGAGAATGAATCGTCGTGTGCATGAACCGGGATGTTCAGCCAGGAGGCAAAGCAGATTTGGAAGTGAGGCACTCCAGGTTACCGCATTGTACCGCATGATCCTGTGGGTCCGCTATGTTTATACTCAGGCTGGGTGGATTTTTCTCTGTTAAACACCCATAATCCATAACGTATTGGGAAGGCATTAAGAAGAACTAGATGCTGTTTGGGTTCCCCAGGGTTCCCCAATCATGACAGCTGTATCTGACAGAAGAATCACCTCATACCAGCTTTTGGCTGAGTGCTTGTATAATCACTGACGTGTATAATTATTGACACGTGTAATTACTAACATGTGAAATTACTGACATCTCTGTCTGGATTGAAGATAATGTTTGGTTTTCTTTTTAGCTGTTAATGTTCTTCTGTATGTGCACCCTGGTTGCCATGGAAAGCCAATGAAACTGTCCAATCATAACACAAAAACTGCTCCCATTGACGTGTCTCAGCGGGAGCTGGGTGTTTTTTCATAGCGCAGGTCTCTGCCTGTGTTGTTGTTTTCCCCAGCATCCCCTAATCCCCGAAAATGAAACCGTTCCTCCACTGCTAGTCGTCTAAATCCACTTCTAATCAGACTCCCACTCCTAAAGCTTGAGAATAAGAATGAGAAGGTACGAAGGATGTTCCTAGCAAGAAGTGATGGAGGAAGGGTGCACTCTTCAAAAAGGTGATGATGATGATGATGACGGATTTCATTTTATGATTATCTCGTTCTTACTTTCATCACACAAGTAAAACTCCATCTACATCCACAGCCCCCCTCCCGAAAAGACCTGCCTGAATCTGAGGCTTTTGTGTCCCACAGCTCCAGATCCACAGAGAAAGGATTATCGATCTTCTCACTTCTTTTGTTCGCTGGTATTGATCGGATGACGGGGGATAAGTGGAGGTTCGAATCCAGCTGCTGGACATGTGGATGGGGACTGAGGCAAAGAGCCTGTGCCCTTTGAAGAAAGTGACTTCTTAGGTATTTGGGAGAACACAGCAGCACCCAAACAATGAGACCAGTCTTCATTTGCTCTATTATCTTCTGTCACCTGCCTTGCAGTCACCCTTCCGACAGTCATCCTTCGCCCGCTCCGCAATCACCTGTCGCCTGCCCTGCGGTCGCGCTTCGCCTTCACCCTTCAATGCCCCGGCTCGCCCTTCTTCTACCCGTGGTCGTCCTTCACCTGCCCTGCAGTCATCAATCGGCTACCTCACGGTCGCCCTTCGCCTGCCTTCCAGTCATCCCTCGCCAACCCCGTGGTCGTCCTTCGCCTGCCCTGCAGTCATCAATCGGCTACCTCACGGTCGCCCTTCGCCTGCCTTCCAGTCATCCCTCGCCAACCCCGTGGTCGTCCTTCGCCTGCCCTGCAGTCATCCTCACCCCAAGCTGCTTCTGGTCACCACAGCAGTGTCCACACCGTACTTAACTCATACTTCCCCAATGTTGCTTCCCTTAGGGAAAAGCATGTTATGTAAAGCAGGCCGTGCATGTGACCGTCTGCTCACTTCAATAGGCTGTGAAATCAGTAAAATAACTACAAGTGATTAGAACTTGACATCCAATAAATCCACTCACACTCCACAGTACTGTCAAGCTAGCTGCTGGTTCAGACCCATCTCGCATCCCAGGCCTCTGCATCTCCTTCATGGCAAGACTCCTGCATGTGCTTCTCTGGATCAGCTAGAACATTCGTACAAGGCTTGGCCCCCCCCACTAACTCTCTACTCTCCCTGTATAGCTCCACTGGCTCCCATTTAGATCCTTGCAAGGGTTTCAATACTTCAGCACTGGAAAAGCCCAGGTGCCACCAAGGTCACCTTCAACACCATGAATGTCACCACATTACTCATGAGAAAGTGCCCAAAGCTTTGCAGCTCTGAAATTCACCTTGTTTTCAGGATGACAGAATCCTTCTAATTCTCCAAAATTGCGTTCATATTTTTTGAGGATTTCCAACTCTTCCGATGCATGTGTATGCTGTTCACCTTTTACAGCTGTCGTCGGGGTACTCAGATTCACTGTTTCTATTTGAGATTGTTATTTTAAGTATCCTAACTGCCTGAATTTTCTCTGTCTCTGACAGTTCTGTGTATAGCGCAAAGAGCTTATTAAGTCTGTCATACTATAAAGAGGTACATTACATCGCTTACACAGTGCCGACGTGCTACAGGGCTCTGTTTTTTATCACTGCATATGAAACAAACACAGCTCAGTGCTTATTACATTTTGTGATTACGTGCTCGTGTTGATAACCTTTCTCCACTCTTTGATCTGCATTCTACACTTTGGGCAAAAACATCTGGTAGATGTAATTTCTATGGGGAGGAAAACAATCGCAGCCGTTATTTCTGTAAACAGATGGAATGTGAAATTGGAATGTGAATAAGGTGTTGTCTTTGTTTGTCTGGCTTCTCTTTCTCTGAGGTTTACATGGGGTGGGGTGGGGGGTGTTCATCCAAGCTTGCGATCAGGAGAACATAGGCTTATGGTATGTTTTTTACATCTGGTTTGGGGGACTTTGTTGATTGTGAAGGACAGTGAAGGTTAGCTGGGAGCTCAAAGCAACTGGAGAGGTGAAGATCAGCCGCAGGATAAATTTGGGAAACATTTGGAGACCCGCTGGTGCACAGGCCTGCTCAGCATTGTGGATATTAACCAGTGTCCAAGTAACGTTATCTTCCTGCAGGACATGCTTAAATAGCACATACTGCAGACCACTGGAGCTTACCTCTGCTGGCAAGTCCTTCATATTGCTGGCATAATCCAGGCCGGGCTAATTACTATTATACTGGGTGATTTTATCATGTTGGTTTGTCATGTTGGATCAGTTGAGGTTAAAGGCAGCTGAGTGTTCACAGTGCACTCAGGGACAGTGCAGTTAAGGTTCACCCATATGTGTGTGTAGATTATGTATGTATTAGATTGTGGGGACATTTGGTCCACACGATGTAATAAAGATCTGTTCTTTTGACGTTGTGGGGACCATTTTTTCGGTAAGGGCTGGGTAGGGTTATTATAGTCATCAAATTTATATTTGTTTATTTTAAAATTTAATGTAGTTTTCCAATTTGGTTTTCAGGTTTAGTTGAGTTTCAGGTTTTTTTTTTAACAGTGAACAAATGGTTTTAGTGTTATTTTTATTTTATGAACATTTCAAAGTTTTAGTTTAGTTTTTATTTCGTGATTCAGAGTATTAATTTTAGTTTTCAGTACCATGTTTTGACACCACAACTGGAAGTGACTTGTATGCTTCCACATTGCCCATGAAACGGGTTAGGAGAGCGGTATCAACCCCTCACCTCGTTCATGTTGCACCATCATATTTATTGATGCCCCCATTCCCCAATTACAATATGCCAACACTTGATGGGATTTGGCACTTTTGGAAAAAGTAAAGACTGCCTGGGTGCCCCCCCCCCCCCCTCGTGCAGTGGTTAGAGATTTCTAGTAATTTCTAGATAATTATTTCTAGAAATATTGAAGTAAAGCAACAAGATAATTATTATACAAAGTGTTAAGAGAATGCTGAAAGTTTAATACCCCAATTTCAAAAACACTCAAAATGCCAAAATCAATAACATTTCACTCAACACTGAATGTGTGAAAGATTCTAACAGTAATCTGCAATGCCACCAGCCCTGTTTTAACCTGGACAATGGGTATTGGAATATGATGAAATAAGTATATTTAATAATCATAAATCCAATTGCAAACTATTAAACAAAGCTGGGTGACTGGTTTCCATCTAGCAATAGTCTCATATTTTAACAAAAGATTAGCCGAGAGGAGTGCATTTTCATTTATATAATCACTGCACAGCACATATATGTGTCTGTGAGACAGAATGAAGAAACTGTGCAACGGCACTAACTAAATAAAACTTAATCTCTCCTCTCTAGATTGTGTTTTTTTTAACAATTATTTTGGAATCTTCAAGAATCCCTTACCTTTGTCACGAGACAACAGTACCTTGACCAGAGGAGAAATGCATCGCGGTCTTCGCTTGTGGGCAGGGCGGTGTGACACAATGGCAACCCACAACCACAGTGCATATCGTGGGGCTAAACACGAAAACCAAGATGATTTTACGTCCATTTAAATTTCGTGTTCCTTTGTTCACTGTAGTTTTTATTTCTGTTTTATTTCTATTTTTATTTTTGTGTTTTGAAGACTGATGTGGGGTTAAGGCTGGGTAGGGGGTAAGGCTGGGTAGGGGGTAAGGCTGGGTAGGGTTAAGGCTGGGTAGGGGGTAAGGTTGGGTAGGGGGTAAGGCTGGGTAGGGGGTAAGGCTGGGTAGCGGGTAAGGCTGGGTAGGGTTAAGGCTGGGTAGGGTTAAGGCTGGGTAGGGGGTAAGGTTGGGTAGGGGGTAAGGCTGGGTAGGGGGTAAGGTTGGGTAGGGGGTAAGGCTGGGTAGGGTTAAGGCTGGGTAGAGGGTAAGGCTGGGTAGGGGGTAAGGCTGGGTAGGGGGTAAGGCTGGGTAGGGTTAAGGCTGGGTAGGGGGTAAGGTTGGGTAGGGGGTAAGGCTGGGTAGGGGTAAGGCTGGGTAGGGTTAAGGCTGGGTAGGGTTAAGGCTGGGTAGGGGGTAAGGCTGGGTAGGGGTAAGGTTGTCATTGCTGGGATTTGAGTTTTGCCCATCGAAAAAATGTACAGTCACCACAAAGATATGATTGCAAATGTATGTGTGTGTGTGTGTGTGTGTGTGTGTCTGGGTTATGTTTATATTTCATTGTGGGGACCTAATGTCCCCCACTATGTAATAAAAATCAGTTTTTTGACGTTGTGGTGACCATTTTTCAAGTCCCCACAAAGATCTGTGAACACAATCAAAAAACTAAAAATGCCAAAAGACCTGTATTTAGTTTGGTAACTTACTGTATGGCTAAGGTTAGGGCTGGGTAGGGGCTAAGGTCGTCATGTTGGGATTAGAGTTTTCCCCATAGAAATTAATGGAAAGTCCCCACAAAGATATAATTACAAACCTGTGTGTCTGTGCGTGTGTGTCCTTGTCTGTGTTTCTGTTTGTGTGTGTGTGTGTGTGTGTGTGTGTGTGTGTGTGCTTGGCATTAAGGGCAGCGTCTGGCTGTCCATCCTGCTCTGAGGTGGGTGCAGCAGACAGATACAGGATGTGATCGCCTGCAACAAATTCCCGTAAATAAACAGACTAGTGAGTAATGAGCATACCTGTCACACACAGTGCATCGGCACAACGACCTCGCAGCTCCGAAAACGGGAAGCTGGGGGGGGAACTGGGAGCGCCGTTATCCGACCCAGCGCTCGGAGCACCATCAAAGAGAGTCCCTGTCGAATGAAGGCTGCTCATTCATTCACTGGCACAATTAAAGCTTTATGACAAAGCGCACTTTCAAACTCTTATTACACGCTGCCAGAAAAATGTTCCTGTGTCAGTCAGCTTGGGAAGGTGCTGCTTGTGTAGGTGAAGCTCGTCGGCAGTTTGGGGGGGTCGACCGTGGCCCGGGCCCGTTTGGGTCTGCTTGTCGATGTGCGAGTGCCTGTTTGAAGGGAATCGTTTGGCTGAATGAATTACAGTTTGATATCTCAGATGTTAAAGCCCCAGTAAGGTGGGGGTTGGGGGGGGAGGGGGGGCTTACTAAGAGTCAGGACGGGGATGAAAATGGAGAAGTGTGCCGTTTTGGGCCATGTGACTGTAAGTGGCTCTAAATTAACAGCGTCTCCCGGGAATGTGAGTCTGTCCAGAAATGCCGTCTAATGCAGACTCTCAGAGTTCTCCCACGGACCTCTCCGGGCACTCGCAGAAGTATGGCTACTCCGGGACACGGAAAATGATGGCATGGTGCACAAATATGCACCAGAGCCAGAAACAGCCGGAGCTCACCTTTGTATGCAGCAGACAGACCACACGATGGCCTGGTGTTATCCTCACAACACCCCTCTGTCATAGCGCCGTGTTGCTATAGTAACATCAATTTGTGGCAGGGTGTGCAGATTGCATTAAGATTACATTAGCGTGCCTCTATTGTGCGAGCGTGTTCCAAATTGTCTCCCGAAATGTAGGGAAAAGGAGGCATCTGGGGCCTTTGGGGTTATGTTATAGGCCCGGCATTAACACACGGCTGCAGTCAGATTGCAGTCAAATCGCATTAGAGCGTCATTAGCGCGACACGACTCGACTAGCGACGGGATCATGTGACTAGTGGCAACATTAACCAGGGCTCTGATTGGCTGATTGGATTATATGGTTGCATTACAAGAGCTGTGATTGGATTAGAAGAGAGGAGGAGGAGGATGTGTCTGCCTAGTAATGAAATGTCTACAGGGTCTGGCGTTAGCAGAGGGGCCCCAGAAAGCAGTGCTGCTAAGCTTTCAGGGGCTAATTAAGTTTGGGGCGTGTCCTGTGAGCTGTGTAATTGGGTGGGGGATGTGTGAGCATGTGTAGCTCTTGCACTGGGGACACTAGGGACACTGGGGGAGGGGGGGGGGGCAGTACGATCGGTCTCCCCCCCCTACAAAACAGCTCGAACAAGGCCCCTCCCGGACCAGGACCCTTCCCAAATCAGGGCCCCTCAAAAACCAGGGCCCATCTTGGACCAGGGCCCCTCCCAAACCAGAGTCCCTCCTAGACCAGGGCCACTCTCAGACTAGGGCCCCCACCAAACCAGTGCGTGTCCTGGACCTCTGTGCTTCAAGCATCCATATCTCAGGTCCACTGTGATTCCCTGCGTAAATGGAGCGAAGGTCCTTCCCTACTTCTCCTGGCTGAGCCGATTGCAGATGGATCGTGTCTCCTGCTGACTCTCAGCACTGTGAGCTGTGCGTGTGCTGACCCCTAGAGAGGTAGCGTGTGCGTATGTCAGCGTGTGAGTATGGTGAGTGCCTTTGTGTCAACATGCTACATGTTAATGTATGAAAGCAGACAGGAGACACACTTTTAATCTCACATACACGCACACACACATACAGGTTTGTGATTATATCTTTGTGGGGACTCTCCATTCATTTCAATGGGGAAAACTCTAATCCCAACATGAAGACCTTAACCCCTACCCAGCCCTAAGCTTAACCATCACCAGCCAAAATATGAGACTTTTGGCATTTTTAGTTTTGTGACTGCATTTACAGATCTTTGTGGGGACCTGAAAAATGGTAGCATAAACATAATCCACACGCACACACACACACACACACACACACAGAGGATGAGAGCTCAGTGGCAAATCTGCACTTTAGTTGCATCCTGATTGGGGGGTGCCGAGCCTCTATATAATGCGTCATCTTCATTATTATAATGGTTTTTGTTTATTTGTTTCCATGGCAACTTAAGCATAGAGCAACAATAGCAATTTGCCACAGTGGATTCACATTTGAAGACCCTGTCTCACCTTTTTTCCATACTGGTGCAGCAGGGGGTGCAGTGATGTAGAAGCTGGGCATTTTAAAATATTTATACCATAATCTTCACGTGGATGTTTTGAATATTTCAGTTTCAAAATATAGCTTTAGTATATGCCACAGGGGACTGGAGCAGTCAGGGGTGCGAGTGTGAGATGAGTGACTCTGGGTGATTCCCCTGCCGGCCTCCCCCCTGCTGGGGGACCCATTTGTCATTTGCTGCTGATTTAAGTGTTTTTCAGTGTAAATTTGCCTGTGTTGATGTCCTGAATCATGCGTGGGATTTATTAAATGAGACGGCTCAGGTTGTTAAACTTGGGGAGGGGTGGCGTGATAGTTTATTAGTTGCCAGTGCTCTGGTTATCCAATGCCCCTTTATAAAATGCCCCCCCCCCCCCCCCCCCCAACCTGATGCGGAGCAATACAAAGCCACCTTGGATTGTCACACAGTTGTAGCCACGCCGCTGTTTAACATAGCGCTGTGTCTCTCTGCCGGTGCCAGCTGTGTCCCATACTCACAATCCCGCATGATCAGCTGCCACTTTGCCCCCCCACCCCATCCTCTTCTTCCCTTCCCTAAGACTTCTCTCCCCATTCCTCTCTCCCCCACCCCCCCATTCAGTCTGCCCCCTTCCTCTTTCCCACCCCTGTTCAATCTGCCCCCTTCCTTTACCCCATTAATCTGCTCCCCTTCCTCCCCCCCCATTTAGTCTGTCCCCCTTCCTCTCCCCCATTAATCTGCCCCCCCTTCCTCTTTCCCCCACCCCCCCATTCAGACTGCTCCCCTTCCTCCCCCCCATTCAGTGTGCCCCCTTCCTCCCCCCCATTTAGTCTGCCCCCCTTCCTCTCCCCCATTCAATCTACCCCCTTCCTTTACCCCATTAATCTGCTCCCCTTCCTCTTCCCCCACCCCCCCATTCAGACTGCTCCCCTTCCTCCCCCCCATTCAGTGTGCCCCCTTCCTCCCCCCATTCAGTGTGCCCCCTTCCTCTCCCCCCTTTCAGTCTGTCCCCCCTTCCCCTTCCGCCATTCCCACACATTAAGTCTGATCTCCCCCCCACATCCAAATGAAGTGCCTTGCGTCGATGTGACTTGCAGCCGCTGCTGTCATACCTGCCCCCCCCCCTCCCCCGCCAAGGTGATTTATGAGCCTCTCGGCCGCAGACTCCCAGCAGAAACGGCGCGATAGGGGCCCTATGAAAGAGCCTGTCTTCTGCGCTCTGTCTGACGCTCGGGAGGGTATTAATAGAGCGTTGTGTGCGTGGCGAGGGCCCTCCGAAGCCAACGGCTGCGTGACAGCGCATCTCTGAGATTTATGAGTGCCCCCCCCCTCCCCATTTGCCACATCAGTCTCGACAGTGTGGGCTCCTGCACGTCTCTGCAGGCGTGTTTTACGAAGAGCCCTCCAGGGGGCAGCGTTTGGTGTGAGGCTCACTTTGACTGACAGTGGCTCAGCTTGACATGAAAATGCAGTAGTGTGTGTGTGTGTGTGTCATGGGGGGAGGGGGGTGTTTAGCCATGTCTGCCGTCATGCAGCACACAGGTCGATATGGTGACCCAAACCGGCTGAAGGCAGGGCATGCTGGTACTGCCATCACTCCAGCTGCTTTGTGCTGTGCTTATTTAGTGCCACTGGTCAGTCTGTGTCGCATCTGATTTTGCTCTCATTACTCACTGGGTGTGCTGCACTTTTTTGGCTGAGATGGTTGAGATGTTACCCCTTTGGGGTGCCTAGGTGACTGTTTTGACTTCGCAGTGAGATCATATGCAGTGATCCTGAAACCCTATCACAGCAAGGCCCTGCTACTGTAACTCACTAGCGCCGCCCTGGTGTCTGGTATTGAACTGCCTAATTGCATTGCATTCTATAAGCATGCAGTACACCTGTGTTGTGTATTTGCCCAGCAGCGCAAGTGAATAAGTGTGAGAGGAGGAGAATGTAAATGGTGAAGCAGAAAGAGGAGAGGAAGCCTCAGACAGGAGCCCCCCCCCCCCCCCCCGATGTGCCGCTGGGAGTCTTTGGGCTGGAGCCTCAGCTCTCTACCCCCCAGCCCCTCCTTCCCCACACCTAGAGTTCTCTCCTGTCCCTCTGCTGCTGGTGCGTGGAGCCATTTTTAGAAATGACAAAACAATCCATTTGGGAATGGGGTTATGGAAGGTGTAAAAATATCACCGCCCCTCCCTCCCCCAGCAAATGTGAAAGAAACCCTCAGCACCTCCAGCATCAAAACATCCCTAAGCCTGGACACGTGTGTGTGTGTGTGTGTGTGTGTGTGTGTGTGATTGTGTGTGAGGGGGTTATATATATATATATACAAATGTCCCCACAATGTGATAAAAACCTATTTTTTGGATGTTATGGAGACTTTTAAAAAAAAAATTGTTTAATTGTTTAGTTACTTATGGTTAAGGTTAGAGCTGGGTAGGGATTGTAGTCGTCATGCTGGGATTAGGGTTTTGTCCATATAAATGAATGGACGGTCCCCACAAAGATATGAATAGAAATGTGTGTGTGTGTGTGTGTGTGTGTGTGTGTATCTGCGATGGGGGGAGAAGGTAAGGGGGTAGAGGAGGGGGTCTGGGTCAGGGTCTTGGGCTGCATTTCCAAATGAACATTGTTAGGAATGTACAGGACATCCCAGTGAAATGCAGGAGCAGAAATCAGGCAGGGATGGGGGGAGTGAGACAAACCTGCTGGGGGGGTTGTGCTATCCTCAGTGCCCCCCCTCCCCACACGCACACAAACACACACGCACACGCACACACCAGACAGGTCGCACCACACACATGCACACACATCCACATACACACACAAACCCAACATTTACATCCAAATAGGTTTTTTATTAGATTTCCCCCCATCTGCATGCGTTCCGTTGCGTAAGGTACAGTAACCCTCCGCTCCCCTGAGCTTCGCTCTCCAGGGCATGAGGATGAAATCTGAGCCTTCATTTCCCACCGTAGGCGAGATGCTGCCGCCAAATGATGCATCATGTAAATGAGGGTGTGATTTTTTTCATTGTTTTTATGAAAGCCTACCTGAAATTCGTTTATCTGTATCTGGGCATTCTGTGCGTGTGTCTGTATGAGTGTGTTTGGCTTTGTGTGTGTGTGTGTATGTGTGTGCCAATCCCCACAAGACAAAACTTCATTTTATAAAGATGTGTGAATGCAATTTCAAAATTAATGCCAAAAATCTTGTATTTTGTTTGGTTACTTATGGTTCAGTTTGTGTTTGTGTGTGTGTGTGTATATCTGTGTCAGTCTGTTTGCGTATGTGTCTGTGTGTCTCTGTCTGTCTGTCTGTGTGTCTGTCTGTGTGTCTGTCTGTGTGTCTCTGTCTGTCTGTCTGTCTGTCTGTCTGTCTGTGTGTCTGTCTGTCTGTCTGTCTGTCTGTCTGTGTGTCTCTCTCTGTCTGTCTGTCTGTCTGTCTGTGTCCTCCTGTACCAAGCTGTCTCTGGCCCATGCTGCTGCATGTTATCACTGCACACAGATAAAGGCCTCAGTCCCTTTATCATCCTCATTACAATCCAGGCACCTCAATGGGAACGGTGAAGTGTGGAGCATCCAGCGGGATGCAGGTCACTGGCAGGGTGACGGCGACCTCCGAGGTCCCGCTGGGGGCACCGCCGTGCGTTTCAGACACACGTTTAACCGGAATTTACGAGCAAAATCCCCAGCAGTGAAATCATGACAAAGTATGACCCCTATGCTTACCTGCCTACCACGAAACATCTCTGTGCGGCCTTCCGGGTCATTCCGAGTTTGGTGGTGTGGCCCACATTAGCTGGGAAGTCTGCCCCCTACTGTCCAACAGGTCAATAAAGGACAGAACCCTGTTACACGGCTTACCACAGAAACACACACACACACACACACACACACACACACACACAAGAGTGAGGTGTCATGATAAACAGGGCATGGAGTTCTGCTGTGTTTGGGGCTACAAAGCCGAGAATCGGATCAGCGCATCCCACAGATCCTCAGCAGGCACCTGGCCGTCCACATGCTGCACCAGCAAATGAGATTCATCAGACCAGACAACCTTCTCCCATCGCGCCTCGATCCAGTTCTGAGGCTTTCATGCCCATTGTAGGCACTTTCAGTAGTGAGCAGGGATCAGCGTGGCATTCTGACTGACCTGTGGCCACACAGGTCCTTAGGCAGCAGAACTGAATAGCCCGTGTGTAGGACACATCACTCATTCACATCTAGGACACATCACTCCTTCACATCTCACATCTCACCCCGTCGGCGGCTTGTGGTCTTTCCCTCCTAGGACCGCTCTCAGTAGGTGCTCTCGACGCCTGACCGTGAGCCCCCCACAAGCCTTGCCATCTCACATGTCACATATATATACAGGGATGGACATAACTGGTACGCAAATACGCATTCACTTTTAAAAATGATGGGTTCGACAAACGATTGTTTGTAAAAGCGTAAATGCACACTTATTTTATGTGCATTTGTGCTGACATGAAAACAAAATATAATGGATTTTAATCTTTATATGATAACTCTACTTCATTTGTGGTGTACAGGTTAAAATGCAAAATATTTTCTTGTCATAGCAGCGCAAATGCACATAAAATAAGTTCACATTTGCGCTTTTACAAACAATTGATTGTCGCACGTATGGTTTTTAAAGGTGAATGCGTACTTTCATACGTTTGCACATACATACACACACACACACATATACAACTGGCATAAGTGCAATTGAGCAGTGGAGAGCCATCAAGCTGCTCACATCTGATGCGTCACTCATTGTGTGTGATGAAACTGGAACTGCTATGAATTAATCATCATTAGTCCCAAAATCCTATTACTGCAGTCATGTTTCATCATAATTATTCCAAATTAGTTTTTTTTGTTTAGCTCCTTAAACCCTTTAAGGGGCCTGTGTGTGAAGTGGTGATGTTAGGGTCCAAGAGCTACTTCCTCCTCCCTCTATCCTCTTCAGACCATGATGAAGGGGTGGGGGGTTAATGCCCCCTCCCACACACCCAGATTCCGAGCTGCCTAGGCCTTTTACACCTGGCTGGGTCCCTGTGTGTGTGCCGATAGCGTGGGATTTGCCCCTTCCTGTTACCTGTCTCAGTGCCGTGTCGTGTAACCTGTCAGAGCTAAGATGAGCCCTGCTCCTCCCCGCCAGCTACTGAGGTGGCCTGTAGGGGGCGCAGGTTGGTAATGAAGACATAGGCTGTACAGTGTGTCACCTTCCCGCTGTGGCCTCAGGGCTGTACCTGTCCGACCCCCCCCCCCCCCCCGAGATCTTGGCACAGCTGGACTGGTCTGCCAGGACTCAGAGACCTCACTGATGCTGTAAGTCGGGTCACATGGCTGGGGTGGCCCTGCCTAGATCCTCAAAGCTGTTGCATGACTGGACAAATGGAGAGAGAGATTAAAAGGAAAAGAGGAGCTACAGTCCAGGTAAAACATCTGGAAACTTCTTTATCGTTCCATGCCCCTGCTGTCACTAATCCTCCAATATCGTCCTTCACTTTCGATTAAACTCCCCCATGCCTGTCAGCCAGACACACATGGTCACAACACAGGAGCCTAGAGTGTGGGCACCTCCTTATCCATCTCGGGTATCTATCAGATCCTCCCATGTTCCACGGGTCCCTCTCTGCTCCCATGTGCTGCCCATTGCTCCTCTCTACTTCTGCATGCAGCTTCTCCGCACCCCACACACCTCCCGTCCCTCTGCTCTGCTCCCCCTTGCCTCTCCTCTCTCCTCTCCACTCCCACACGCCGCCTGTCTCTCCTCTCCATTCCCACATGCCGTCCTTTCCTCCTCTCTGCTCCTGCGTG